>NC_071354.1:64159727-64473806 GCF_943734655.1 Sabethes cyaneus
TTTATTTCTTATTCCCTGTGCCCTTACCTGTCTCGTTTTTCCTCTTTTGTTCACTAGATTTTTCTTAAAGGCTGTTTGTTCTTTCTTTGTTCCATTATCTTCCTTTCCTTTTCCGTTTTTCGCTTTTTCATGAGTCCTGATTTTCCTTTATTCCGTTTTTCGTCTCTTTTCATCCGTTTTTCCTCTTTATTTTGTCATTTCGTTCCGTTTAGAGTCTTTTTTTTAAATCCAGGTTTCGTCTTTTTCGCTCTGACGGAATTCACACCAACTCGACCAGAGTTGCATTCAACTTGCGGTTCGTTTGATTGTTTTTTGAAACCAGTCAATCTGCCGTATGCCAGACTGCGGTCAACAATCTATATGTTAACTCAGTATAATCAATATATATATAATGCCAGTGATATTTTGGTGGCAAACATATTGCTGGTTCGTGTCTTGGATACGGGAACAACATTGTCAAATTTCCCAATAGAAAATTTTCCTGCCGACGAAATACCCCAAAACGAACAAATCGGGTGATTTACGTGATTTACGGAAAAGCAGAAGGATTTTTTATTGAGTTGCCTTTTTAGTTTGACAATCAGATTCCCGTTTCGAAACGATCACTCACACATATACGCATACAATGTAAATACATAATTTTCAAATGTGTGATGTTTACCACGAGCACTGAAGCGACACTGGCATTCTATATATATTGATTCTACTGTTAACTCTGAAAAGAATCCAAAAGTTCTTATTGAAGAGTGAAAGCTGTAAACTGATTGAGAGCATAAAGTGACAAATATTTTCATTCCTCTTTTTATCTTCAAATCGGCAACCCATACAAAAAGTAAGTCACCCGGTGCCAGTCCGACGCAACCGAATGTTCCGACCGACTTCTTCCATGCACTTGTAGTGGTTTTTAATAGTATTAAATCATACGATAACGCGGTTGCTTTTCATTAGTGTGGTGACTGTGGTGTCATTCGCTGCTCCAAACGGTAAAGGAAACTTGATCGAAGCGAAAATTTAAAAAAGGATCAGAACGCATTCGTTCTGCTGTACAATCAGAGGTATGACTGAACCACAGACAGACAGACATTACACTCGTCTTCCATTCTGCGCACCGATTAAACTGTCATTTCAAATTTTGCGTAGTTGGGAATGTTTCCGTATTCGTCAAAGTGGCGCTTTTTACCAAACGGAGAGGAATGTCTCTTAAAAAATATTAGCTAGTTCGAGGGATACTCGGGTTGTGGGATGTGTGGTACAATAATTTTTGTTGATTTTTCTTCCAAGTGTTATGTCTGTTTGTCTGTGACTGAACGAAGTGTGGCGGTACTGTACATAGCGTTCGAACTCCAGCACAAAACAGAGGCTATGAAATAGAACGGACGATGCGGCTGACTGCTGTAGAAAAGAAAGGAAAGGCAAAAGCCTTGCCTTGGCTATTCAAGGACGCTTACTCACGACTTTCGTTTCTGATTTTTCATCATTCACATTTCGACTTTGGTTTTGCGTCCTTCATTTATCATTTTTCGTTGTTTGGTTTTTTTTTGTCTATTGTCTGTAATGTTTCGTCTTTTTTGTCTTATAAGTTAATAAGCTGTCATATGACGCCTTTTGCTGTCGGCTTTTTGTTATTTTGTTATCTTGTAACGTCAGTTATTCATTTTCTGTCCGTTTTAACATATGACAGATTCTTTTTGCATTTTTGTCATTTTTTTTTTTGACGTTTTCGGTATCTTTTTATTGTAATCTTATCATCTTTTGTCTTTTGCTTCATCTGTCATCATCTGTCATCAACATCATTTCATCTTTCCGTCGACTTTTCACCGGTTTTTCGTCGTTGATTTGCTGTCTTTTCGTCCATCTTTTGTCGTCTTATCGTCATCTTATCGTTGTCTTTTTGATGCCTTTTCATACTCTCTTGTTAGAGCCTTGTTGTTTATTTTCGTACTCATCGCCTATTTGTTCTCTTTCGTTATTTTTTTTGTCGTCTGTTCATGGTCTATTAGCGTTTCTTAAATGGTATTTTCTTCGTCTTTTAACCTCGGTCTTTGGCTAAGATTTTTTACGTTTTTGTCGCCTACTTTGTTGACATTCTGTCTTATTTTTGTCGTCATAAAAGACGACAATTTCTTCGTTATTTGTTATATTTTCATTATCTGTTGAATTTTCGTCACTATTTTGCCATTTTCCGTCATTCTTTTTTAGCTTGACAACTACAACAGCATTATTGATTTTTTACTGTTTGATCATCGTTCTTTCGTCGTATTGCCCCTTTTATGACTATTTAGACTACTGTGATAATCATTTAATGCAACATACCATATTTTAAGGTCCAAACACAATGCATACGAATTTTGTTACGTTGCGGCAATTTGACAGGTTTTCCATGGGTTTTCTGTCAAATATCCGCAACGTAGTAAAATCCGTATGCATTGTGTCTGGGCCTTTACACTGTTAATCTGACACTAGAGTGGCTTTTAGTTTAATCAACTTAAGAGTTTGACTTCTTTTTCCTTCTTGCCCTTCTTTTTCACTTCATTTTCCTTGAGCGAAATCGTGTGCGAGATTCGACTGTGATAATCGTGTAAATCGAGTAGTGTAAATAGGGGCAAATGTCGCTAATTCTTTTGTATATTCATCATCTATTCATAATCCTTTTTGCATGTTTTATCGTCTTTTTGTCTTGTTCTTTTTATCTCATTTTTCATCTTTTGAACGCTGTCTCTTCGTTGTTGTAGGATAAGAATGTTATTAGATAAATAAAATACTAATAAATAAAAATAAAATAAAATTATACCTACGTGAAAAAGAAAATAATTCATATTTCTCAAGTTGATGTCCGAAGTCCGCCAATTCGCATTGAACAGAGTACATATTCTCCCCGCCCCTTCTACTATTACGTGAGAGTCATCTGCTATAAAAACGCGTGCGCACCGCAAGAGAGCTCATTCGAATCGACGAGTAAGCGAGCCATTCTTGGTGAGCTCTCTGTCTTATATCGGCAACGATACTAGTTAGTAACACGCGCAGAGATGCTGCCCGGTTACGGAAATTACGACAGTTGTATTTTCGTTGTGTTTTCTAAAAGCATTCTCATATCGGGCATCCTTGCTACGTGGCCAACCCACTGTAGTCTGCCGTGTTTTATTCGCTTCACAATATTCGCATTTTTGTATATTCAGTAAATTTCGTGGTTCATGGGCCAGCACCACACGTAATAAGCCGCCAAGAATTGAACGCAGGATCTTACACTCAAAAATACCAGGAGCTCGTCGGTCAGTCTCTTTCAACGTCTATACTTCGTGACCATAGAGTACCACCGAGAGAAACCTTACAGATCGTGCATTTCGTACAGAGTTGCAATCTATGGGACCTCAGCTGGTTAATAATCCGTAGAAGGCCTGTTGAAAGATGATGATGATCATGATAAACAAATTCGTCGACAACTTCAAAGGTATCTCCATCTATCACCACCGTAGCTCAATCACCCGAAGGGCTACCACGTTCTCTACCAGCCACCGTATACTTCGTTTTACCAGAGTTTATGATAAGCCTTCCGATGTATGTACGCCTCTTCCACCACTGCACAGTTGATTTAACTGAATCGTACGCCGCCTTGAAGTACATTAACACATGGTGAGTCTGCAGGTTGACTGTCCGGAATTTATCGAGGATTCGTCGCAAGGTGAGCATTTAGTCCGTCGTGAAACGACCCTCTCGATATCTGTTTCTGCTCTAGCGTGTTTGCAGTTGCAACCAACATATGAGTTCTGATTTGTTTCTTCTCGTCAGTGCGACATCCGAAATATGCCGACTTTCAACCATAATGTGGTCTATCTGAATGCAGTCCACTCCGTTAGGGTGTTTGCAGGCAAGTTTTCGAATGTCCCGTCGTCCACAATTTGTACTAAAGATAGCAATTCTCTGGCTGCAGTGAACTTGTTTAGCCTCAGGCCATTGTCCCTTGTGATGGCTTCTGAAGCACTGTGAACTTTCAAAATAAAATATTCTTACAATTGAAATAAATTATTCAACTTCAGCGACCAACCAGAGTCCATGAGAGGGCTATAAAATACTGTACAATTGCATTGCTACTAAAAAGCCGTAAATTGCCAATAAAGACCATGCATACTAAGCTGGTGGTATGAAAGTATGATTTTTAAGGGTTGAAATAGAATTCTAGATGCAATCCACATTAGCAGTGATTCCATGTTGTACCTCAAAAACAATAAAACCGAACCCAACTATGGGGATTCGTTGAAGCAAAGCAATGCCAGGAGAGTAAAACGAAATTGTTTATTTAATGCTTTTTCCCGACTTTTATTACCTTTCTTCGACCACGGACGAGTCAAACCTCACCATCACCGGCATCACCGGCACTGATTTCGGACAATAAAATTTCGATTGGGCTGTTTTATTCAGCCTCGACGCGATGGTAAATGAATGCTTTCCAACTTCTATGTTTAGCGACAGTTGGGTCGTGGAACTTTTGCGCGCCACATGTTCTAACTAGTTATCCGGAATACCTCTATGGTTTCGTTTGAGTAAATAAGTCACGCACATTGCAAAAAATCTGGCAGTAGGCTAGCTTGTGTAATTTGATCTTTTTAAACTTTTTCGTGACAATCATTTAGGAGGATATTCTACTAAAAAAATATGAAAATTGAAAGTTAAGAAATAAAGTTGCTATAATGGAAACGCATGGTGTTTCGTTTTTATATTTTCAGCAAAGAGGAACCTCGGTTTTCCTTACCAGAAAGAGAAGGAGCGTCATATTTGAAAACATGCTCGCTTTTCTTTTCGTCGATGACCCACTGTACGGCAGTCTGGTAGTAGTGGCTGTTGGCAGAAACCGGAGCCTTATTGTTAGCAAACTGGATAGGTATGCTTTCTTTTTATGCTGTCTTTCTACTGCTTTGCTGTTTAGACGATGTTTAATGGGTGACTTACCTTCAAGGGTAATATGATTTCTGTATTTCATAGGAAAATATACGAGAAACAAAAGAGCCTCAAGGAAACGAGGGTAATAAATGTATAATGTTTCTACCATTAGGATGTATAAGCAAATAGAAGTGCCGGTCTACAGTCATCGTTGCCTTTTGTAGGTAAACAGCCATTAGGCTGTGTTGTTGGACAATCATTCTGTTGCCATTGCAGTATATCATGCTTGATAAACATTTGCATTCCTTGAAGTCAAACACTGTTATCATTATGTCTTGAGTTACACTCATAAGAATATGCTCGTTCAGTCTGCGTCCCTATTTCTCAACAATTGCTTATTTTATTTATTTTTCATATGAATACTATAAACTTTTATCAACACAAATGATTTGATAGTAGACAGCAAACGACTTTCTGAATTTACTTGTCAATAAACAGTGATTTCGGTTACAAATTGGATTTTAAATTAAAACCAGTACTGCATAGCAGTACCATTCCCGCAGTTCTCCGCTAATCTCTATCAATAATCTGGTTAACCGATAAATTTGTTGTGGGCAAATCACTAAGCCACCCAGCATCGGATAAATTGAACTCTCATCAGTAGTGCACGTGAATCAGGTTCTCTATCTCGATTCTGTGCAGTCCTGCTGTCCAGCTGGAAACAGAATGGATTTCTGTGGTTGACTATCTGTTCAGTATGCTTTAAATGGAACTGACACGAACGTACCATCCACTGCTGTCAGGCACATCTGAAGCGTAATGACCAGATACCTATTCAAAATAGCCACTGCTGGAAATTGTTGGCAAAATATATATTGGTGACCTGGCTTCAGGACGAACGACATTTTATATGCAATTCTGCAATCATCGCCCAGGAACACCCAACGCCAACGGTGCAACAAGTATAATGCAGAAATGTTCAACATAAGCTACTACATACTGTGGCGAAATTAGTGACTCCGCACCCACACCCACATCCATTAACCCTCAATCTGCCCCTCGTCGTGCAATACATATAGCCAGTCTTTTGTTTGAAAAGATGAAGCACACTGAATTAAAAATACCAATTACCGCACCTGTGCGTCCCGCCGATTCGGTGCACACATCCGAGTGTTCTCTCCTTCACTAATCCGTCGGTTGCAAAAACACGCACCTGGATTGTACGCAATTCCGATGAATCCACGAATGCCAGTGTTACGTTATCTGGTACCACGAATCCACCCGGCTGCCAAGCGTATAAACATGTATAATTAAATTTTGATGAGATCTCAAAACGCAATTCTATCGCTTTCCCGTTCGGAATCCGGCGGCGGCTTTGCCAACGATTTGCAACATTTCGAGAGTGCAGGGTTGGTTTTTATTTTGTCCCAAGCGCACTCATTTTATCCAGTTATCGGTATCAAATCTTAAAATTATGTCACCTAAGGAATAGTTTAAACAGCTAAAATATTACTAACATTATCAATTAGAGAGGGACTAACATTGTTAAAAATGTAAAACGGTCTCAAACAACCCTGCATTCGGTCCGGCAGTTGACGAGCATCAGCGACCTGTCAAAGCGTCCTCTGCATGCAGCAGCTTAGCTTCAGCTTCCCTTTGGCTCTCTTTAACAACCGGGTGTGATATGAACGCATTCTTGGCACTCGATTGAAAATGGGTTTATTCGGGGAATTTTCATTTCAATGACGAGAATCCATTGAACTTTGGATGGTTTACACGTACGTACGAACCTTCTACTTATGTTCTAAATCCTAAACAGATTTGAGATAGAAACTCATTCGACAGTAGGTATTATTTTCAGATGCCTATAACAGAATTGAACACTCGCGTAAACTATGTTGTTGCATTACTAAATTTTTAGTATGAGGTAATCATTCCGATAGCAGTATTGAGAACTGAAATTATACGATTTTACAACATGTTAATTTGGATTTTTAACAACTAGGACAAGTAAAGAAAATAAAAACACACGACACCGTAATAAGTTCCGGACTAAAACGAGTAAAATTGCTTCTATCAACAATAACAATTTATAACAGTAACTCAGTCTTTTGCTAAAATTGTATAACAAATTCCTACTTTTTCGAAAAACTTATAGAACTATTTTGCTGTATTTCCGTCTACCTGAAAATTCGTTTATATGTTTCCAATTCAGAGGAAGGGTAATAAAAGAAGCGTAGGCAATTACAGAGGGATGTCCGCCTTATACGCTTTATCGAAACTGTTCTAACTCGTTGTGTTCGTGCCAATTTCCTCGTTCGTCCAGCAGTACATGGTCGATGGACAATACGAATTCATGCCAAAGCACTCACCGTCCACCAATCTACTAACACTCACTTCCTACGCAATGGACTGCTTAGACAACCTTTCTCAGACAGACATGATAAACAGGGACCACTCTACTGCCTTTGACAAACTGAATTATCAAATCGCCGTCGCTAAACTGTAAATGTAAAGTAAAGTAAAGTAAAAAGTAAAAAATAAAAAGTAAAAAGTAAAAAGTAAAAAGTAAAAAGTAAAAAGTAAAAAGTAAAAAGTAAAAAGTAAAAAGTAAAAAGTAAAAAGTAAAAAGTAAAAAGTAAAAAGTAAAAAGTAAAAAGTAAAAAGTAAAAAGTAAAAAGTAAAAAGTAAAAAGTAAAAAGTAAAAAGTAAAAAGTAAAAAGTAAAAAGTAAAAAGTAAAAAGTAAAAAGTAAAAAGTAAAAAGTAAAAAGTAAAAAGTAAAAAGTAAAAAGTAAAAAGTAAAAAGTAAAAAGTAAAAAGTAAAAAGTAAAAAGTAAAAAGTAAAAAGTAAAAAGTAAAAAGTAAAAAGTAAAAAGTAAAAAGTAAAAAGTAAAAAGTAAAAAGTAAAAAGTAAAAAGTAAAAAGTAAAAAGTAAAAAGTAAAAAGTAAAAAGTAAAAAGTAAAAAGTAAAAAGTAAAAAGTAAAAAGTAAAAAGTAAAATGTAAAAAGTAAAAAGTAAAAAGTAAAAAGTAAAATGTAAAAAGTAAAAAGTAAAAAGTAAAAAGTAAAAAGTAAAAAGTAAAAAGTAAAAAGTAAAAAGTAAAAAGTAAAAAGTAAAAAGTAAAAAGTAAAAAGTAAAAAGTAAAAAGTAAAAAGTAAAAAGTAAAAAGTAAAAAGTAAAAAGTAAAAAGTAAAAAGTAAAAAGTAAAAAGTAAAAAGTAAAAAGTAAAAAGTAAAAAGTAAAAAGTAAAAAGTAAAAAGTAAAAAGTAAAAAGTAAAAAGTAAAAAGTAAAAAGTAAAAAGTAAAAAGTAAAAAGTAAAAAGTAAAAACTAAAAACTAAAAACTAAAATGTAAAAAGTAAAAAGTGAAAAGTAAAAAATCAGAGGGGTTGTGTACAAGACACGACCGCATATATAGGTGACGCAGGACTACGTAAGACTCTTTGTAGTGATAGTAGCATGTATTCATGCTTGTAATATGGTTTTGCAGAGTGCATATGTATTGGAGAGCTGTTGGGCAGGCAAAAGTGACAGCTCCATATAAATTGTACGGGTTGGAAAGAGCGAGATTTTTTAAATAATTTCATTTCTTCATTTAAAACAGAAATTACTATTTGCGTTCTATGTATAGCAAGGTAATATATCTGTTTACTAAATAACAAATCTATTTTCAACCAACAAGCTAAAACGCGGTAGAATTGATCAAAAATGTAACTATTAACTATGTTAGCGGGATAAAACTAACCAAATATCTATAACCAGCGATTGCTTTCGGCCAAGAAAACAATAAATTATACTAAAATCAATGCTACATTCAGTTGTTTCGAACTTGACCTATGCGGCATGCTGCATCCGAAAGTCGTATTTTTGGGTCACCGATTCAATGCTAATTCACTGAAATATTAGTTGCTAAATGTGAACATATATAGCGGCATACAATTCTTGGTTGATTTAAACATTATTTATTTCGAATGTATAAATAGTTTTAGAAAAAATGTCGAGCAACATTTGAAAGGGGCGGATAAGCCAACTGTCAAACAGAACGAGTGAGAGTTATTTTTTGCTGGAGCAGCATAGGAAAATGAACTCTCACTCGTTCTGTTTGACAGTTGGCTTATCCGCCCCTTTCAAATGTTAGTCGACAAATGATCATTTTATCCAACGCGTTTTTGCTGCATCGAATAGGAAAAGATGCAATGTGTGCCTAACAGACGTCTTGCATGTGTGTGTAGCAAGCCCTATTATTCGATTCTTCATGTATACGTGCTATATGCAACATATATACATGCTACATGCGTTGTATGTAACATTTATCAAAGTAGTAACATTGCATACGTTCAATTCTCAAAAGATTGTGCATTTGAATACAATTTAACAAAATCAAGAACACAAACTATTGATTTCCTGCTACCTTACTGAAATTAAAGATTGATTTATTACCCATGGTTCCTCACGTTGAAGGGATTTTACCAATTCAATTCTATTTTGTCAACAGTACATCTTTTCACTACACTTCTGATGAAACGGTAAGCATGCGTATTCATACAGAGTCGTATTATAACCGAACACTACAGCTGTAGCACATTTTTCCAACACAGATATCAAATTCGCCGAGGTTTAATCGTCTCGCAGTAAAGAATTTGCGATCTGTTGGGACAATGAACTTATGCCATTTTTTCTGGCACACTTTCCTAACACAGACATCAAATTGGACTAGGTTTAATCGCGTTCGTAAGAAATCTGTTGGCATGAGGGGGCTTTGTCACTCTCTCTGGCGTACTTCCCAAGCAAGGACATCAAAATGGTCTAGGTTTAACCGCAGTGTGAAGAAATCTTGTTGAAATAAGGGAACTTTGTCACTTGTTTTGGCTTACTTCCCAAGCACAGATATCAAATTGGTATAGGTTTAGATCATCGTAAAGAATCTTCCAACCAATCACGAAGCGAGAATTCTGGTAAACCATAGGCTCATTATTTTCAATTTTTCAATAGTTCAACATCAAGAATCCATACTTTTCTTCATTTGGGCCAATTCTTAGAAGGTTTTCCGATCGATTGGTGTAAGAATATTAAAAATCGACCGGAAAACCGCTGAGCTATTAGCGCTCAAAACATTTCATTTTTCGTGACGCTCGCATTTTTCGATTTTTTGGAATGACACCCTATCTCAAAACTTGCCGTAAGACGTAGTCCTACGTCAAAAGTAAAATGTAAAAAAATAAACAGTAAAAAGTAAAAATCAGAGAACAAAAATCAAAAGACAAAATCGAAAGAATAATTCTCACTGCAACGGGGCTGCTAACACGAGGTCTTCAAATATTGGAACTTTTGCACTCGATTGGTTGAAAATAGATAAAAAACCCGATTTAATCCACCTAGTGGTGAAAGGAACCTTTGTTATACGGTCTTACTTGCTATTTGAGATAGAAATCGACACGGCTTCGGAACATAATTCATCTATTGGTTATCGTTACGCAGTGCGTTGATTTACATAAAATTTTTGAAAATTGAATAAGTTTACAAAATTTGATCAAAATAAGAACACTTTTAAATTTTGATAGATCCTTTTTTCATGAAATTGCTGAGTAAGGATAAGTAAGTTATTATTAATCTGTTGTTATTAATCTGAACTTTTATTTGCACTTAAGTAAGTTGTAAGAGGAAATCTTATTCTTTAACATATACATTGTTTAGTAAAGGTCTAGTTTACAGGTTTTTGAACTATGCATAGTTTCCTGTAATGCTATTCCACAGAGAACAGACATCCGAACACGAACAAATTTTTTGGGAATTGTTGGATAAAATTTCAAATTAAAATCACCTAATATGCTAGCGTCACCACCACTATAGTTTCCCAACTAAATGATTCTTTTGATTTGCACACTGACAACCTTTGGCTCCTCTGGCGCTAGTTTATATGGACTATAAGCGTTATGCTAGCGCCAGGAGCTAGCTGTTGTGAGTTTAGTGTAGAATTTTATGCGCCTTCAGCGACATCATCACTATAGTTTCCCAACTAATTTGACATAAGTTTTATCCAAGTGGGGACCTTTTGCTTGGATGTCTGTTCTCTGTGGCTATTCTATTTGAATCACATCAGTAGAGTTTTCTTGTATAATTTTCATCAATTTGTATTAACCTTCGGTTACTCACGCTGTTGTATTTGATACAACACGTGTAGGTTTTCCAACGCCATATTGTTATAAAGTTGCAAAACGTTGTTTAACTAACGTATATTCTTCAACAAACTTATTGTGCGCAAAATGTCATAATTATTCAATGCATTAATAATTTAAACTGTTGGGAAAATGTATGCAGCAAAACTATCAGCAAATGTAAAATGTTTAAAATGTATCCGTCTGCTGGTAGTCGAGTAATTCGGAGTCAAAATTGGGGCATTCTTTATAATCAAAGTTCTACAGTTCCTAAACAAGCAAACATACAGGTATACTATTTTCAGCAAAGTTGTGTATTTTTATTATTTGTACAATTTTGTAGTACATATAAAAGTTATACAACAATTACAAAAAGAGCAAAAATAGAAAAACTGATTTTACAAATTCATATACAATAAATAAGATTTTTCTATCTTCGCTGCAGAGATAGAAGGTTACAGTCTTCAACAAAATTTCTTGTAATAATATGTTCTATAACTTTGCAGAACACATCAATGTGTTATATTGACACTGAAGAAAAATAAATTTTTTATTTCACTTTTAGGGGAATTAATCAAAATTTAAATTCTACCAGACGATAGAGCTTTCAATTTCAAGAAACTCTTACAATAGTTTAATAAACTTAAAACCAAGTTTTCCCAGTCAAAACTCCCTTGCACACGTTTTCTTTGGTTTGGGACTATTTTGCGCGCGAGTAACTGTATTACAAAAGTTGGCGCGAGTGTTCGAGGGTTAATATCTTTTGACCGGTAAAACCAATTCTTATGAAATTTTGCATATATATTCGTAGTGTGAATACCTCTCGTTTGATATTAAAATAATTGAAATTAGGTAAATTTTCTTCGTTGAAATCATTCTAAATTATTGTTAATTTTGGTGTGGTGTATACGGTTGCTCATAACTTTCAAATTAAACGTCCAATCAAAAAATCATTCAATAGTGATCTATTAGGATATATTATCTTTCATATGAGACTAATAGCGCAAAAATCGGTTTGGCCATCTCTAAGAAACAGGCGATAATTATTACCTTGTCAAAACAGGTTTTTTAAGGCTAACTTCTAAACTACTTGTTTGTTTTCAATAAAAAAATCCTGAACAATTTAGCTTTAATAAGGGCTTTCATTTGATACTAAGATCGTTGAAATCGGTCATGTAGTTCCGGAGAAACCCGTGTCACGTATTTTTCACATTTTTGCTTATAACTTTTAAACGAAACGTCGTATCACGAAACAACTCAATAGTGATCTACTAGACAATAATACCTTTCAAACAAAAGTAATAGCGAACGATTCGGCTCAGCCATCTCTGAGAAACAGGCGATAGAAAAAATCATTACATACATACACACACACACACACACACAGACATTGCTCAAATCGTCGAACCCTATCGATTGGTATATGTGACTTGGCCCTCCGGGCCTCGGATCAATTTCGTGTTTTTCGACCAATTTTTAAACCTTTGTTATAGTATAACAAAGGTAAAAAACTTGCAATTTAGACACCATGTTGGATTTTATCAAAAAATCGCCGTTCTTGCCACGAGCCCTTCAATTGATTCTCATTTTAAGACCACCAGCAAAGCTGAGAAATATTCTACAAGAAACATTCATTAAATTAGGTGTGTATTGGCACTAAATGAAACAACCATTTGTCTGTAGCAAGGTTTATTATTTCATTTGTCATTTGTTGTTTATTCCATAGCAAATTTTTGAAGACTTCGTTCCAGTAGTGACCCCGTTTCAGCGAGAAAAGTCAAAAATCAAAAGTAAAAAGTCAAACGTCAAAAGTAAAAAGTAAAAAGTCAAAGGTCAAACATCAATAGTCAAAAGTCAAAAGCTAATAGTCAACAGTCAACTGTGAAAAATTAAAAATCAGAAGTCAAAAATTAAAAGTCAGAAGTCTAAAGTCAAAAACCAAAATCCGATACTCAAAACCCGAAAGGTAAAAAGCAAAAATGAAAAGACTAAAATCAAAACTCAAAAGACAAAAGTCAAAAGACTGTAACCCAAGCCAAAATAAGGAATGAAAGTCAGAAGTTATATATCGAAAGTTGAAGCTCTAAAGTCGTGTGTCAAAATTTGTAAGTCGAAGGTTAAAAATCAAAACACCAAAAAACCAAAATTCAAAAAATACCAAAAATTTGAAATCAAATCAAATTTCTACATTCAAGTGACAAACATTAAAAAACAGAGATCATAATTGGAAATTATAATTGAAGCAACCCTAAAGTAAAGTAATTAAAGTTTACAAGAATTTTTTAACTTTCGCACGAGATACATTTTTCAAATTAACGTAGTAAATCAAACTACGTTAATAACGTATGGATAGATTAGACTAGAAATGAAATAAAATTGGCCTTAGAATCAAGTTCATTGGAGCTTAAAGTTTTACATCAATTAGAACAGGGAATTGAACATGAAACCGGATGTGAACTTAGGCTTGAAATTTGACATAAATTAGACTTAAAATTGGGTTTGAAAATGGACTTGAATGGACTTATTTAAAATTAGACTTTACTTGGACCTTCGATTACTGTTGAAATTGGGCCTGTAAACAGAGTTGAAATCTGACAGTAAATTTCATTTGAAATTTAAATTAAACTAAACTTGCAATTAGACTTGAAATCGGACATGAAATTGGCATTCAAATTGAATTTGAAATTGAACTAATTTGAACTTGAATTTTTACTTCAATTTTGGCTGTAAATTGGACTTGAAACTGAATATGAAACTGACATTAGACTTAAAATTAAAGTTCAAATTAGACTTAGAGTGGGCTGTAAATAGAACTTGGACCTAGACTTTGAATTAGTCATCAAATTACAGTTGAAATTGGACATGAATATGGACTTGATATTGGAAATCAATTCGGTGTTAGAAATGGGTCTAAAAATGATTTTTAAATTTGACTCGGACTGAAATTGAATTTGAAATTGGAACCTGAACGTCAACCTATTTTTACGCAAGTAGGTAATTTACTTATCGTACAATATCGTACCGGGCGAACAAATACAATTTACAAAACTTCCTGGTTACACCACGAGGATATTTTTTGTTTGAAATAAATCTTTTAGAAAAGGTGAATATAAATGCAATCTGGGTTGGATTTGGACTGGATTTTAATTGGATTTGGATTGGATTTGAATTGGATCTGGATTGAATTTGGATTGGATTTGGATTGGATTTGGATTGGATTTGGATTGGATTTGGATTGGATTTGGATTGGATTTGGATTGGATTTGGATTGGATTTGGATTGGATTTGGATTGGATTTGGATTGGATTTGGATTGGATTTGGATTGGATTTGGATTGGATTTGGATTGGATTTGGATTGGATTTGGATTGGATTTGGATTGGATTTGCATTGGATTTGGATTGGATTGGATTTGGATTGGATTTGGATTAGATTTGGATTGGATTTGGATTGGATTTGGATTGGATTTGGATTGGATTTGGATTGGATTTGGATTGGATTTGGATTGGATTTGGATTGGATTTGGATTGGATTTGGATTGGATTTGGATTGGATTTGGATTGGATTTGGATTGGATTTGGATTGGATTTGGATTGGATTTGGATTGGATTTGGATTGGATTTGGATTGGATTTGGATTGGATTTGGATTGGATTTGGATTGAATTTGGATTGGATTTGGATTGGATTTGGATTAGATTTGGATTGGATTTGGTTTGTATTTGGATTGGATTTGGATTGGATTTGGATTGGATTTGGATTGGATTTGGATTGGATTTGGATTGGATTGTGGATTGGATTTGGATTGGATTTGGATTGGATTTGGATTGGATTTGGATTGGATTGGATGGATTGGATTTGGATTGGATTTGGATTGGATTTGGATTGGATTTGGATTGGATTTGGATTGGATTTGGATTGGATTTGGATTGGATTTGGATTGGATTTGGATTTGATTTGGATTGGATTTGGATTGGATTTGGATTGGATTTGGATTGGATTTGGATTGGATTTGGATTGGATTTGGATTGGATTTGGATTGGATTTAGATTGGATTTGGATTGGATTTGGATTGGATTTGGATTGGATTTAGATTGGATTTGGATTGGATTTGGATTGGATTTGGATTGGATTTGGATTGGATTTGGATTGGATTTGGATTGGATTTGGATTGGATTTGGATTGGATTTGGATTGGATTTGGATTGGATTTGGATTGGATTTGGATTGGATTTGGATTGGATTTGGATTGGATTTGGATTGGATTTGGATTGGATTTGGATTGGATTTGGATTGGATTTGGATTGGATTTGGATTGGATTTGGATTGGATTTGGATTGGATTTGGATTGGATTGGATTTGGATTGGATTTGGATTGGATTTGGATTGGATTTGGATTGGATTTGGATTGGATTTGGATTGGATTTGGATTGGATTTGGATTGGATTTGGATTGAATTTGGATTGGATTTGGATTGGATTTGGATTAGATTTGGATTGGATTTGGTTTGTATTTGGATTGGATTTGGATTGGATTTGGATTGGATTTGGATTGGATTTGGATTGGATTTGGATTGGATTTGGATTGGATTTGGATTGGATTTGGATTGGATTTGGATTGGATTTGGATTGGATTTGGATTGGATTTGGATTGGATTTGGATTGGATTTGGATTGGATTGGATTTGGATTGGATTTGGATTGGATTTGGATTGGATTTGGATTGGATTTGGATTGGATTTGGATTGGATTTGGATTGGATTTGGATTGGATTTGGATTGGATTTGGATTGAATTTGGATTGGATTTGGATTGGATTTGGATTAGATTTGGATTGGATTTGGTTTGTATTTGGATTGGATTTGGGATTGGATTTGGATTGGATTTGGATTGGATTTGGATTGGATTTGGATTGGATTTGGATTGGATTTGGATTGGATTTGGATTGGATTTGGATTGGATTTGGATTGGATTTGGATTGAATTTGGATTGGATTTGGATTGGATTTGGATTAGATTTGGATTGGATTTGGTTTGTATTTGGATTGGATTTGGATTGGATTTGGATTGGATTTGGATTGGATTTGGATTGGATTTGGATTGGATTTGGATTTGGATTGGATTTGGATTGGATTTGGATTGGATTTGGATTGGATTTGGATTGGATTTGGATTGGATTTGGATTGGATTTGGATTGGATTTGGATTGGATTTGGATTGGATTTGGATTGGATTTGGATTGGATTTGGATTGGATTTGGATTGGATTTGGATTGGATTTGGATTGGATTTGGATTGGATTTGGATTGGATTTGGATTGGATTTGGATTGGATTTGGATTGGATTTGGATTGGATTTGGATTGGATTTGGATTGGATTTGGATTGGATTTGGATTGGATTTGGATTGGATTTGGATTGGATTTGGATTGGATTTGGATTGGATTTGGATTGGATTTGGATTGGATTTGGATTGGATTTGGATTGGATTTGGATTGGATTTGGATTGAATTTGGATTGGATTTGGATTGGATTTGGATTAGATTTGGATTGGATTTGGTTTGTATTTGGATTGGATTTGGATTGGATTTGGATTGGATTTGGATTGGATTTGGATTGGATTTGAATTGGATTTGGATTGGATTTGGATTGGATTTGGATTGGA
Organism: Sabethes cyaneus; assembly: GCF_943734655.1. Taxonomy (NCBI): domain Eukaryota; kingdom Metazoa; phylum Arthropoda; class Insecta; order Diptera; family Culicidae; genus Sabethes; species Sabethes cyaneus. Next base: position 64,176,412 of record NC_071354.1, read on the forward strand.
TTTGGATTGGATTTGGATTAAATTTGGATTGGATTTGGTTTGTATTTGGATTGGATTTGGATTGGATTTGGATTGGATTTGGATTGGATTTGGATTGGATTTGGATTGGATTTGGATTGGATTTGGATTGGATTTGGATTGGATTTGGATTGGATTTGGATTGGATTTGGATTGGATTTGGATTGGATTTGGATTGGATTTGGATTGGATTTGGATTGGATTTGGATTGGATTTGGATTGGATTGGATTTGGATTGGATTTGGATTGGATTTGGATTGGATTTGGATTGGATTTGGATTGGATTTGGATTGGATTTGGATTGGATTTGGATTGGATTTGGATTGAATTTGGATTGGATTTGGATTGGATTTGGATTAGATTTGGATTGGATTTGGTTTGTATTTGGATTGGATTTGGATTGGATTTGGATTGGATTTGGATTGGATTTGGATTGGATTTGGATTGGATTTGGATTGGATTTGGATTGGATTTGGATTGGATTTGGATTGGATTTGGATTGGATTTGGATTGGATTTGGATTGGATTTGGATTGGATTTGGATTGGATTTGGATTGGATTTGGATTGGATTTGGATTGGATTTGGATTGAATTTGGATTGGATTTGGATTGGATTTGGATTAGATTTGGATTGGATTTGGTTTGGATTTGGATTGGATTTGGATTGGATTTGGATTGGATTTGGATTGGATTTGGATTGGATTTGGATTGGATTTGGATTGGATTTGGATTGGATTTGGATTGGATTTGGATTGGATTTGGATTGGATTTGGATTGGATTTGGATTGGATTTGGATTGGATTTGGATTGCATTTGGATTGGATTTGGATTGGATTTGGATTGGATTTGGATTGGATTTGGATTGGATTTGGATTGGATTTGGATTAGATTTGGATTGGATTTGGTTTGTATTTGGATTGGATTTGGATTGGATTTGGATTGGATTTGGATTGGATTTGGATTGGATTTGGATTGGATTTGGATTGGATTTGGATTGGATTTGGATTGGATTTGGATTGGATTTGGATTGGATTTGGATTGGATTTGGATTGGATTTGGATTGGATTCGGATTGGATTTGGATTGGATTTGGATTGGATTTGGATTGGATTTGGATTGGATTTGGATTGGATTTGGATTGGATTTGGATTGGATTCGGATTGGATTTGGATTGGATTTGGATTGGATTTGGATTAGATTTGGATTGGATTTGGATTGGATTTGGATTGGATTTGGATTGGATTTGGATTAGATTTGGATTGGATTTGGATTGTATTTGGATTGTATTTGGATTGGATTTGGATTGGATTTGGATTGGATTTGGATTGGATTTGGATTGGATTTGGATTGGATTTGGATTGGATTTGGATTGGATTTGGATTGGATTTGGATTGGATTTGGATTGGATTTGGATTGGATTTGGATTGGATTTGAATTGGATTTGGATTGGATTTGGATTGGATTTGGATTGGATTTGGATTGGATTTGGATTGGATTTGGATTGGATTTGGATTGGATTTGGATTGGATTTGGATTGGATTTGGATTGGATTTGGATTGGATTTGGATTGGATTTGGATTGGATTTGGATTGGATTTGGATTGGATTTGGATTGGATTTGGATTGGATTTGGATTGGATTTGGATTGAATTTGGATTGGATTTGGATTGGATTTGGATTGGATTTGGATTGGATTTGGATTGGATTTGGACTGGATTTGGATTGGATTTGGATTGGATTTGGATTGGATTTGGATTGGATTTGGCTTGGATTTGGATTGGATTTGGCTTGGATTTGGATTGGATTTGGATTGGATTTGGATTGGATTTGGATTGGATTTGGATTGGATTTGGATTGGATTTGGATTGGATTTGGATTGGATTTGGATTGGATTTGGATTGGATTTGGATTGGATTTGGATTGGATTTGGATTGGATTTGGATTGGATTTGGATTGGATTTGGATTGGATTTGGATTGGATTTGGATTGGATTTGGATTGGATTTGGATTGGATTTGGATTGGATTTATAATGGATTTGGATAGGATTTGTATTGGATTTGGATATGATTTGTATTGGACTTGAATTGGATTTGGATACGATTTGTATTGGACTTGAATTGAATTTGGTTTGGATTTCCATTGAATTAAATTTTAATTGTACTTGGAAAAGATGGGTTATAATGATTTAGATATGATTAGTTATGAATGGAATAAATTGTTTCGATAATAAAATAAATATTGATGTGGTTTGGATTGAATTAGATTTGATTAAAATGGGATGGATTAAATTAAACATTTTTACCATTTTGTAGTTGTTGGCCCAGAAACCCGTTAGTTCAGATGCATCCTCGGGTGCGTCTAAGGTTTTATTCTGTATCGTTATTTTAATACGCCACGGTGCAGAGATCTATGATAAAAGTATGACTAGCAAAGCAATAAAATTATTTAATGCATTTTCTAACCGGGAGTGCCATCACAATTCACAAAATTTCGAATGAGCGTATTAAATGTTTGTTTGTTTGTTTTGTTTCTGATCACAAAATAATTTATCTATTTTGAGACCCAGTAAAATTTCTGGATAATAATGGTAAGCACTTTCGAGCAGAAACCGTTCCTCACGTGCGTTATCTAATGTACGAACAAGCACGTGGGCGACAGAATATTTCAAACTCGATTTGATTACGTTCGGGAAATTTCAGCCGATAGCTTTTCTTTGTGCTGAAGAAGTCAGCGCAACGCAGCGGTCTGCTGGAAAGCACAAAACAGTACACCTGATAGGACATGACTTATGCCGCAGCCGTGTGGGTAGGCAGAGCGTCAGACGATACAGACGAGTTCACCTTTGCGTTGTGAAAATATGAAAATTCGATGAAACCATAAATCATATCGCCGTAGGTATTCCACTCGCGTTCCGGTTTGAATTTCGTAAGTATCCTACCTACCTATCGGAGGAGGAGGAGGACGAGGAGCAGCAGCAGCAAGATGGAGCCTAGATCCTCTTACACACGCTCCTTATGAGATACATTCCGAACCAGTACGCGCGCGATCCTTGAATAGTTTAGAAAGGAAAAACGACCGCCACGCCATGGTGTTGTCTTCTTCGCCGCTGAATTTCCATGGCGAAAGCGATAGGATGGATGTAGTGTTGTAGCTAAGAGAGTAGGTTTTGTGAAGAAAGCAATTTGGATTCTGCGTCATATTTATTATGGTATTTTCCGGTACGATTTTTACGAGTGCAGAAGAAGCGGCTTTGCTCCTTAGAGAAAGAGAAAAAGAACATATATGAATAGCAAAGATTTTAAAGCATGTGTTTACAGGATGATACGATTCGTAAGAGTAAATGTAGTGAAATGGAAACCGGTAATTCAACAGGAGGATTGAAATATATTTTCTAGTGCTCTTTTCCTTTTTTCATTTTAAAAAAAATGAAGAAATGTACAATAACTAAGAATGTTCTGAAAATTCTTATATTTTTCTTACTAATACTTTCAATGCTACCACAATTCTTATCAACTACCATTTTCGCAGGAAAAAAGTAAGCAACTCTCCTGGAGTCGCTATTTCACCCGTAGTAATACGACACTTCCAACATCCATATTCAGTACCCTACCTACCTTGAAGCGATTTGCTGGAAATGAAAAAATAACGTAATAAATGTAAAGTGAAATGAATAATGCATGAAATGTTTACGTACTGTATCCTCGACTGCAATGCATACCGTATATGTACTAAATCGCACTGAACGTTGACGTACCTGCAGTGTATGTAGAATGTAAAAGTATGTATGCTCTTTGAAGGAGAAAACAGAAACTTAGTCTTCTGCTTCAAGATTCATCTGTCTCGAGTATGTGGGTCGAAAATATGAGCTTTATTACCCTAGTAGGTACGGGCTTAGTAAAATAGTTGCAAGATATGGGAGAACATTTTTCCTTACTAGCATAATCGGAGAAAATTGCGTCGGTTCCATTTGCACTTGTTGAGATCTTTGTAATGTATATTTCTATCCATTTTAATAAGAGTGTAAATAGTGGTAATTCACCACACATGTAAATTATTGAAATTGCTCTACTAATTGTGAGAAAACCACACAATTATACAAATTCAATACATGAGAGAAGATTTTCTTCTGAAACTTGAGGCTATGACTAGCATAGATGAAAATAAGTAGTTGTTGATACGACCTGACAACACTTTAATTTAAAATATTTCCGCTTAACACCATTCATTTCGTAAAAGTTATAATTCACAAAACACATCAATTGTATTCCGAACAATGTTTAATTTACGGCGCTGCATAAATTGAATCATTATTCCACCATAACCGTAACTTGTCAGTTTCTACATTTTTGCTGGCACCATTTTGACCACCACCACCAACACCAGTAATGCCCTCTTGCTTTGTTTTGGTTAAAAAAAGCATCCGCCTCATTGCTCGCTCTACTAACAAGTATTGCGGATAATTAAATCCGCAAAATTGCTCTTTTTCCCAGCAACAGCAACCTCGATGCTCGACTCAACGGTATATTATCCGTACGAAAATGTACATGCAAAATAAATTGTGTTACACCATTTAAGCTTACAGCTCATCGGCTCACAGCTTTAATCAATTTATGTATGCAAATTATATTTACGTAGGCAAAACCATCCTGGACTCTGGTAGCACCGGTACCGCTGCCGATCCGGTTCTGCTTCTCCATAACAGCAGCAGGGCAGGCATGCTCGTGACTCTGCACCGAAATGCGATGCCACAGACCCGGAACCGCTTCCAACTTTTTCGACGCTACCAAGCGGCACTAAATTTCGACATGAAGAGTGTGACATTCGTGTGGAGCTACATCAAGCACCAATATCGCCGTCCTAAAGATCTTTCGCTGTTCCATTGCTCGTTTAACCTTGCTTATTACGTGAAACATGATGTTCAGCTGCAGTTTACCAAATTACCGTATGTTACGGTAAAAGCACCGTCAGCTATGTGCACGTTCTCTGATCCGCAGCATCTCGTGCCATCAGATTGATTCGCCATCATAATGACAACCCGTTGTAAATTAAAACCAAATTACGCTTCATTATCGACCTATAATTGATTTAATACATCCTAGCGGGAACGAAAAACAGTCGCCCACAACAAATTATGTCGTCCCGCACGTCTGAAAGAGACTATACAGAATACAGCCCTATCAGCTTTGTACATCATTGAAAATGCGGTGAAGTCTATTCGTTGTACAACATTTTCCTGGAAACTTTGTATGAAAAATTTGTAAAGAATTCCGTATTAAAATACATAATGCGACAAATAAATTCAGTTATTCATGGTCTAATGAACCAAGGATTTTTTTTAATTTTTAAAAATTTACTTTACCTATGTCATACTATATCAAAGATATAAAAATCGATTGAATATCACGGAAATCATAGGACAGATGACAGAAACAGAAAATTTCCACACATAGATCAAAAACTCGAATCCACGTATCTCGATTGCCGGCCAAGTGTGTTACCTTTGCATGACCGCCGCACCCTTCTTTTAGGAAGTCTAACACCTAGTTTTGTTTCATTCTTCCAATCCTTCAAACTGATTGAACCATCTAACACGTTGGGCCCCTTTATTCCTGGTGCCGGAAGTGTTCCTGAAAAGAACGGATTTCACTGTACAGTCGTCTGGCATCCTTGCGACGTGGCCGACCCAGCGTAGTTTCCCAGCTTACGCCAGGTGTACGATGAAAATCCTCCAAGTAGTGCCTCCAGCTCGTGGTTCATACGCCTACGCCACTCGCCGTTCCGTTCCCTTTGTACTCCACCAAAAAAAAAAAGTCCACAACAACTTTCATTCAAATAAAGCAAATGCAGGTATGTCTTTCGTAAGTAAAGTTACAGCCTTAAGCCCGCAGAGGATTATCGGTCCGATCAGCGTTTTATACATCGTCAGCTTTGTGCGGCGGTGTACGCTCCTGGTTCGAAGCATCTTGCGGAGGAAAAAATAAGCTAAACTTCCAGCGTGAATATGTCGTTGTATCTCCTTACTCGTATTATTGTCGGCGGTGACCAGAGATCCCAAAGCATGAACTCATCAACCACTTCCGGTTCACCGCGTCCAGTCGTGCCGACTAGGGGCTTCATAAGCTATTGCGGTCGAGCAGACTAAGCTTCCATACGAAGTGTAACCCGTCAGCGCCGTAGCGTGCGGTTGGCCAGCCTTTTTTTTAACGACTAGGAGTGAAAGGAACTCAAGGAGTGGGGTTTGGTATCCCGATCCCCCTAATGGGGCGTAAGGACCCAGACCCACTAAAATCCTACTCGAGTCTCCAGCCTCAATCCCCCCTGGCACCACCTTATCGGTATTACTTCAGGGAGGGGCTATTGTGCTTAACGCACTCTCTTAGATAACTGCTGGACTATGGTAGTTAGTTAGGCCGTTGATCGGCTCTCCAGCGGTTTTGTAGCTCAAGTACAATCTAGGTAGCAGCCGCATTGACCACTCCCCAGACGTCCGAGCTAGAACACATCCTTTGGACTAAGTTGTCCGGAGTAGTGTCCTGTCCGCTCACTGCCTGCATGTTGTTTCTCGCGCCCACGAAACGAGGGCATATAAAGAAAACATGTTCTGCAGTTTCTTTAACATCCACGCATTCGGGACACGCGGGGGACTCTGCATGCCCGAACTTGTGCATATACTGTCTAAAACAACCATGCCCTGACAGAATCTGAGTCAGGTGGAAGTTGACTTCGCCGTGGCGCCTGTCGACCCACCCGGATACTTCCGGAATAAGTCGGTGTGTCCACCGGCCCTCTGTGGAATCAGACCATGCCCGTTGCCATGTGGTCATCGAAGCCGATCTTGTGGTACTCCGTATGCTTCTAGTTCCACGTTGGTTGAAGTGTTACCACCCATTACCATAGGCATCATACCCGCTAAAACGTAGATTGCATCATATGAATCTGTGCAATACGCACTCGCCACTCTCAAGCACATGAGACGATAGGTACTTTCCAGCTTACCTAGGTAGCTTTTGGTTCCTAACGCCGATGACCACACCGGTCCGCCATACCTAAGTATGGACTGGACCACGTTGGCTAAAAGCCTCCCAGGCCCCTATGACTCCCAGGAGTTTTAAGGGCCACGTTGACGAAAAAGTTGTTCACCACGATAACCTCCGTTTTATTATGCGTTAGCTTCAGTTTCCTGGAGCGCATCCAATCTTCGACAATGCTTATAGAGTGTAAATTGACCCACTGTACAGACAACGTAAGCTGTATCTGAGTAGATTTTTTATATGTAAAATAAATTATCTGTGGGCTTTAATTCGAAAAATGAGTGTACGTAATGTTAACGCTTCTACCACGAAAGAGAAGTGGAGGTTAAAAAATGTAATTTTCTAAAATCGGCAACAAAAATTTCTGTCGGGGTTTTCTCTCATTTTGTCGGTTTTTAGATGAAAAATAATAACGAATAAACTTAAAGTAAAAATGTATAAAACTCTTAATTTTCTGCGTGATTAAAAAAATACCCCCCTTCAGCTGACCAACATTGTAAGATCAAAAACTTTCAATATGTTAAAATACACATTTTCTCTGAAGACTATTCCCGAGTAACAATTCCAAGTTATTACGTTCGCATGGTGGTTTTCATGACCAATTTCAAAAAACCGCTAATAAAACTATGAGCTCCATCAGAACTTTCTGATGACCGCTATAAAACCGAATTCTGACCAAGTGGCCCGCTCCTCAGAATGTTTTCATAACCTCTACAAGAATCAGGTTATAAACTCAAGTAGTCGTATCACGCTCTGCTGAAAGCAGCTATAAACCGATTAAGCTGTCGCTGCTTGACATCCACTGCCATAATTTAATAAAGCTTTGCCTTTTTCGCGCTGGCGAAAGCTAAATATCAGTTCGCCAGCTTTGTCAACTTGAAAATATATCCGTGAACAGAAAAATTAAAGGTTTACTGATAGATCATTCTGATCGATTTGGTTTATAGCGACCATAATAAAATATCCCACAGAATATTTAATAAATTTTAGGCAATTCCTTTGGTTTACAGCATGTGCGCATTTAATTTCATCGTGCATATTGATATGATAGGTTGATAAAATCACCGCGCCACTGAAATTTTGCAATTTGGAAAAACTGGTTGTTTTAATAAAATAAAAATATTTAGTTAATCAAACTCAATTTACTTCCTGTGACAGGAAACCCGATTGATAATAACTTTCTTTCTGCAAAACACTTTGCTTTGATGAATTTTTGTTTGCGAGCTAAAACAAAATACTAGAATATGGCAAAATGGCCTCGCATAAAAAAATGATTTTGGTGTTGAACTTTACTATTCTTCATAATAGCAGCAAAAAACTGTTTGGTCAGGGTGTTACCGTTTTAATAGGTCTATAAAACTATCAGATTTATTGCGGTTTGACAAACGACCGTGATAAGATCAATTTTGATTTGTGCACCATTTTGTGTTGCTACGCCGCATGTTTATAAGAGACGTGGTGCAGCCAATCAGTTTTAACGTGGTAATATAAGCAACCAAAATAAATTTGCTTTATTAACAGTTTTATTGTGGTTTTCTAGCTAGTTACAATTGTGTTTATACTCGTATCTTCTTGGTATTGCGCAACACCACAATAAAACCAGAGGTAATGATTAATACCGCAATTAAACCTTTATAAAATTCAAGTACAACTAAGTGGCTTTAGAATTGTTACTTCAGTTTTTCACTAGTATGCATGTTTAATGAGTTTTGAAATATTCAAAAAATTCAGATAATTCAAAAAATTAATTTCGGGAAGCTTTGGGTAAACCAAACAACCATTAGAGGAAAATACTTATTTTGTTTACAAAAACAAAACTTGCATCAATGTAGAAGAAAAATTTTATTTTTGACTTTCACCCTAAAGACAGAAAATACCTTTCTTACATAAAAACGAATATGAATATACAACAATTCCGCAAAAAAGTACTATCGAAAAAAATTCTGTCCAATTTACTTCAATCACACTATGTATATTTTTTCCTTTTTAAAAATAATTAGACTCGTAATTTTTTATTTGACGCCTATGGCGACCCTTTCTGAGTTAGAGTGTTCCCAAAAAAATCGATTTATACCTACTGCGGTATTGTTTTAGAAAGCCCATAAAAATACCTTTCATTTGCTTCGTCAACGCTTAAAATCCCCCACCCTAATTCAAAAAGGTTCACCCCAGAGGCAAAATAAAAAATTAAGGGTATGATTATTTTCAAAAAGTATTAAGTAGAGTGAGTTTGAACAAAATCGGAGCAAATTTTTTTCCGACTCTATATAATCGAGTCTAAAATTGTATATAATCGAATCTATTTATAGAAGAGGCTTATGTCTGTACCGAAAACCAAGCCTGTGACTCTGACGTCATGTTTTCATAGCAAGTATCGCAGTTCACTCCCAAAATACTTTATACAAAGCTGAAAATAATACAACTTATAAAACAACTACAGTTAGTCCAAGCACCTCACGAACTTTCTCTTATCCAGGACAGGATTTGCTTAGGCCCAAAAAAGAAAAACGTCAATATTTTTGATGCAACAATTTACAGTCAGTTGCCTGGTTAAAATCCCAGCTCCTCAGTCCGTTATTAATTAATAATAAATGGCGTTTACATGCAAGCGCTATCTCTTGACAATTTTGTATGTAAAGTTTATCTACTAGATCGGCATATATGTAGTACTGAACGCTTTTTTATATTTCATCGCAATAATGCCTGAAGTTTAACTTAAGCGCTCTCTATAAGCATACAAAAGCGACAAGGAGTGTGCGCGCTGCTGATAGAGATTGCTAATTTGTGGTTAGATTAGCGTTTTGTTTCACCCAATTTGAAAAGCACTTCAACAGCACAGCTGGAAACACACCAAAAGTAACAACAAGTCGTCCGTAGTAATCAAAGATTACCTTTGTAATCATTGGTAAACATTACTCTTTCGTAATCATATAAAAGAATTTTTATCAAAAATTATAATACTATGGAGCAATCGGTAATGTCATCAAAGGTAGCTTTTTTAAACCCCTTGCGTGTACGTATACGCGGCAGTTAGAATAGACCAAACCAAGGTGACGTCACGAAGCCGATTTGGCAGATACTGGCGCCCTTGTTTACATAACAGACAACAGAATCCAGCAAATATTCAGTTATTTAAACGACAAGTTTGTTGTTAAAACAGCAAGACAGGGATACCTCGATATAAGACAACCTCGTTATAAAACAACCTCGATATAAGACAATTCGATATAAGACAATTTTTACCTCGATATAAGACAAATCCCTTTGACATGGTTGGTAACGACACCAGAGCAAATTTTCCATTCCAAAAGCGTCGCCATATGGATGTTCATTATTTCAAAATAATCCAAAAAATTGTAATCAACTAATAGCTGAAACAATATTAAATCGTTCAAAAAACGTAAACACATAACACAGAGCAAAATTGGCTACTGCTAATGCCAAATTTTTGTGAAAAAATCATGTTTCGATATAAGACAATTTCGATATAAGACAACTTTTTGAAATTATAAATTGTCTTATATCGAGGTATCCCTGTATGACTAAATTAGAAAGGCCAGTAAAATGTTAAAAAAGCATGAAAAGGAAAATTTTCCAAACAGTAAGCAAGGGTGCCAGTATCTGTCAATTGACGGCTTGATGATTTGGTCAATTGACTGATACTGGCGCCTTTGTTCATATTTTGGACTATTTTCTTTTTCGTTCATATCGAATATAGCGTGTGTATTTAATACTTTACAAGCATAATGGCTTTTATTATTTAGTCATATTGCTATTTAAACAACAAACTTGCCGTTTAAACAACTGAATCTTTGTTGGATGCTGCGTTTGTTATGTAAACAAGGGCGCCAGTGTTTGCCAAATGACGTCACCTTGATTTGGTCTATGGTTAGAATAGATCACATGATAATGACGTTATTTTGCGGTCAAATGACACCACCGGGTGGTTTGTTTACATAAAATTTGTTATATCCAGCGGTTTAGATTTGAGTTTTCGTGAAGAATGACTGTGTCGTGCATATAAAGCACTTTTCCTTCAAGCATGATTTATCTGCTCGACTCAATTGTTCGATTCGACGCTCGACTCAACTGCTCGATTCAACTGCTTGATTCCACTGCTCGACTGGACTACTCGACTCAACTGCTCGAATAAACTGCTTGACTCAACTACTTGATTGGACTATTCGAATCGGCTGCTCGACTCAACTGCTCAACCCGATTGCTCGACTAGACTACTCGATTTAATTGCTCGATTCAACTGACAGCTCAACTAGACTGCTCAACTTAGCCATTCAACCCGACTGCTCGACTCAACTGCTCGACTTAGGCTGTGAACCATTTTGCGAAATTTTTAACATTTTAGTTAAAATATGACAGTTCCATGGTTATTCCCCTTCTGTTGAAAATAACCCTGCTCTGAAGCATGGTTATTTTTGACAGTTCGATGTTTTATTCTGAGAGCCAATGAGATATGCCACAGGTGAGGAAAGAGCTTCGATGTGTTTCACTGATTTTTCATTGAATTTCTTTTCACCAATGTATGGATGTTTAACATATAACAAATTTGTTTATTCAACCCAAAATAAAATGAGATAAATTTTATCTATCAAATAGGAGCAAATGAACACCAAAAATTCATCCAAATCCAACCTGGACTGAATAAATAATTTCGTTGTTACAGAAACATATCTTCATCCTCACCTTTTATATGCTCTCATTGAGTAAAACAACTATCAATCTATCAAATATGAAATGGTTTGCATAGAGCTTGCTAATTTACGGTTGTGTTGGTGGTTTGTTTTCCCCCAGTTTGAAAAAGGTCATGGAAAAACCAATAGCAGCAGCAACAAATCGCGTGTACGTATACGCGGCATAGTGTGCGTACGGTAGCTGTCAGCAATCTCAATTCTGAACTGATTTTAACCACTCGAGGAGAAATAACCATCGAACTGTCAAATTTTAACTTAAAAGTTAAAAATTTCGCGAAATGGTTCACAGCCTTAACTGTTTGATTCGACAGCTCGACTGGAAGTTTTTATTCAGTTAAATAGAATCCAATACGACCAGAAAAACTATTTGTTTCAGTTTTCGGCTATGACTCTTTTATGTACAACATCTTAGAGCTATATTATGCAATATAAGAACTCAAAGAACTAATACAAAGATTAAACACCTTCGCAAACACTGGCCAATGAAATGGATCCGCAGTTTTTGGAATTCTGAACAGACATTTATATTTTCCGCATCGTAAGATTCGGGCTCAACTAGTCACCTATAAGCGAGTCGGTATATAATCGAGTCTCTAAATAATCGAGTCCGACCTGTAATTACATTTCATTACACAAATTCTGTGAATTGTTACACTAATTACCCACCATGACTATAGAGATTACCATAATGCCCAATCTATTCACGCAAGCCATTCCCAAATTAAATCGAATGCCACACGGTTGTGTGATCTCATACGAATAAATACGCGGAAGCAAGTATTTATGTAGCGAATAATAACGCTTGATTTATGTTTTATGACATCTGTCGAACGACTGTCGAAGCCGTGCATTCTCGGCATTCTGGTTGCATGCCGTAACGACATAAAACGCAGACCCGAACCAAAATTCGGTTAGCTCGCAAAATTCAAAATCATAAATTAACTTCTCCAGTAAGGCCCCGTAATTCCAAAAGCCGCCGCCTGGTTGCCGGTAAGAAAAAAACAACAACGACCATTGGCATTACACCGAGCGATGCGATGCCGCACGTGTCCAGCTACGCGGCACTTCTAGGTCAGAGATCATCAGGGAACTGCGACACAATGACCGGTTCCTGTATGCCAGATGGGAGATTAATTGCAAGCGTGCGCGCAAGCTTCATTGGAGTGTAAAATTTGGTGCAACTCTCACCTGCGCTGCGTATCGGGGGGTTTCCGTGTGACTATTAGCTTTTCGTTTCTTGTCGAAATAAAAACACCTTTATTAGATTCATTATTGAGGGACTTGGTTATGTTGTTCAACTTTTACGGCAAGGCAATAATTCTTAACGACCTCATTTTCCGTAAATAACTTTGTTTCGCTTTCAACCGACGTATAAACCCCTCGCCCGGAATTACCAGTGTCACGAATGTCAAGCACCGGCGGATTTATGGTCGAATAAATTTATTCTTCCTTATCCCGATTCTGCATCGACCGTCATTGGGCGATTGGTTAACGTTGTAAAGGGGCACGGGGCCAGGGTCAGGGAAGGGGACCAGCCAGCTGCTATGATTATGAGGATTCCAATCCAGCCAGCAGTCGTAATGTGCACCCGATTCTGCGGGGGACAATTGGATCCGCAGGTATTGGCTTTGCGATGAGTGGATTAAATACCAACTACATATATTCGCGCCATTAAATATGGACTGCACTACTGACTGGTTGGGTGTATGTGTGTATGTGCGTTCCCTGTATGTGGCTCGTGTGTGGTAATGGTCAGCGCATTAATCTTGATTCGATTCAGCGAAGGATTATTGGCACAGGTAAAATCCTCTGCAACATACAGTGCAGACATTTACCAGCGAATAGTTAGCTACTCGGTTGTGCAGCTGAAGGTCTACATGTTATTCCAGCGCTCAGTAGGAGTAGCGAAAAGCTATTAATATTATCACATCAGCAATTAGTTTTGCATACGGATACCGCTTGGAACACCCATCGCCCGGTTTGGAGGGGGAAAATCAGCAATTGTTTATGTGTATGTTATCTAACTGCGTTGAACACCGCCATTAATCATGGCGACTTGTATAATCGCCTGTTGTCAAATTAAAACTACATTAGAGAAATTAATTTCTCTATCAGTAGATCATAGCTGTTAAGTGTGTTCTGTAAAGGCTGAGCTAAATTGAGTTCATTTTAATGATATAATGCAGAATATCGTTTCCCAGTGATCAGCAAAAAGCCAACCAACAGAATAAATTCTTCACATCCTATTTACTAATCAATATCCCTGCAAAGCTAATTGTTTCCAAAATGAATTCAATTTATTATTTTATTGCAAAACTGTTTCAGACAAATTCGTAATCAATTTTCTGTTTCTGTTCTGTCCTTAAACTGTTTCAGATGACATTTAAAATCTACAGTTTTACAATAAAATAATTACGGTTTCCAAATTTCACGTGATTGGTTTGCTTTAAATTGTCGTTATTTTACAAGTAAAAATAGCACCCATTAAATAATCATGGACAATGTTCGTATATAATTATGCCAAAAAACGACAAATTCTGAGCTTATGCTAATCACTGCTTGCTTGCGTTAATAAAAAATGTCGTAAAATAGAACGTAATAAAACCAGTCCCGCGGAAGTGAACGAACCTAGACGACACGGACGGGAAAGATTTCAGATTTAAAGCCCCCCATGAATATTCCATAAATTACGCAACTTTCATCGTTAAGTTAATACTCTCGTTAAACGACAGACCATCAGTGGCACCGCACCAGGCAGCAACGTTTCAGGCGGCCGGCAGCCGTGTGGGAATAAAGTTCGAAGTTTCCCAGATCAACTAAAGGTCGCCCGCACCTGTCCTTTGTGCGCTTTTCACGGCACAGAACATCATCAAACTGTTAAAGTGATTTATTCCTCCAGGTTTCCCGTGTCGGTTCCTCCTGATCAACTCGACAGCACGCGAAAGTATTTTTAAATGAGAAAGGATTAATCCTCGCAAGCTCATCAAATTCCTGCGAGAAAAAAAAGAACCCAGAAACAATAAAATATAAATTAAGCTTGTCGACGCTTCTAGACTCCACTTACGCCGGGCCGAGTGGTGATGAACAACCGCGCGTCTCCTCCATCTGTGAGGTTGAAGTGGGTGAAGTCGATTGCACGAATCCAACTGAAAAGGAGAACAAGCAGAAACACCTTCACAAAACTGGCTAGCTCGGTTTCTTTGTCGGCTCCAGTCGACAGTTCAGAGCTCTTGACGTCACAAAACCAAGAAGAAGTAAAATTTCAAAACCTAGCCAGGAACAAACGAAAAAGTGAGTGAGATGAAATCCGATGAAAGTTCGTTAAAATAGCGAAGTGCAAATCTAGAGCGAAGGGCGAGAGGCAAAGTATATATATACATGCATACACTTTTCAATCTGATATAAAGTCCAACTTTCAAGTGTAAAACAAACAGACGAGATTTGAGAGAGTAAATTGATTTTCCTGTTCTACGGAAGTTGGAACGGTTGCTGGAACGAAGCGGGAAGGCGGAAAAGTGCCAAGTAAGTGCTAGAAATGCAAGAAACAGACTGAAGTCGAGCTGGAAAAGCTTTTGCACATTTCAGCAAACTAAATATTTTGCCGATGGCAATATTTGTTTCGATGATCCCACATTCGGAGCTGGCCACCAACCAGCATCGCACAGGACAACCACTAACAGGCACCGTCAGATCCGATCTGAGCAATTGTCCTAACGACTTTTCGATGATCCCCGAACATGCAACGTTGCCTGTCTGTTCGAGTCGCAAGCTTTGTTTCGGTGGTGTCGGGAATTCGCCGAACGGAGAGAAGAGAAATGGTCACGTTCCGGCCGTTCAGCATTGGTGGTTTGGCTAGCACCGTGGTCAGCAGCGTTGTCTTCATCTTTTGCCATGTGGTGGCCAGTGAACCATAAATCTTTAATTATCCGGTGATCCCTCGGGGGAATTGTTCCTTGCCCGCACAAAGTAGTAGCTCTTTCCGGGGTTTCCGCCTTAAACCGGCGGTAAAATGGTTGGCTGTCCTGCCGAAGGAATGCACCGTGATAAATTGGTTCATTTTTCTACGATTCATCTTCATTAAATGCTTTTTGTTGTGCTATTTCCTTCTAGTTTTGTACGGAAGCCTAGCCTTGCGCTCAGTAAATTTCGGAAACCAGCGAAATTTACACCTGCAATTTATAGCAGCAATTGTTTTGTTAGCAGCTGGTTTATTTGCTGTTAGTCATTTATAATTAACTTTTTTTCGGATCGCAAATAAAAATATGGGATGAAGGAAACCCCTAAATTAAAGACGTTTGCATTTTTTTATTAGCACGTAGATCAGAGATATAATTGCCAAAATGTAATATTACGAAATCTTCGTTATATGAAAGAAATGCACTGATTTAAAAGCTGTTTCTAATGGATCTATAGATATTTTGAAAGCAACGGTGTATTACTGAATTGCAGTTTATTTATTCATCTAACCATGCGTACAAAGTTGCATGAGTAAAAGATAAATTGTTCCATTGAATTCCATAATAGTGGAATTTGCTTTTGCTAAGAAAACAAAAACTATGAAATTTATTCTTAATCATCAGTTGCAGAAAAATGAATATGCAGCCGTATGCAAATTTTCAAACGTAAAACAAAACTAGCAGCGCTGGTCATGCCAAATATAATTTCAGCTATAGGGTTCATTTACCACTTATAGACCCTTTCCACATTATGAACCTAGAGTGACTATATATAGAGTGGCGACATTGTCAAAATTGGAATGACAATTATCTGTCAGTGTCATTCCAATCGAGTGTCATCTACTATCCAACGCGTATGCAGGAAAGAGAAAGAAAATTCTCATTGCATACATTTGGGATGACATGTCGCCTCTGTATATAGTCACTATATATGAACCCAAGCATATAATTTTAGCAACCACATGGAATCCCCTCGATTGTGTTAAAAAAATGTGCAACTGCCTTATGTGTTCCACTAAAGTTAATCTTCAATCAGT
Source organism: Sabethes cyaneus (assembly GCF_943734655.1). Classification (NCBI taxonomy): domain Eukaryota; kingdom Metazoa; phylum Arthropoda; class Insecta; order Diptera; family Culicidae; genus Sabethes; species Sabethes cyaneus. The sequence goes on from NC_071354.1 coordinate 64,193,162, forward strand.
CGCTATCTCAGGCAATATTCCCATCGCGTCGGAAAAATTCTTGCATGTTTCCCATCTTTAAAAAAGGCGATAAACAAAACGTGACAAACTATCATGGAATTACATCCCTCTGCGCAGGTTCCAAGCTGCTTGAAATCTTAGTTGGTGGCATCGTATTACGAGAGGCAAAAACCTACATTTCGACGGATCAACATGGTTTTTTCCCAGGCAGATCGACAACAACAAACTTAGCACAGTTTACTTCCCATTGCATTTAGGGTAAATAGGAAGTCCTGAATCGCAATGTTTCACAAACTGCTCGGGCGTACCTCAAGGCAGTAACCTGGGGCAATTACTTTTTTTTATTATTGTTCAACAACGTCTGCCAAGTTATACCATCAGGCCGATTTCTAATCTATGTCGACGACCTCAAGCTCTTCCTTATCGTACGTTTTACAACCATTGTAAAACTTCTTACTGTGATAACTAACTTGTCACAATATTGTGAGTTTCATCCATGTATTCAAAACACCCGTACTGAATTCAGTGACTAAATCTTACAAAAAAAGTTTTCCAGGCGCAATGAACTCTTCTTCAAGAAATGATTCATGAAATGCAATTATCGAGATAAATTTTGAAAATGTATGAAGTGTGTTGTGCTGCACACGAAGACTACAGAAAAATCCCCTCCAGTAAGGTGTTTGGGAAGGCTAAGGCGAAATACTAGAAAAACACTAATTGTGAAGGTCGGGCCACCTGAGTAGTCATAGTTGGGCCACCATGATTTTAAGCGCAGAAGCGCAATAATCGCTAGAGAATGTCAATCACGTAAAATGTGATGAAATAAAGCAAAATTAATACGATAAAAACCTAGATTTTTGTTTTTTTTTTTTCATTGTAGTTGTACATTTCGGAAAAGACGATTGTAGTAATATTGATTTTACAAGATAGCCAAAATTTCGCAAAAATGCAATTAAAAATAGGGTATTTGTACCTATATGAGCCGTTGTTCACGGAATTCATTTTTTTCATGTCTCTATATAGAATTTCAATGCGAATGTCTTAGATTTTCTGCGGTGGCCCAACCTGTACAAGATGGCCCGACTATGACAACATTTTTTGTCTTCATGTAAATGCCTATAACGAAACGAAAGTTATGGGCGAATTCCAAAACGTGGCCCAACCACGACGTCACTCCCCTACTATTGGACACACAAATGTCTTTTAGAAATCATTACTCGCATATTATAGCACAGGCGAACAGAAATTTGGGATTTATCGTAAGAGTTGCCAAAGATTGTAATGATCCATACTGCTTACGAACGAGCATTGTATTTCTGCCTTGTTCGTTCTGTATTGGAATCCTCAGCTATTATATGGAGCCCATACGCGGTTTCTTGGTCAAACAGAATCGAAGCAGTTCAATCAAGGTTCCTGCGCTATTCTCTAAGACGTTTGCCTTGATGGCAGAACCCAGTAGAGTTACCACCATACATTGATCGCTGCTGCTTGCTCGACATGAATACGCTGGCCAGAAGAAGGGACATTTCCAGAGCAGTTTTTGTTGGAAAGCTGCTGCTAGGGGAAATCGATTCGCCTTTCATCCTATCAAAACATCCCGCCTAGAAGCCTAAGAACATGGGACTTTCTAAGATTGCAATTTTTAATAAATGTTATGTTCACTTTGATTTTTGCATGTCCAGTGTTAGTTTTAAGACAAGATTACAAAGATTGTTTTAATATGTATGATGCCGACTAGAAATTTGATTAGCTATTAAGCAGATTTTTGTGTATTTGTATATAAGTAATTTGAAAACGACTTTTATAAAATTTGTAAACACTGCTAATGATCAAAAGATGATGGGGTTTTTATGCCTCTTTGAGAATGGCGTATGTTAGACTATCTCAAAGGGGCTTTTCCCCATCCAATCCAATTGAATTTCATGGAGCCTAAGTGGCCAGATGGAAAAATAATTAACAAATAAACAAATAAATAAATAAATAAACTTCCCCCCTAAAAATGTTTTGTAGATATGCGACTTAAAACAGAATCAAATAAACATAGGTAATACACACTTTAATTTATAAAGCATGAAAAGGCAATGCGTTGGGTTACAAACGTCTTTAAGACTTCACCCATCGTTATCGACAGACTACGCTACCGGCCAAGTAACAATTCTAAAGCTTGATTTTATTTGAATTTTATAAAGGTTTTATTGTGGCATTATTCATTACCTCTGATTTTATTACGGTATTACGCAATACTAAGAGGATAAGAGTCAAGACACACTTATATAGCTTGCTAGCTATAAAACCATAATAAAACTCAATAAAACATATTTATTGCGGTTGCTTATATTACCACGATAAAACTAGTCGGCTGCACCACGTCTCTTATAAACTTATCAGAACTGTGGCGTAGCAAAACAATATGGCGCACCAATCAAAACTGATCTTATTACAGTTGCTTGTCAAATCGCAATAAATCTGTTAGTTTTATAGAGCTATTAATAGGGCAACATTCTGACCAAACAGATTTATTGCTGCTAATCATTTTTTATGTTAGGCCCTATTGCCATTTTCTAGTATTTTGTTTAAGCTCGCAAACAAAAATTCTTAAAAGCAAAGTGTTTTGCAGAAAGAAAGTCATTATCAATCGGTTTTCTCGTCACAGGAAGCAACTAAAATGATTTTGCTAGGAATTGAGACTAACTGAATGTATTTATTTTGTTGAAATAAGTTTTCGAAAATTGCAAAATTTCGATGGCGCGTTGAATTTCTCCACCTATCACATCAATATGCACGATAAAATTTAATGCACATAACCAACGGACATTAACCAAAATTTATTAATTATTCTATGGGATATTTTATTACGGTCGCTATAAACCAAATCAATCAGGTTGATCTGACAGTAAAACTTTTGCTATTCCGTTGTTGTTTCAGGTTAACAAAGCTAGCGGACTTCTTTAGCTAAAAGCGTAAAGCTTTTTTAAATTATGGCGGTTTCTGTTAAGCAGCGAAAGCTTAATCGGTTTTATTGCAGCTTTCAGCAGGTACAACTCTTAAGTCTTATAACTTGATTCTTAAAGCGGTAATAAAAACTTTCTGAAGAGTGGGCCACTTGTTCGGAAGCCAATTTTATATCGGTCATCAGCAAGTTCTAGTGGAGCTCTCGGTTTTCTTAGCGGTTTTATGATATTGGTCAAGGAAACCATTAGAGGAACGTAATAAAACTTAAAATTGTTACTCGGGTGTTTCTTACAGTACAGGATAATATGGAGCTAGTGCAACGATCCTACTAACTCTACTGACTAGGAATCAAGAGTGGTTTGAAAACTTAAAACTGATTGTTGAAATCATACTAAGGCTGAGCGAGATCTCGCGAACTTTCGTGTTTACCGAAATCTAACGAAACTGGCAGAAATTTACCTTAGCGTTAACTGTAGTTTAATGGTGATTTACCATAGAATCTAGGGTAAATATCGTATAATTTCCATAAACACGAAATTTCGCGAAATCTTGCACAGCCTTTATAACTGCATTTTTCTAACGCTACTATGCGCATATACTAGCGCCAAAAATAGTGAGTAAAGAATAATGGAATCAGCGTGATTCGGTGACTTCAACTGTGTGAAGTGCGTTCGTCCATCACGTACAAGCTCTAGGACGGGAAAACGTCGGAGATCGGTGATAGTGCGGGAGCTTCATCGGTTGTAAGAAGAGCGATGTTTGAGAGAGAAGCTGGAAAAGGAAAGCTTGCAGAGAGAGAAACTACTGGTCGAGTAGGCGATGAATGAAAAACTTGAACAAAAAAGGAGTATTTGGCCCGGAATCATGAGCTGCTTCGACAGCAGGATGAAGATACGGGAAATAGCAGTTAGGAGGAGTTAGCAAGTTTGCTGAAGCGTGCAGAGGAGAAACGGGAGCAGAACAGACACCGTATGGAAGGAATTTATCAACAGCAACGTGAGAAAGAAGAAAAAGTGCTACAAGCGCTCGAAAGTAGGTGAACTGTGGGAAAGACGCACAGGTTAAGAAGAACAGCTAATATAATACAGAGAACTTATGATTTATAAAACCTAAATACAGTTTACTTCAGTTCAACATATTGTTTTCAAAAGGAGCTAGTGAAATATTTAACAAAAAATGTTTTTCAATGTGTATTTTGAGTTTTAAAAATGGTCCGAAAAAGTGAACTTTTTTAGTGCTGCGGGTGAAACGGACAATGTGTGGGGGTAAGATGGACATGTATTGTGAATCGCCCCAACTGAGCGCATATTATTATTTTTGACCCTTAACAAATCGAATACGAAAAATATGGTGGTGTAGCGTGCAAAAAATGAAGGGGGCAGTCCACCCCCTCCCACTAGAGGCAGCCAATAGAAAGTTGTTTGGCAGCGGCAATATGAACAAGCATTCCAAAAACTGTTTCATGCCTGACCGCTGCTGATTTGTTTGAAGTTCACGTTTGCCGGTTAAATTTTCATTTATATGCTTGAGATATCACTAAGAAGCAAAATCAACAATTTTAATATAATATGTTCACTGACCATCTTACCCACACTAGCAGTTGTCCATTTCACCCCATCATTATACATTTTTTTAAAGCGTTCACAATTTTTTATACGCAAATGAAATTACGTATTATTTCAATGCAGACATTACTTGAAAAGGTATTAAATCGAAATACTTCATGCTATGGGCAACATTTTGGAATTAAACTACTCAAAAAGCTTAATTCCGATGGAAAAAAAGTTACATCCAAACGCAGAATCATGTCCAATTTTTAGTATTTTTGTACTTTATCAAAATTGAAAAGTTTTAAATGAGACATCATGAGTTAGCAAGATGGTTGGATGCCCATCAAAACACTTACCAATTTTAATGCTTAACTGGTATAATCAACCTCCTGTCCATCTTACCCACCCTGTTCGTCTTACCCACAGTTCCCCTACTGAGAGCTGACTGACTTGAACAAGCAGAATGACGTCAAAAGACAGACCCGAAATAGTAAAATGAACCTAGTTCAACGGGAAAAACAGTAATAACAAGCTGATCGATCGAAACGAAATGATAAGAAGCAGAGATTACTGGTACTTGAGTAGAATCTTATCGAGGACGTGCAATGACTGAGCATGCAGCAGAACAGCACACAGGGAAGATGTATCAGCATGATGCTCCAGAGACGAACTACCATGGCGTATCCGTGAGTAACAACTCTCAAACGACTTCCGATAAAGTAGACACACCCAACCAAACACCTATGTACTTGATAAGCCTCCTATTCCTCTTAGTATAGATCCGTTAGAGCCACCATCAATTGGCAACAAGGCAAGTCATCACGAGAGAGCTTCCCGCCTTTAGCGCGGACCCCATCGAGGGGTCGCTTTTTATCAGTAGTTACAACCATTTCACAGACGTTGACGATGACAGACAGACGCTTCAGACGTTGTACGGTAGGCCGGAGCAGATTGTCCAACACCTGGTGGCCAAGGCTCGGGCGATGGCCACATCCAACGATGAAAAATTGGAGACGCTCATTTATTTCGGCTTGGTTGTGCGAAATTTTTGTGTAGTCATATGGTGGCTGTTGGAATTACGAACCACCTTTCTAACCCGATCCTCCAGAAAGTTACGACCGTTACCGGTGGCATCACAAACTTCTAGATCGCAACGAAACCCCCAAAACATGAGAAGCCACAAAATAGCACCGGAGAATTCGGATGACGTTGTTCAGCTGCTTCAGAACTTGCTGCCACTGCTTCCACCATATGAATAGACCTTCGGGTATGTGATGGTCCCAGTCCAGCTTAGCTCTCCAAATTTCCTGCAGCATATTCTACCCTTGAATTATTAGCGAGCGAACCTGCCCCAACGGATCATAAATCTTCATCACGAAGCTCAACACCATCCTCTTCGTCGAAACGGTGTCACCAGCAAATCTACCAGCGATCTTAGATCATCTTGCAGTTTTAACTTGTAGTAGAAGACATCTTCTGCTGCGAGACAGCGTTCTAAATCATGATTGATTTTCATCGAAAGTTCCTGTATTTCAACGGGACTCACTTCTCCGTTAGCTTCGAGAACCAAGGGTGGATTCGGAATCCAGTTGCGAATTCGAAAGCCTGCCTTCCAGTGACCTTCAGCTACCTCCAGTGCTAGCATGACGGCCTCCTCTTTGGTTTAGTTTGTTTAGATTCTGCACCATTTCTAACGGAAGATACCAAATGAGTCGAGCATTAAGGCCTGCCATTTCTTCTTTAATTACTACGTGGATCTAGCCCTTCACTAAGAATCCTTCTCAAGTGGCTTCTCCAGGGTCTCAGCTTCAGACACCAGCCCCGGCCCTTGGTCGTGGGTCTACTATCTGGAAATTTAATGTCGTCTAGCGCCCAGATTATCTGACCCAGTGCTCAGTTTTAAGCCTTTTGCTTTCTGTCCGAACTGTCGTCTCTTCGACGATTTTGCGCGCGATTGTGGTTTTGTGCACCTTCCAGATTAGGAACTCCAAGGTTCTTCCAAGGTTTTCAACCGAGAATAAGATATCATGCTTCACTATATTATATTCTCGTTAAAATTGTATACTGCAGCAAAAAAGATTCTCCTTGGAGCAATAAAATCGAATTACAGGGAATCAAAAGAGAATTCAACAGCTGATGCACAAATTAAAGCGATCACTATCTTACAATCTCGAAACCAGACTTACAGCACGAAACATTAAACTAGGATACAAAAATATTATCTCAGCTCATTTTCACTCAATGTTCCGTATCACAACATAATAAAATATGTGGCATAAAATGCATTGTGTGTAATATAACACATAAAATCCACAGCCCCGAGTAAGGAACCAGAAAAAAATATATAAAGAAACACTGACCGCGCCAAACAGCCACCGCCATGTCTTGTCCGGATGTACCGAGCAGCCAGTAAAGTTAATTCCAGCATCCGCCGAGAACAGAAATCATGTACACCATAAAGCAGCTGCCCTAATGAGAAACTGGCCACATGAACTAGTCAAACAAAAGTACTTGGAGCGTATAAAGACGAAAGAACATTGCCGCAAGAAGTACGATAAATTTCCGCTTTTAGTAACTTTGGGGCCGGCAAAGCACATGCTCGTGCTCTTGCTCCTGCTCCTGCTCCTGCAGCACGGGGCAACAGATGTCGGTACCGTGCCGTCGTCGCCGGACGGAAGGAAGAATTCTGTAGACGTAAAATGTTTGGGCAGCAACAGCCCCGGAGGCTGGCTGGTGGTAATCCGCCTCCGTATGCTGTGTGCTAGCCCATTATTTAGTGCATATTATGATGTTAAGCTCAGTGTATATCTTTCCCCGTTAAATTGTACAGGATTATCAAACGTTTGACAATAGATTAAGACCAAATTTGCTGTCTCATTATTAATGCACGTTTATGGGTCAGTCACTTTTGATTCGGCTTTGAATAAAATTCACATTTCGGCAGTTTGATATCTTCAATTTGTTTTTATGCACTTCAGTTGGCGTTACAATTTCAAGGCACGTGAATGGCTTTCAGCTAAAGTAGCTTCTCTTTAACTCTTGTTCCGTTCCTTTTTTTCTATTATTTGTCTGTCTAAACATTAGCTGAGAACCCTTTTCTTTGTGACAAAACTTTCCGCCAAGTTTTTTTTTCTTTCTATAAACGTTAGAACTTCCACCCCACCCATCGGCAATTGGACTCGACCCTTTTTTTCGGGGGAAACAAAATTTGGGTTACGCTGTTAGTGATTGACATGGCATTGCGCTTTGGCCTCGTGTTTTTAAAGACCGTACAAAATAAGGCAACTTTTTAATGTCCATCCATCATTGGAGGATTTTTTTTTGTCGCTTCGTTTATATATTTCTTTGATGAAGGGTCGCCGAAATAAGAAACTTTTACAAAAGGGTCCAATCGGAGCGTTCGTCAACCAAGGAATGTCAATGAGCTGGTGCCGAAGGTTATCTCAATGTACACGAATATAATTTGGGTCGAGATGATAAAGTCGGATTTCGTTGTTTATTACAATGCCCGGTGGTGTTGAAAAAAGTATGTACAGTGCATAGAAAAGACAGCTGAATAAATTAAAATTCAAATTACCAAACCTAAAATACATTACAAGGATTAAAAACTAGTTCCATGCTTTGTAATTTGGACTGCTAATTTATTTACTGTCTATGTCAAAACAAATGTGAGTTAATTTTCAAAAAATACAATTCAATTAGCGAGTGCTTTGAAAATTTCAAAGTTCACCAAAACCGCACCGTCACGTAATTTTATATTCCAATCGCAAAATAACCTCACCGCACATAATCATATTTCAAATTGATTTGCTTTGTTTCGGTAGCTGTCCCATTTCATTGGCAAATAATCATCGCACAAAACAAATTGTAATTACGTTGCCAATAATGCTATTACAAAGTACCGTACCAGATTCGCCGGGCCAATAAGTGCCTTTTCGGTTGTGCCACGGGAGGGCCCACCAGGCCTGGGTCCCATTTAAAAATTCAATGTTAAATGCTAATTGATAATTTATTTATTTTTAATTAAGCGGATAATTAAATTGCACTTACGTATCGGCGTTGCCTTCCGGACAGCCCGGTCCGGTGCCAGGAGTGTCGCCAATTTCCGTTTATTATTTCATCCTTCGGCACGCTGCGATTCGTGATGCCCAAACACAGCGGGCACCGAAGGCCACACCTCGCAAAACGTGTGTTCTAGAATGTGATCGGGTAGTGGGCGCTCTATCCGCTTGCTTTTGTTCCGCGCTTACGCGGGGGAGAGATAGAGAGTAAAGGAAAACATTTTCCAAGGGAAGGCATTGCATTGCGTTTTTGCAGTTACAATCTGCTATATTTCAAAATTATTTCCATTTTATTGCGTCGATCGAAGTCGTTTTCAAAAAAGTTTAATTAAGAAACTATGATATAATTGATAAAATTTTTAAACGACCATAAAGATAAATTAATGTAAAAGATTGAAATTAAAATTGTTATGCACCTAATTGCTATCCGATCAACGGCACACTGACTCGCTTGTTTCCGAAAATTCAATACAACCAGATGTATTTTGCTAAATCTTATCATTTCACTTCACCGGCTTAAACACGTTCCATGAAATTTATCAGACCGTGTAACTTTTCACAACTGTAATCGCCACGCTGGATGCCAGTATGCAGACGGGAAAAAAACTCCAACCGGCAGCGGCAGCGAAAACCGGATTAGCCGCGGATCAAAGTCAAACTAAGTACGTCAAAGCGAAGCGAAGGCGAAAAATGAGATTAACGCAATTGCTCTTCCGCTAAAATCTGTTTCCTCTTGAAGGTATTTATATATTTGTTTTCTCCGGTAATGGCATTACCATGGCAATCGACGCTCCGAAGCAATCTACGTTCAACCTCGATCTCCTGTAGCAGGTTCTCCACCTTCTGCTGCGCCCAGCAAGGCTAGGCGTGGGAAGGGCCGCTTTTCAATACGGTGAAGATAGCGCTTGGAGCAACTACTACGGCAACTCCTTCTATAATGGAACCATCGCTGCCGTAATTGCCAGGACGCTGCCCGCAACACCTGCGCCATCCGTCACCGTTAGTAAGTTGGCCGTGGACCACTGTGAGAATTTATTGGTAGAAAAAGATCATAATTCGTTCATCAACGACGTGTTGTGTCTCGTCCGTCAATAGTCAGTGTTTAATTATTTTTATCAGTAAATATTGCTATTTTCTCTTTTTACAAAATCAGAAAGAATTTTAAATCACCTTCAAGGGTACCTTCAAATTGTATCATATTAAATTGAATTTTTGACTGCCAAAATTGTGCTGAAACATAAACTTTTATGAACAATGACGAAGACAGTTATACCTAATTCTGACCAATTTAGGAAGCAAGAAACATCCCAACGGTTCTAGTGGCCAAAATCTATACCTATAAAAATGGATTTCTGTCTGTCTATCCCTATGTTCCTTTTAGAATCGAAAACTACTGAACCGATCGGCGTGAAAATTTGCATGTAGGGATTTTTAGAGCCAGGGAAGGTTCTCTCGATTGCAAAAGACCCCTTCCCCACTAAGAGGGGAGGGGGCTCCCATACAATCTATGCCTATAAACATGGATTTCTGTCTGCCCTATGTTCCTTATAGAAGCGAAAACTACTGAACCGATTGGAGTGAAAATTTGCATGTAGGGGTTTTTGGTGCCATGGAAGGTTCTTATGATGGTTAGAGATCCCTCTCCCCACTAAGAGGGGGGGGGGGCTCCCATACAAATCTATACCTATAAAAATGGATTTCTGTCTGTCTGCCCGTATGTTCCTTATAGAATCGAAAACTACTAGACCGACCGGCGTGAAAATTTACATATAGGGGTTTTTGGGGCCAGGGAAGATTCTTATGATGGTTAGAGACCCCTCCCCCACTAAGAGGTGGGGCTCCCACACAAATGAAGCACAAATTTCTGCATAACTCGAGAACTAATCAAGCAAATGGAACCTAATTTAGCATGTGGGTGTTTTTGTAGGCAATTTTTTTTTTCTATGGTGAATTGAGGCTCCTCCTCTTTTTAGGAGGGGAATAATGACCCCTCTCCCTTTTAAGAGGGGTGGCTGCCTAACAAATGAAATACAAATTTCCTCATAACTCGAGAACTAATCAAGCAAATGGAACAAAATTTAGCACGTGGGTGTTTTTGTAGGTAATTTTTTTATGGTGGATTGAGACCCCTCCCCTCTGTAGGAGAGGAATAATTACCCCTCTCTCTTTTAACAGGGGGGGTTTCCATACAAATGAAATACAAATTTCCTCATAACTCGAGAACTAATCAAACAAATGGAACAAAATTTGACATGTGGGTGCTTTTGGAGACAAGAATTTTTTCTATGGTGAATTGAAACCTCTCCCCGCTTCAGGAGGGAGGGCTCCTATACAAATTTCCTCATAACTCGAGAACTAATTAATGAAATGGAACCATATTTGGCATGTGGGTGTTTTTGGAGGCATGAATTTTTTCTATGATGAATTAGGACCCCTCCACACTTTAGGAGAGGTGGCTCTCATACAAACGAAATACAGATTTCCGCATAACTCGAAAAGTAATCAAATTTGGCATGTGGGAGGTTTTGGAGGCAGGAATGTTTTTAATGATGCTTTGAGACCCCTCACCCCTGTGGTAGGGGTATAAGGACTCTCATACAAATGAAACAGAAATTTTTGCGTAACTCAAAAACTAATCGAAGCCGAGAAATTTTAGACGCTTTCATAAAACATTAATCAATAACAAGACCACCAAACACTATCACTATCGCGAGTGTTTCCGGCGACCTGCCGTCGGAAGCGCCGGCCACTGCGGGGGGCAGCCCCCCGAAGTGATCACCTTTGTCTAGGTTTATTTATTTTCCTAGATCTACTGACCTCTATTACTTTCCTTCATTTGGGTCACCCCTGCGAAATGGTACTTTCTACGAAAAGATTTTCGTAGCGAAAACGCAACGCTAGGAAGAAACGATATTCAAAATTTGCAACGGGAACGTTTGTTTTCGTTCGTTCGCTGCAGATGTTTCATTAAAAAAGTATAAAGTATTTATATGCATAATAATGAAGGTATGCAAAAATGGTATACGCTTAACGCCCAGCGTTACGTTTTCGCAACATAGCGTTGCGGAACACAGGGTCAAAATTAAAAATACATGTCAGCGGCTTTTTCTTAGTTGACCTAAAAGAGAATTTTCCTGAAAGTTTTAACTTTCTATCCCTGCTAGGAAAAGTGTGGGGCTTAATGGGTTAAATGCTTTCCGCTTTATTTTATCAGGCTAAGCAATGGGGGGAGTTGTTTTCTACTTTACTGTGAGAAAAATTTGTATATTAAAACACCCATGAACTCCCCAGAAACTTGCAAAACTCAAGATTGTGACAAAGGTCATCCAAGGTTCACGATTTATGTACAACATAGTTTAATTTGTGGAAATACGAAGTTTGTCGGGTCAGCTAGTTTATTATAAAAACCGCAATGAGAATGCAACAAAACCTAAATTTTTACTAGGGACCAGTCCGGCACTTACGGCCTGCTGGAGACCGAAGAGTCTTCTGAATCATCCACAAGTGTCACGAGAATTAGTAAGTGAAAAGCTATTGATCACTATCTGGATTCTATTCGAGCTCACGTCTGATGTAAGAATGGGTTTGGTCGCGAAACACATATAATGAAAAACGGAACTGGTGAGTGTTGATATATGTCGAAAAATTACTTTACTAGCAATACACGTCACATGCTATCAATCTACCTCTGTTCAAAATTCTAGTCGAAAAGTCGCTTGAAACTGTAGGATATTTACATACTATGCGTTGACTTCCCCAAGTACTCGGCCGCTTACGACAAACTTGAATATCAGACCATTTTCTGTAGAACTCTTTCACCCGGCACATTATGTTACTATCCTACAAATTAACGTGTGAAATTTCTTTGGTGTACCGTCCATCGTATTTGATCTTGATGATTTTCAATAGCTCTCTTTGGTCGATTGTATCATATGCAGCTTTGTAGTGAACAAACGGTGCGTGGGACTCTGTATTCACGGCCTTTTTGGAGGCTCTGCCACAGTGTGAAAATATAATCTGTTGTCCTTCAACGAAGTTGGCATGACAAATTCCCACAAATCTGTCAGCAATTAATAATACTCGGCAGAAAATGATTCGGGACAGCACTTACTTAGTACGCGGCATTGAGAACGTTGATTGCATGATAGTTCTCACTTTCCAGTTCATCGCTTTTCTTGTAAATCAGAAAGACAACTTCATCCTTGCAGCTACGTAGCCAGAGGTGTGGCCCTATCTTGACTCCTATTACTTTATATGCAAGTAAACCATGCACTTTACTGCCCATAAATGAAAAATTGGCTAATATGCCACCGACATGAACTTGAGAAAAATGCAATTTTGTTACTTTTGTCTGTAAAAGATGTTTTACGCGGTAATGGCAACCTGTTTAATGTGCATATTGCCCCTCATACACCCCGAAGCCACACCGTTGAGTTCAAACAGCGATAGATGTGGCCAAATTCCCTCCGCCGGACGTTTTTAACGCAGTAGCCAGTTTTTCATTTATAAACACAAGTAGAGTTTACAATTCGGGAGCAAATTTGGCTAACGTCCATACGTTAGGAATTATTCCGTGTTAGTGAGCCTACAAAATGGCTTTGAACTGCCTAAAACGGTACGGAAGCACAAGTGAAGACGAAGTGGACGACGAAACAAGTAATCCGTGCACCCCGGAGAAGTTGCCAACGAAGCGTGTGCTTCAAGCGCTTAAAGCCAGAAGGAAGAAGCAGTTACTCCATGCCCTCATTAATGTAAGCCGCGAATCCTGCCGTCTAAATTGAAAAAAAAAAGATAAAATGTGAACATAACAAGATTCGATCCAAAAACTTTGCGATTGCTAACCTTACGTCTGAAACCACCACACCACATGATCAGTTTTAATGTGTGATGGAAAAATGCGAAATAAGAACACATCGGTTGCTGCGCATGCGGTTTGAACCCATTATGGATATTAGCCAATTTCTCATTTATTTTGGATATTAGCCAAAATTGTTTCACGTCCTGTGCCTCCAAAAATACATTTTTTTACAATCGGCTTCCGTGGGAACATTGGTTGGAGTGTATTCTATCATGTGATATTATGATCTCAATTTTGGAAAAAATGGCATATTAGCCAATTTTTCATTTATGGGCAGTTTACTGCTTATAACTATAATACATTAAAAGTAATTTAATGTATTATAGTTATAAGCACTAAAGTGCATGGTTTACTTGCATATAAAGTAATGTATTAAAAGTATTTTAATGTATTATAGTTCCAAAGGAAAAAAATAAGCATATAAAACAGTTGATATCAAAATTGCACGCCGCGCCGCCGGTGTCATTTTTCTCACGCCGCCGAGACAATTTTACCCACCCCGATGACGAAGCTCAAGCTGCTGGACAAAACTTGACAGCACACCGTAAATCCATTTTGTGAATAATAAACTCGTTATAAAGTACGTTTAATTTATATTCAATTTAACAGCATTCCAACTATACTCTGAGTGCAGTATTTAACTTAAGGGGTCGTAACAGCATAGCATTTATGAGACCACCTCGAATAAACGTCAGGGGCCGCAAACTTTCGCGCCTTGTGCCAAGAAAACACTGCAAAAACATGCAAAAACCTCCCACTTTATTGACAAGTTCATTAGTGACTCCTATATCTTTGGTTCGTAAATCGCACTTCCGGTTACGGAAATGTTTATCGGGATACGTTGGGTGAGTAAATCAACTTCTATGGCTAACGCTGCGAGGTTATAGCTTACTTACCGTATTTTTTCCGCGATAATCCGCTTATCGAACCCAAGCCGAATTCAGGAACCCTCTCCCCATTCCTCGGTCTTAGGCTGCCGCTCTCCAGTCGCTCACAAGACCCGCTGCGCTAGCATCCACGTCAACAGCGCTCATCTAACGGGTACGGGTCTGCCTCGAAGTCGGCGGCCTCTGTCGGGTTCTCTGCTGAATATTGTTTTCGCTGGTCTCTCATTCATCCTTACTACGTGGCCAGCCCATGGTAGCCAGACGTGTTTTAGTCGCTTCACAATATGATATATTTCGTGATTCATGCGACTGCGTCACACTCCTTCATCTAATATGCCACCAAGAATGGATCACAGGATCTTGCGCTCAAAAGCGCCAAGAGCTCGTCGGTTGCTCTCTTTCAACGTCCACGCGAATGCGTTGACCACTTCAAAAGTATCTTTATCTATCACCACCGCAGTTCCAACAGCAGAAGGGCTACCACGCCCTCTACCAGCCACCTGTACATAATTAACCCTTTTCAACCCTATATATCACATATATTGTATTGTGTTATTTCCGGCGGTCAGAACTCCCAAATATACGAACTCATGAGCCACTTCCAATTCATCACCGTCAATAGTCACTGTCCGTGTGAGACGAACGTTATTTCCTCTGGAGCCTCTTCTTACCATATATTTGGTTTTTAACGCATTGGTTTGTAACTCGCTTCAGGGTAGCTTTGTTTGTCCGGAAACCCGTACTCGTGCATTATTTGGCATCCCTGTTTGCGCTCAACTGTATCGTATGCTGCCCTGAAATCCACGAAAATGATGCGTGGGCACGTTGTACTCCCGATATTTCACAAAGATTTGTCGAAGAGTAAAAATTTGATCCGTAGTAGCACGGGCCCCCATAAAGGCCGTCTAATACTACGAATCCTCTACAAAGTTACAAAACCTGAGAGAGCACCTTGTGGGCGGCGTTGACCAGCATAATGTCGCGGAAATTACAGAAATTTAGCCGATTTCCCGTTTTGTGGATGGGACAAACCACATCTTCCATTCACTCCTCCGGTAGTTTCTCCTCCGGTAGTTTCTCCTCCAGTAGTTTGTGCTCCTCTCAAATCCTTGAAATTTTCCCGTAAAGCCCCGTTCCTAGTAGCTCTTGGCCATGTTTGTAGAGTTCTGCCGGCAGTCGGTTCTTTCCAGTGACTTTATTATTCTTCAACTGACCGATTTCCCGCCGGAACTCTTCGGGATCGGGAGCCGGCACACTGTTATCGTTTGTAGGCACTTCTAGGTTAACTTCCATTGCGTCTCCTCCTGTTATATCGCCGTTGAGATGCGAAGAACTGGTTCCACTCGTCCACCACCTCGCGCTTGTTTGTGTTTGAGGTTTCCCTCCTCGTCCGTATACATATCAGGCTTTGGTGTGCGTTCTGTACGAGATTGGTACACCTTCTCCTAGAGCTTACGCGCCTCATTAGTGCGGAACCGACCTCACAGTTGCGACCTCTTTGATGGCCGAGCGCATCCATTTTCGAAGGTCAAAGCATCTAGCGCGACAGAGGAAGTTAGAGCTTCATCCAGTACGCGCGCGTTTTTAAGAGTAGGGAAATCTGCTGAGCACCTTAGAAGATACGGTACTATCAGACACCTAAGAAGATAACTCAGGGTTGTGGGGTTAGGTATCCCGACCCCCCCAATGGGACGTGCGGATCCAGACCCACTAAAACCCTACTCGAGTCTCCAGCCTCAATCCCCCCTGGTAATACCTTATCTATATTACTTCAGGGAGAGGCTATTGTGCTTAGCGCACCCCTCTCGCACGGCTCTCCAGCGGTTTTGTAGCTCAAGTACAATCTGGGTAGCAGCCGCATTGACCGCTCCCCAGACGTCCGAACTGGAACACATCCTTTGAACTAAGTTATCCGGAGTAGTGTCCTGTCCGCTCACTGCCATCATGTTGCTTCAAGCGCCCGCGAAACGAGGTCATATGAAGAAGGGATGTTCTGCAGTTTCCTCAACATCCACGCATTCGGGATACGCGGGGGACTCAACAACAACCATGCCCTAACACAATCTGTGTCAGGTGGAAGTTGACTTCGCCGTGGCGCCTGTTGACCCACCCGGATACTTCCGGGATAAGTCGATGTATCCACCGGCCTTTTGTGGAATCAGACCATTCCCGCTGCCATGTGGTTATCGAGGCCGATCTAGTGGTACTCCGTATGCCTCTAGTTTCTCGTTGGTTGAAGCACTTTACGTCCTCGCTGATGATGACGCCAATGGGCATCATACCCGCTAAGACGCCGATTGTGTCATGTGAAACTGTGCGTTACGCGCTCGCCATTCTCAAGCACATGAGACGATAGGTGCTTTCCAGCTTGGCTAGATAGCTTTTGGTACCTAACGCCGATGACCACACCGGCCTGCCCTACTTGAGTGTGGACTGGACCACGTTGGCTAATAGCCTTCGCTTGCTGCCATATATCGCAGAGCTATTAGACATCACACGAAACAATGCCGAGCTAGCTGTGGAAGCCTTCTTGCATGCATAGTCGACGTGGCTCCCGAACTTGAGCTTGTCGTCGACCATGACTCCCAGGAGTTTTAAGGACCGCGTTGACGAAATAGTGCAGTCCCCGACGCTGATCTTTGCTTGCTGCACCGGCTTGCGGTTGTTCTCAACGATAAGCTCCGTTTTGTGATGCGCTAGCTCCAGTTTCCTGGAGCCCAACCAATCTTCGACAATGCTTATAGAGTGGGCAGCCGTCAACTCAACCTCTCTGATAGATTCACCGTAGACTTCCAAGGTGATGTCATTCGTAAAGCCGACAACCACCACCCCTACCGGGAACATTAGCTTCAACACCTCGTCATACGTTCCACAACACCAGGCCCAGTATGGAACCTTGCCGAACCCCTGCGGTGATTGGAACGCACTTCTGACCCTCCTCTGTGTTGTAGCATGGCACACGATTCTGAAAATAATTTTCCAGAATCCTGTACAGCGACACCGGCACTTGGACGTTCCGAAGCGAGTTGGTTATGGAGTCCCAACTAGCGCTATTAAACGCATTTCTCACGTTGAGTGAGACAATTGCGCAATAGCGGATAGCCGAACTCTTACGCTGGATTGCCACCTCGGCTGTGTTAGTGACAGACAAGATGGCATCCACCGTAGATTTGCCTTTACGGAAGCCGGTTCTTTGACAGACCGTTTGTTTGAAATTTTCAAAACATTTAGCTAACTAGTGACTCCGGCAACCGTTTTATGCAAAGCTGATGTGTTAAAATGCATTAGGATCGCCGTAAAAACAAAGAGAGGAGACGCGAAGAGAATCTCTCATTGTCACTTAGGACTATTTGAAAATTTACCCGAGAATTGTAGAACCACCGTTTCAAAAAAAAATATTAATATTAATGTCTGACCGCATTTCAAGGTTTAAGACTAAAAACACGAGTTTGGTCTAATAGGACCAGGTTGTGTCGCTTCCATCTATCCGGGAAGTGGCCATCTTCCAGGCATCTACTCATTACTGCCCCGAATAATTCGGGAGCCTCCAAAATAGCCGCATCAATGGCCAAATTCGGGATTCCGTCTGGTCCCGGTGCCTTGCTCACCCTTAGGGATTTAGTGCTCTCAAAGAGTTCCTCGTTACGGTTACGACGGTTACGACCGTCGCTTCCTCCCCAACCTCTAAACTGTCGCCCGCGTTACTTTGGATATTCGGCATGGAGGCCGACCATCTTACGCTATGGTCCATTAAGCGCGCTTATCGCGTGGTTGCCTAATTGCCGAATATTTAACAGAGGAGGGCGGCTTTGTCGCGAGGTATAAATCGTCGATAATTTTGAGCGCACATTTATCACTACGTACTAGGTAATGGTTCGATTCGATATTCGCAGTACGTACGTTGGTGATGTTCGAGAAAAGCCGGTCCTCGATGAGAATATGGTCGATTTGGCACAAGGTTCGCTAGTCAGGTGACCTCCAGATGGCTTTGTGGATATCTTTGTGTGCTCCTGATCACGAGGCCTCGGGAAGCTGCAAAGTTGATACATCGCTGCCCGTTATCGTTTGTGTCGGTGTACATACTATGGGGCCCGATCAAGGTCTATACATTGCTTCCCTGCAGACATGGGCATTCATATCCCAGATGACGATCTTGATGGTTTAGGACTGTCTTGAGTGTTATTTAACATCGCTATTGAAGGAATGATCCGAGCATCGAAACGAGAGGAATGATATTCAGTAAAGTAGCTTATTCCTAGTCTCCACAGACGACCTTGAGATCATTACTAGAAACTTTACGACTATGGAGGTAAATCTACGTCAGAATAAAAATGAATAAGGATTGAACGAAAAATCAACGCGTCGAACCCCAGAGTGACGATTGACGGCGATGAACATAAAGCAGTTGATGAGTTCATATATCGCCGCACAAAATTGCCGATTTACGGTGGTCCTTTACGGACTCGAGACTGTAACATGTACTTACTGAAGATATTCGTGCACTTACCGTATTTGAACGAAAGGTGTTGCGAACGGAAAGCGGAGAGTTACGCGACCGTGTGAACGAATAATAATTTCTTGGAGAGATTTCCATCTTACATCTGGCGAAAGTCGGGAGACTACGGAGCTTCGGCCTCGTCGCAAGGATGCCGCACGAATGTGCATTGAAATCTGCTCTCTTCAGGAACCCCACCAGCACCAGGAATAGAGGCTCCCAAGGTGCTACGTGGCTTGATCAGGTTAAAGCTTTTCTCTTTATTTCTCAATGGCAAATAGCAATTTAAACTTAAATAAAAAAAAATTTCTAGCAAAAAAATTAATGCACGAAAAAATTTACCAATCAGTGTAATTTACTGCACCTAAAATAGAAACGAATCAAAACATGAAAGTAGCATATTAAAGAACAATGTTATTTGCAAACTTTTACGTTCCTGTCGCGGGAGAAAGCAATCTCAAACTTTTCCATTTTTTAGCAATACCAACCCATTGGGAAAAAAATCTTCACTTTAACGCCCGTTAAAGTTTAACCCGCTGTGCTGCCGGCGATGATGGTGCTCCTGCAGTACGGGGTACAAAACTCATCTCCATCTCCTGCGAATCTCCTCCACGGTCGCTCGACAGAAACTTGCTACCGGGCAAAACTACACCTAGGATAAACGTGGACGTGCCGAAGTGTTGTGCTGTTGGTTGATAAAATTAGGCCAGTAATTTGATTTGACACGATAACGTCACTTTGGGTTTTGTGTACAGTTTTGTTCTTTCTGTGCTTTCTCCGCCACTCCACCAGCCACGGTGATAGTGAGCTATTGAGTGTACTGAACTGAAGAGGTTTTTTTTTGTTTACAAACCAAGTTGTGCTTTCACGTGTCAACAACGGTTTATCTTTCAGAATGAGTTAGGTACCTCACCCTTCACCTCTATCGATCAATAAATCAGCAGTCCTACAGTAAATTTTCGGTTGGTAGTGAATAGGGCACTTACACTCGCGAGCTTTTATTTTGATTATTTGCGATTAAAGTCGACATTTTTGGAAATATTTTTACATCAATAAATCGAGCAAAACATAACATAGTAGATACCTTAATGGATAAGCTGTTTACAGTTCGTTATCGTTATGGGTTCCGTCCGAGTCCGAGTTCCGTGCTCTGTCTATTACTTGTGGACTCAATTTCGGTATTAATTAGCTCGTATCAAACCCAGCTCATAACCCACGGATCTCTACCAAACCGAGCAGCAAACAACATCTATTGTCATGTTGTTCAGCATCATCGCAAATGCGCCGTATCGCGGAAGTACCTTTGATACATAATAAACGCTGTTAATTAATAAGCCAGCATCTTGAATTCTCATATTCCGACAACAAATGGCAGGTGTTCTCACATGACCGCCGTCATCATGTTCTGCTCGCCGGCATTGTCAAGCTTCAGCTTCCGCTATTGTCAGTTCACTTCATATCAATGTCCTGGTGATGGCGGTCAATTAATATGAAATTTAATAGATAATTATCCTGGCTCTGCTACGTAGTACGTGACATAGTTGCATTGTCACGGCACGGAACACTATCGGTTCGCATCAGCGAAGCGTTTCCGGCTTGTTCTGGAGGGGGTCCCGAACTCTAGAAATAACAAAAAAAGAAGTATTGACATATGGAAGTTGAATTGTTATGCGATGGCTTTTGATAAATATGTATCTAGAGAACAAATGAACAGAATAGATGCCAACAAGACGATCACAATTTCCCCAAAGGAAACGTGATACACCTTAATTACGAGCATGTGACTCTGCCTTTTCCATTCAATCGCGTTTCTTGATGAACAATGAACTACCGAACCCGTTGAAACCGAGAAAGCATTGACCGGTAAGGATGAACTAATTAATAGCAGTTTCCGGTAACGGCTCAGGTCATCTTTCAGATGAAATTATCTCTCTTTTGCCGGTCGGGAAGCAGTATCGGTAGAACACAATATATAATATCCAGAGTAGTGCACAATAAAGCGTAATAATTAGATGTTTCCGAAGAAAAGTCAATTCGGCTATACCGGTAAACTGGAAAATATAAGACTTTTACTTTTTTATAAATAAAGATTCTACAGTATCTAAAAACATTCACAAAAGTTTTTTCAATACTTTAATAAGTAACAAAGTGTACCGAAGCATTTTACTGGAAGCTAGGTATGCTGGCAACATCATGCCGATAATAATGTCTCCTAACTATCAGCTCAAAATTTCATTAAAACTTTATAATTAAATATGCTCCGGTAATCTCCGCTTCAGGCAACCTATTTTTCTTCAAACAGCGGGCCGCTAGTTTGTTGTTTTCGCTGAAAACATCCAACTCACGGTTGACGAGTCGCACTTTCGGTAATTTCTCCCGCGAGGAGGTGGAAAATGTATGTAAAACTTGTTCCTTTCAGTTTGCACGCGACACCGTGCGACGGCGTTTACTTAATCGTCTTCGGAGATAGGTATGTGTTTACCAATCAGGATAAAAGAGTTCGGAAGTCGGCCGTTCCGTGTCCTCGCCATTACAGCGTGCGTCGTCGCTACACCTAGTGTCATGTCTTAAGGGCTTATATGTAGTAAGAATTTTTAAAAAAAGCAATTGGTTTAAATTTTATTTTCGTACAGTAGGTATATATATTCAAGCACACATATTTGTAATACCGTGTCAGGGCGATCAAAAAAGGAACATAAAGCTTGAAACATATTTTACTCAGCAATATGTTTCGGAAACCGAATAAACCGAATGATCTCAACTTTGAACACACGCTCTCTTTTTTTTTCTTGTATAGAACAGAAGTCCCATTTTCAACCATATCCTGTTTGTTGACGCCATTGCTTTACCTATTCCGAATGTCTATCTCTAGCGGCGTATTCCCATCATGTTGGAAATTTGCGCATATGTTTCCTGTACATAAAAAGGTAGTAAACGAGATGTGAACAACTATAGAGGAATCACATCGCTCAGTGCAGTTTCAAAACTATTTGAGTTGGTAATCATGGAACCTCTATTGTCACACTACAAACAATATCTAAGTGCCGATCAACATGGCTTCATTTCCCAGCGCTCTACCACCACTAACCTGCTGTGTCTAACATCATACATAACGGGAAGTATGGACCACCGTGCTCAAACCGATGTCTTATACACAGACTTGTCGGCCGCTTTTGATAAGATAAACCATGACATCGCAATTGCAAAATTGCATAGACTGGGTGTTAGCGACAACCTTTTGCGCTGGTTTCGCTCATATCTGACCAATCGACAGTTGGTGGTTGCCATTGGAGATTGTAGGTCCGATAGCTATCTAGCCTCTTCAGGTATACCTCAGGGAAGCCATCTTGGACCTTTGATCTTTCTGCTCTACTTCAACGATATTAATTTGGCTATCAAATGCCCTCGACTCTCGTATGCAGATGACCTGAAAATGTTTTCCCAGATCCGTTCGACAGACGATTGTCACTTTCTCCAAAATCAGTTGGAGGCCTTTGCCGCTTGGTGCGATGTGAACCGCATGTTAGTGAACCCGGGGAAGTGTTCAATAATCACTTTCTCCAGAAAAAAAGACCCGATCCTGTTTTGTTATGAGCTCAATGGCACACCCATCGAACGTGTTTCGTATATAAAAGACCTGGGAGTTATCTTGGATCCGCAGTTAACGTACAAGGAGCATATTTCGTACATTATCGCTAAGGCTTAGAGGTCATTAGGCTTCATTTTCAGGATCGCGAAAAAGTTCTCTCATATATATTGCCTTAAGTCACTATATTGTTCGCTGATGCGGTCCATCCTGGAATACTGTTCGCCCGTTTGGAATCCTAACTACAACAACAGTACAGAGAGAATTGAATCAGTTCAGCGCCGATTTCTTCGATTCGCCTTGCGTAGGTTGCCATGGAGAGACCCGTTCCGTCTACCTAGTTATGTAAGCCGCTGTCAGCTGATTGACTTGGAACCTCTCTATGTTCGTAGAGCTGCCTCTAGAGCTTTGTTTATTGCGGATTGCCTGCAGGGTAGAATAGACAGCCCTGTGCTTATGGAGCAGATTAACATAAATGTACAACCACGAGCACTGCGTAATAGCGCCATGCTGAGACTACCAGTTCGTCGCACTAATTACTCTATGAATGGCGCTTTCGGTGGCTTGCAGCGAGTTTTTAATCAAGTGTCGTCATTATTCGATTTTCATCTGTCGCGTCGAATACTTGGCAGAAGATTTGCAAGCTTTTTTTCGGAAGCAATAATCCGCGAGTAATGTAGACTTATATTTTAACTGTTTTTGTATTTGTATTTTACTCACTTGACTGTATTTTTATGTAACTATCGACAATCATTGGGGCTATCTCGAGCCCGTTGATTTAATAATAAATAAATAAATAAAAACCTATTATCCGATTTCCTCAGCCCAATTAAGTTCTAGTAGAGGACCAGGTGGTTTTGATATTCATTCAATAAACTACAGGTTATTTACATTTTTTAGAAAATAGTCATAGTATATTAAAGCTGCATACCAGCAAGATATCTATTTAGCGAAAGAAAAGGAACATAGGCTGAATGTAGAAATAGGCTGAAAATACACTCCCGTACGCTATTTTCGGCCCATTTAGTGCCAATCTCATCTCAGTTCTATCTCTTTCATTCTATTTCTTTCGCTCTACCTCCCATTCTCTCTCTCTCTCTCTCTGTGTGTGTCTCTTTATCTCTATTTCTCTCTCCTCTCTATCTCGCACACTCTCTGTTTCTTCCTTCCACAGTCTCTTTCTCTCTCTCCCTGCTCTTTCTTACTATCTCTCTTTAATTCACTACTGAGGATATCCGGGCGAAGCCATGTTTTCTTCAGAACGTCATAGTCGAACGCCAGAACGCAGGGGCTTGCGATGGGTGCCATGTTTTTGTTGCCAACATCCTCAGCACATCTCAACAAGGTTGGCAGCAAATTTACCTGTCAGACGGGCGCTATTTCCTGCATTTCCTGCAAATAAGTCTCTTCGTTAAGTCGACTGTCAAACACCGTTCGTTAAGATAAGGATAGCACCCCCCTGCCAGAACGTCGTAGTCGCAGCTGGAAAGCATCAGCCTGAGCTCGTTCGTTTTGTTCGCAGTCCCCTGTCGTTTTGGTAATAGAGCGTCCGAAATCGTTATGACATTGAAGCTGGCAGCAATAGAATTTTCGTCGACTGTTGCAGCGGAGCTGACCATTTCCACCTGTAGTGTGCGTACAGTTGACCAGATGGGCACTTGTGATGCAATTTTCGCTCGAGTTGGGTTGGCAAGATCGTAAACGGTAGCGGTCTAACGAACTAGTAAATAGCGTAAGGTATATGGAGGCAACTCTGTAGGGTTAGTCCAAGGGACCGTGACGTAATAAGGCGCCCATACTGATGCGGTTTGCTCAAGTATAACTCCGTACCATAAGTAATACAGTAACTTTAGAGCATAGACGTCTGCATTGAATGCTGTATGGTGACTAGCGATACCCAGAACAGCAAAAGTCTAGACTGCAGATGCAACACGTTCGTTGAATCGCAGCATGTCATTCATTATCACACCTAAGCCTTGTATAGAATTGGAGTGACCAGAGACGTATGTTTCCAGCCACTTAAAATTTGTCAATTACAAGCGTTCTACACACAGGTCAAAAGTCTTTGAAAAATCTGCGTAAATCGAATCTACCTAGCGAAACCATGGTGGAATTCGCTAATTAAAGATTCAGCAGTAATGCTCCGGAAACGACGGAAGAATGATTCGAATACTTTAGCAAGGCAATATAATATTGATATTCCACCACAGTTATCAACGAGGTGAATGCTTTCTGGTTTGTGAATTGCATTTTAGCAGTTTCCCAAATCGACGGGAATGTACACTTGACTAGGAAACGATTGAAAATAAACGATATTGGTGACATGACTGGAAATTAAAGTTGGAATAGGAATAGAAAGTAGAGTTGAACTTTGTCTATAAATCGGACTGTACATCAGACATTAAATTAGATTTGTATTTGGACTAATTTCGGCCTAATTTTGAAATTACGATCGATAATTTTCGTCTTATTTTCGTACACAGTTTACCTCTTTTCTGTTCAATTTTTTTTCTCTATTTCATTTTCTTGGTTTTTGCTCTCACTTTTCTTCTTTTTCCTTCCTCTCTTTATTCTTTTTTCTTCGCTTTCAGTACTGTTTTTCCTTTTAATTTTCACTAAATATTTCCTCATTTTTTCTGTTCCATTTTGTATTTCTTGTCTCGTTTTCTCTTTTTTCTTCCCTCTTCTTTTCTTCCCACCTTTTCTACCGTTTTTTCTACCTTTTATCTACCCGTTGTTTGCTCTTTCTCTTATTTTCTTGTCCCTTCTATCCACCTTTTCTCTTATTTTCCTGGTGCTGATTTTCCTCTTGTTTTTCTTTTTCTGTTCGTTTTTTCACGTCTGTTTCTCTCTCTTTCCAGTCTAATTTTTGTTTTCTGTCCCGTAATCCCGTTAACTAACTTTTATTTTTTTTTATTTTCGTCTGTTCAGTTCTTACTCTTATAATCCCTGCGTTTATTCCTTTTCTGTCACGTTTTGTTTTCGTTTTGTTGTCTTCCGTTTATTATTGTTTTCTCACTTTTCTTGTTTTTCTGTACACATCTCTCAATTTTTTTACTTTCGTATTCTCTCCCCTGCATTTTTTCCATTTCTACAGCAGTCCCCCGAATAACGCGGTTTCGAATAAGAGCGTTTACACTAAGGACGGTCTCGAATGATTCCATTAACGCGGTCGAACGTCCTTATTGGAGTCTACGTAGCATGTGGGAATTGACTTAATTGGTTCCAACATGGAATTATTCGGGATCCTGACCGTATAGAAGGTTGGTGTCTTCGACAGAGTTGTTCAGTACATCAACGGGTTTTCATTGGATTATATTATTGCGGAACTGACTAACTACGTGGCGCTAGTGTATATGTGATATTCTTATACAAGCTGTATCTTACGCTGCTGACTATCTAGAAAGTTGCGGTCTTCGGGAAGGTTACTCGAATGACTGACACCTTCAAAGTGGTATGGAAAATAGCGCAGAACTCACTCACTACGTGGCGCTAGTGTCTACATTATTTGTTTATACAGGCTGCATCGCAAATACATAAGCGCCGTCCGTTGAGTCAATTCTGCATTATTTTCCATATCATCTTGAAGGTAGCAGTAATTTAAGTAACCTTTCCGAAGACCGCAACTTTCTAGATAGTCAGCAGCGCAAGATACAGCCTGTCTAAGCATATTACATATACACTAGCGCCAAGTAGTGAGTCAGTTTTGCGCTATTTCTCATGCCATCTTGAAGCTGGCAGTCATTTGAGCAACCTTCCCAAAAACCGCAACTTTCTAGATAGTCAGCAGCGAAAGATACAGCCTACACAAAAATTTTGTTTTCCTTGTTGGGGACCTTGGACCACTGCGAACTGGTCTATTGTGGTGATACAAAAATATTACATATACGCTAGCGCCACGTAGTATAAGACAATTCCGAAATACTACAATCTAACAAAAAGCCCTCGATCTGCTGAACAACTTTGTCGAAGACACCAACGTTCTATACGGTCCAGATCACGAGTTCCATGTTGGAACCAATTAAGTCAATTCCCATATGCTACATAGACACCATTAACACGGTTTCGATTAACGCGGTCCCTATTAGCGTCCTTATTGGGGGGATTACTGTATTCTGTTTTTTCTCCTTTGTTGTTCCCGATTTTTCTATACCTGATCATTTTCTTTATCGTTTTTGCTTCTTTTGTTTCATTTTTCCTCTTTTTCTTGTTTGTTTCCCCACTTATTCTGCCCCATCTCCTCTTTTTGCATCTCCCGGTTCCTCCTTTCCCACACCTTTTTTCACTTTTTCTGTCTCGATTTCCCTCCCATTGTGTCACAATTTTTCTATCGTCTTGTTTTTTTTCATGATAGTTTTTGTTCTTTTTCTCTCTCGCGTTTTCCTCTTTTCCTATCCCCTTTGTTCATGATTTTCTTAGTGCTGTTTTTCGTTTTTTCTCCAGAAAAAACAACGGACTTCCTTTCCCAAGTAACAATTTGAGTTTTATTACACTTTTATGATGGGATTCAAGACTAAAATTGGCCTGAAGACCACCATAGGAGTACAATAAAACTCAGATTATTGCTTGGATTAAATCCATATGTAGTCCTTCTGTGAATATGAAAAGAAATTTATTTATCTCTTCACAAGAAACTGTTTAATCACTATGGCTGTTTGGTTTATGAGATGAATAATTCTCGTTGAAACGGGGCCACTACTGACACGAGGTCTTCAAATATTGGAACTTTTGCACTTAGTTAGTTGAAAATGGTGCAAAAATGAGAAATACGTTTTTAATACCTCAACAGTTTAAAAAAAGTTGACTTTTCAGCAAATCTTGAGATCTAAGTATATCATGTGATATAACGGGTGGTAACTAAAATTTTGAAATTTTTTACGACCCTTATGCTCATCAACAAATGAGCTCAGAGAGAAATGAGGGTGTGCATGTGTTAGCTCTCTCTCCTCTTTTTATTAAAATTTTTTGTTTTGTTTATGCTTGCCCAGTTTTGCTAAAAATGGCGTCGAAACAAGAAGCATTTCGGGAGCGCGTTGTACACTTCTACGAATTGCAGCAGAAATCTCGGCAAAAAGTATACGATACAACATTTGAAAAGCAAATATGTTGCGGCTTCGACTGTTTACCATATCCTAAGATGCCCAACAACTATTCGCAAGCAAGGTAGTGGAAGACTAGCCAAAATTATGGACGCAGAAGGACGTCGTTCTCTTTTTCGTTTCTTCAACAACAAGCCCTCTGGTTTGGCTATCAATTAAGATGCACCAGACGAATCTTTGAAGAAAATTTTGATCCCGTTTCTACAAAAACATTATGAAGATGGACAATACGTCTTTTGGTCGGATAGAGCATTATCGCGTTACGCCAAAAAAACTCAATCGTTCCTGAATACCCATTTGATCCCATTTTTACCCAAAAACCACGACCCGTAAAATCTGTTCCACTGCGCCCAATCGAAGATTTCTTAGGGATTTTGAATTCCTTGGTGTACAGAAATAACTGGAGAGCCACGAATTGCAAACAGTTGATTGGTAGAATCAAGAGATTCGTCCGCAAAGTTGACATGACGACCGTATAATGCTCCGGTTTCGACGTCAAATAAAAGCATCGCCGAACAGACAAATACGGACCGATTTCAAATGTTCGCTAATTTTTTTTCAACAATGGATAATGTATCTTCAATTTCGGTTAATCAGATCTTCATGTATCTTTGTCTTTTTTTGACAGCTTGTTAAAAAAAATTCCAAAATTTTAGTTGCCACCCGTTATCATAAATTTACCATGAAACAACTAACAAATTGCCCGGTTCTGTAAAAAAGAAGAACAGGGCTTTCAAATGCAGTAAAAAATTTGTGGCGGCCATCTTGAATTTTGTCGTTATATTGGATTTTATCAATAAATCACCACTTAAGGCCACCATTGGAAAGTTGAGAAAAAATGCTACATGAAACATTCATAAAATTAGGTGTGCAATGGTATTAAGTGAATAAAACAACCAGTTATGTGAAGCACGCTTCACAATTTTCATATAATTATTGTGATATTTCCAAAAAAATCATAAAATTAATGTTTCTTGCAGTATTTTTCTCAGCTTTCCAATGGTAATCTTAAAACGAAAATCCGTTGGGGGGCTCTTGGCCAAAAAGGCGATTTATTGATAAAACCCAATATGGCGACCAAATCCAAGATGGCCGCCCAAAAATTTTTACTTCATTTGAAAGCCCTATTCTTCTATTTTACAGAACCGGGCCATTTGTTAGTTGTTTCATTGCAAACTTATGAAACATCACATGGCATCTCAAAATTCAACTTTTTTGAAACTGTTAGGCCCCTTGGCAAACGAGGGGTCCACTATTTCGAGGTATTAAAAATGGAATTCTCATTTTTTTAACTTTTTTTTTAATTTTTTTTTAGCATTATGGCCTAATAAGCCAGTCGTCGTGTGTTCGAATCCCGACTGGGAGAGGCTGTTAGAGTCAATAGGATCGTAGCAACTGGCCCTGCAATTGTGCTGCACTCTAACAGCTGGCCGCGAAGTCTGTCGTATAAAAACAGAAGCTCAAGTTTCGATAACGGAAAGCAGCACCTAGGCTTTGCTTTGCTTTGCTTTGCTTTACATATATATGATATCTATACAAAGATCCATAATTTGAACGTTAAAGACTAATTGTACCTACGTAGAGCCGGTACAATTCAAAACAACCAAACACTACGGTTCGACACATTAGAAGTAAAATGTTTGCATTTCCAACATTACACCAACTCACACCATGCGAGGCGACTCCCTGTTTAGAGGCTGATAGCAGGGCGAGATACAGAAACATTCGAATCATAACGACAAATCGAATAATAATTCGGTTCTGCAAATTGTGAGTTAATTGTTACGTTCTACTAAGTATGTTATCACAGTGGAAAATAATTTAAATATTATTAAAACTGCTAACAGCGGTTTCCAACAAGAATGGATTTGAAAATCATTTTCATTATTGTTTGAACTCATCGTGTGTTTTGCACCAGAATTGAGTTTGCAATACAAATATAAATGGAAACAAGTTTGCAATTCGTTCCAGAAAATATAAATATAATCAAAATACAAAACCGCAGCTGAATAAAATGCTTGCCCACGCTATTTTAAAACTCCAACGTAGGTAATTTTTAACTAAAGTTACCTAATTAAATCGCATCACGTTCAAACAAGTAAACTCTCGTTCAGACATTATACGGAACTTTCTTTCCAGCCGGCAAGTCAATTCCCATTTGACGCTGTTTGTAATCCAACCGGCGTACAATGTACACCACCAGCTTATGGCATGAAGTCCGGAAAAGTCGAATCCGTTTCTAGCCATAAAACTAGCCTTCGTAACTCGTAGTTCCGGAAGCGGAAATACACTTTTCCTCCATCCGTCGTCACACCCACCCACGTTAAACCCTAATGAAAATCTCCTCTTCCGGTTGCAGTGAGTGCCGTGGCCCGGCCGCTCCGCTCCAGTTAGTGAAAAAGTTTTTAAACTCGTCGGAACAACAACTGACAGATGGAGAGGCCCCCAAAAAACATGTGCCAACTTCCAAATAAAAAAAAACTACATACATTTTGTGAAACTTATAAAAGCTACATGAAACTTTTCGGAAAAGTGAGCACGTTGTTAGAACTTTCTGACGGTGCAAAACGCAGCGTCAGCACCTGAATGCAATTACCGAAAATATTTCAATGCACTTTTTGTTGCTTTGCCGCTGTTTTCTACGAAGCGGTAAAAGTTTCCTGTTTGGTGAAAAACACTTGCGTAAGAACTCACTCATCCGGCTGCAGACGAAAGTAGCGTTTGGAATCATTTTTCACATCCTCATTTGTACGCCGGGCGACAAATCGTGATACCAATAATTCACACGTTCGAAGCACCACTTCCGGTCCTGCTAGATCCGTCCATCCGCTCTCGCTCGGTGCACTCTGGCAATGCTATGTGACACTGTGCGGGATACCGTGTAAACTGCCATCAATGTGCTCAGCCAAGGGGAAAATTGTGCTTACCGAAGCACATTTTACATCGCGCACTAGAGCAATATAACCGTTTCTGGCAAACAACCGGTTTTATTAGCTTCGGTCATATACCGGACTGCTGCCGGCTTTTACAGCACTAGCAGCGAAAGTAAATTTTGGAAAAGCGATCTCCGATGCCATTGCGCTAGACCGAAGCCATTTGGCGAGAGCAAGAGTTGCTATATTATACGGCGGGAATAGATTCATGGAAACAAAGGTTTCGTATATTCAGCAAAGTGAATTATTTATCAACAGTTACCGAACGGTA
This sequence comes from Sabethes cyaneus, assembly GCF_943734655.1. Taxonomy (NCBI): domain Eukaryota; kingdom Metazoa; phylum Arthropoda; class Insecta; order Diptera; family Culicidae; genus Sabethes; species Sabethes cyaneus. Next base: position 64,223,854 of record NC_071354.1, read on the forward strand.
ACGGTGAGGGCATGCAATGGTTTGACGTTTCGGTAGCAAAGTCTCAATTTAAAGGAAGTATGCAATCAAGAAATTTTCCTTTAACTCTTATCTACTTTTATATTTTAATATTTTATTTTATAATATTTTATATTTTATATTTTATATTTCAGAATGTAGACTTTTGACTCGAAATTTTGGATTTTTACTTTTTACTTTTTACTTTTTACTTTTTACTTTTTACTTTTTACTTTTTACTTTTTACTTTTTACTTTTTACTTTTTACTTTTTACTTTTTACTTTTTACTTTTTACTTTTTACTTTTTACTTTTTACTTTTTACTTTTTACTTTTTACTTTTTACTTTTTACTTTTTACTTTTTACTTTTTACTTTTTACTTTTTACTTTTTACTTTTTACTTTTTACTTTTTACTTTTTGCTTTTACAAGCAGTCTAGTATATCATAAGATAGTTTTACTTATTTTGCAATATCAAAAGTCCTATCAGAGTAGCTATACTTCTCTATATACTGCAAAACTAACTGACTGACCTAAAAATGCATCTGCATCATCTGGAAGTACACTGACGCAAACCACCTACCAGCAACATTAACCAAAAAGGTGACAAAGCGGAATGTTCAACACGAAACAGGAAGTTTCGTCGCGACATCGCATGTGTGTTTGCGGGGAGCAATAAAAAAAAGTTGTCTGGCATCAGCACAGACAGCATCCGGAGCCGGAAAGGCTAAATTCTGAATAGCAGAAGATAGCAAAGGCAAAAAGGAAAAATGATTTCCGTTCTAAAAGAACTGCAACTAAACATGACAAACTTTATATGGGACTGGCTTGTAAATCGTGATATCATTTTTTTATATTTTATTGAAGCTTTAAATTGTAAATTAGTAAATTATTCTCAAAACAACACAGTCGTAGTTAAAAAAAGGATTTTAAAAGAATGCCGGTTATTGAACGTTCACTACTACGTCGGAATATCATCCAGTAGCTTTGAAAATAGATAAATTGGCATGGCATTTTGGCACGATATGAAAATTGTGCATGAGCCACAGAGCAACATAGTCAATATAACGCTTTCCTGTGTATTTCTATAGAGTGGTTTTTCATAACTTTTTTGAAAGCAACTAGCCTTTTCTGTCTGAGTGCATCCACCAGCTTTTAAATTTAATTATAAACAATATCTTTTTAAAAAATATTTATTATCCATTTGATTTATAATGTCCATTTCCGTTGGTCTATAATGGTCCATCTCCTAGAAACATAAAACTTACCTGCTAAATTATTACTTAATTTCCGCTTTTCCGTATAAAATAACAATCAATCTTGTTTACATGCAATTAAAAACGCTTCGTTGGGAGGGCACAATCGAGCGTACCTACATTCCGTCAGATATGAAAAACCAGTGTAATACCTGCCGAATTTGTCATTTGGTACATGCCCGACCTGGCTCAGCCTACCAAAGCTGATATCAGGTAACGACGCCGAAGTAAATCATTGAGCCGGATGGTTCGTGCGGTTCCGGAGCCACCGAAAATGCCAAAATTTTTAAGCACCCATCAGCAGCGCGCGAGCAAAATTTAGCTGCTCGTTCTGCTGAATCGTTTATTCTGCCAATCCTACATAAATATAGATTTATGGCCAACGGGTGTCATCGCCGGGCAGCTTCTCCGTACTGGATGCAGCCAGCGCCAGGGCGCCAGCGGTACCGTATTTCGGAAGGTGATCCGCCAAATAAGGCACGGCCCCGGCGTGGCTCGGCGCCCTGCCTGGGTTGAAATCGAATCCGACACCGACAAGTGGGTACCCAAATTGGGATGGATAAATTGGACGATAAAAATGATGAGTGGAAAAACAGACATAAACAAGCCCTAATAGCGGATCACAAACAAGCGCTCTGTACCTACGTATTTTAGCGAGTGATTGATAAGAAAATGACTCGTAAAAAAGGCAGCACGATCGAACCTTACGGTTCACGGAATATATTTTACACTAAGCTACGTCTGCTACAGATTTATTAAACGTGATTTGCTGTTGTGATCATAACCCAGTTTTATAGGAGTTTGGAATGTGATTTTTTAAAAAGTGCCGTATTTAGAAATGACTTGGCTTGATGAACCAATTTTCCTACCCCTACTAGAAATAAATTCCCAAAACGGACTAGTGAGTTAACTAAGTCGAACTAAGTAGTGCGGTAGTAAGCAAATTAGATTATTAATCTAGAGCATTCGAAATTCATTCTGGAATGAAAATTTAAAGGCATTGAATGAAATGAATGAATCATTACTAGATCCTTATGAAATGATATTTCCTCCTCTTATACTTTTAATATCTTTTTGTGATTACTCAAATTTTTATTTTTATTTAGTTTTATTACAACATTATCAACGCAACATTCAATAAGCCTACGAACTGATGATTCTAAACGAAAAAGGAACGTGGCAAAGTGAGTGACAAACATAAACTCGTGCAAAGCGAAGCTAAGTTTGAAAATCAATCAGCTAACACGAGATTTATCAATGAAATCTTAAAGTACTTAAATACTAATCTTTAAGTTCTTAAATACTTAAATACTGCTTTTAAAATCTATATATATAAAAGTGTACGTTGGTTTGCATGTGAATGTGTGTATGTTCCGCTATAACTCCAGAACACCTTGACCGTCCACCGTCCTTCACCAAATTTCTCACATATGTTCCTTGACATAAGGGAATCAGCACTTGGGGGTTGACAAAAAAGGAAGAAGAGGTCGCTAACAAGGAGAGAAGGTTCAAGTAAGTAAAAGAGGTTGCGTTCCTCTAGCATTTAGACCGATTGCAGTTGCGCAAGTGGCTGGAAGGCAAGACGGTGCGGTGGGGAGGGGTTACGGAGGAGCCACCAGGTCTAGTTTTACCACCTTCACCAACCTCTAAGACTGTATGTATAAATCTCTGTGACTGCCATCTTTTAATAATACTAAGGGTTTTGATTGTGGTATAGAACAAGCGTTCTGTATTACCCATGACAGAAAAGGTTTTCTTGGTGCAATGAACCAATGCACTATGGGCCAAAACGAGGGAAAACAGACGCAATTAAGATACGGCCTGCAGGCTGATAAAATAAAGATGATCTTATGTAAAATTTTCCGAAGAATCTTGTGGTGTCCACCCCTTTCCTGTGTGCCATCGGAAAGTGCCCCATTTTGCTCATTTTCCCCTATTTTTGACATTTTTTCACACTTATTGGAGTATACCAAGCTAGACTTCGAGAAATAAAGCTTAAAAACCTGATAATTTCATGTAAAAAAATCCGCAGAATCGAATAGGGCTTACCCCACCTAGTTTGGAGCACATTAATTTTATGGGTTGAGTTCCCGTTTGGAATGGTCGACTTGATAACGCGAGTTCAGCCTAAAAAATTATTGTGCTCTAAACTAAATGGGATAAGCCCTATTCGATTCTGCGGACTTTTTTACGCGAAATTATAAGGCTTTTAGGTTTTGTTTTCTCGAAATCTTGCTTGGTATAGCTCAATAAGTGTAAAAAAGTATTAAAAATAGGGGAAATTGAGCAAAATGGGGCACTTCCCGATGGCAAACAGGAAAGGGGTGGGCACCACAAGATTCTCCGAAAATTTTATATTTTATCAGCTGTATCTTAATTGCGTCTGGTTTTTCACTTGTTTTTGCCCATAGTGCAATGGCATTCAACGCTTCCACCACTCAGGCAAGCGTAAGGCAAACAACCATCGTTGCTCTGTGCAGCCATTCTGCTACGTAAACACTCACGAGCGTACAGCCTTATATCGTCTTTCTACCCACTCAAACAACTTGTGAGTAACAAGGCCATGCGGCTCAACCGTCGGCCTAAAATCTCAGCTTTGAGATCAGGTAGCCAGGAACCACGCAGCATAGCACCTCCTAGCTTAGCTACTCAATAGAGTATTACCGGGTATCGTCGCGTGGAGGCGCTAGGTAGGTGCTTGGGCTGGCGAAAGCTATATTGGACGCTTTCTCGTTTGCCTACCCCATTTCATACCCACCGTGTTGATTCAAAGTCGCCGAAAAAGCGCTCAAATTCAAAAATCGCGGAAAAAACCGCGTCAATTCGATGATGTAAACAAACCACGTTAAATGGTCATAAAAAACTCCAAATTGTCATAAAAACCCGCGATAATTCGAAAATCGTAAAAAAGTGTATAAAGAGGCTTGAGATGTAAGTATGAGATTGAGACTAACCTAGATATTCGAAAATTTTCTTATAAAGCCTGTACCACGAAAATGAAGATCACATTTTTTTATAAAGTTAATATTATGTTAACGGTACAATCAACCATAATTTGATAATTTATGTCTAAAAATATTATGCACATGCGAGATTTAAAGTGACACGAAAACCTCGTGACAAATTTGAATTTATTATACCTCAAAACAAAAATCAGGGATAATGAAACAAGCCCATATATGGTCGGTGTTAAGTCAGACCGAACCAAGTAACAAAAATCTAATTTCGAGAAAAACGAAGTCAAATTTTGCTACTCTGTGTTGTTTAAAGCTGTCAACGTTCGAAATGAGTTCATATCTCTGGCTATTTGTAACGTTTAAGTAATCTGATTAGAGTAATATGTATTTTAGGAAGTTCTTGATCGTTTGCTATCATTAACTCATTTTTTTAAATTTTGCGACTTGGTTCAGTCTGACTTAACACTGACCATATAGTCCCTAAGAAGTTGATAAGCATTTCCTCCTATCAACGCTAATATGCAGAGATATAGCGCCCTACACGCTTATGTTATGTTTCTTAACAAACATTGGAGGAAAATTCCATCTTATAACATGTTTGAATATGATAAGACGAAATGTTACAAAATGTTACATGTTTGTCATCAGTGTCGGGCTACTATAGTCATTTTATTTTATCTTCATTTGTGTGAAGCTGGGTTCTTGTGTTTTCCGCAGCTTACGAACACCTCTGAAATTCTGCCAGGTAGGAATATGGAACCGCTGCTTTTCTCACTCTTTTTCAACAATGCCACTGTAGGAGTTACTATAAGGAATAAAATAAGTAAACAAAAATACAAAATTATTTACTTGATTGTAAACTTTTAACTATTCCCTGCAGGGACAATATGAAATGCAAAAATGTAAAAAAACAGACAACACTTCTAACAAGTAACGTTAAAAGAGAGGAGAAAAATTTGATGACTGACAAATGCTCACTCACACTTGAGCAGCGGAATATTCAACGGAGACAATTGGCATACGAACGTTTAGAGTTAGTTTTTGAAGTAGTGTCTTAGAAGACGGGCTTAAATCTGTAAAACCCTCGCATGGATACTACAGTCACTTTACTGTTGTGTACCGGTTATCGAGTCGTATATGCGAATGACCTGAAACTGTTGCTGGCAGTTGAAAAAATTGATGATTGTCGCCGCCTACAAGCTTTACTGGATAAGCTTGTTATTTGGCGATATATAAAACTGGCTTACAATAAGTGTTAAAATACGAAATACGAGGTTTTTTGGTTTAGTTTTAGTTCTTTTAAGTTACCGGACTGACGGAATTGAGTTGCACAGAGTCGATCATGTTACTTACTTTAGTGGCAACGGTCCGTTACCGATCCTGCGCCGAACGAATTATGGTACTCCAGTACCGTCGGTCCTGGGCTGCCGTTCTCCAATCCTCACGAACACCAGCTGAACGTGCATCGTCTTCGACAGCACACACCCACCGGGTGCGGGGTCTGCCTCGGAGTCTACGGCCTCTTCCTGGTTCTCTGCTGAAAATAGTTTTGGCTACTCTTTCATCGGGCATTCTGGCCACGAGTCCAGCCCACCGCAGCCTGCACACATTGCACTACCTTCACTATATCAGCCTATTTGTATACTTGGTACAGCTCGTGATTCATGCGTCTGCGCCACAGTCCATTTTCCATTTTGCCACCAAGTATAGATCACAGTATTTTACGCTCAAAAACCCCAAGCACTCGCCGATCAGCTTCCTTTAGCGTCCATGATTCGTGTCCGTAAAGGGCCACCATTTGCAAACTACGGGACTTCAGCTGGCTACGTAATCCGTAGAAAGCCCGATTCGCGGCTGCAACTCGTCGTTTCACTTCGCGGCTTACATCGTTGTCACATGTCACGAGTGTACCAAGGTATATAAACTCCTCCCCTACTACTTCATGTCGATCATGTTACTAGTCTTAGTATTTTACTTGAATGAAACCAAGCTCACATTAGCTCACACCACGAAGCAATTATTTCGAAAGTAGTGCGTCAGCTTAAATTTATCTTGAAAATTGCACGGGTCTTCAAGGATCCATACTGCCTCAAATCATCATATTACGCCCTTGTTCGACTACTGCTTGAAAACTGTAGCTTAGTATGGTATCCACAGCAACTAACATGGAATTTGCGTATCGAACGAGGGCAAATTTATCCGGATTGCTTTGCGACATCTACCGTAACATAATCCTGAGGACCTCCCACCGTACCCAGATCGTCACCGTCTACTTGACCTCGACGTACTAGAATACCGACATAAAACCCACCGACAGTCAACGGCAATGTTTGTGGCTATAGCCTTAAATGGAGTATTCGATTCTCCACAACTGTAGTCACTAACGGGCTTTTGCGCTTCACAACGGAATCTACGATCGACAAGTTAACTGCAAGTACATGGGCAGGGCAAAAATATTGTTTTTCGGAGCACCATAACTCAGAAGGGGGCATCCTGAACGCCGAATAAAAACAATTCGTGTTTTAAAATTTTGAACAATATTGGAGCACTTTTAAATTTCGTGGCACTTTTTGACGTAGGACTACGTCTTACGGCAAGTTTTGAGATAGGGTGTCATTCCAAAAAATCGAAAAATGCGAGCGTCACGAAAAATGAAAGGTTTTGAGCGCTAATAGCTCAGCGGTTTTCCGATCGATTTTCAATATTCTTACACCAATAGATCGGAAAATCTTCTAAGAATTGACCCAACTGAAGAAAAGTATGGATTCTTGATGTTGAACTATTGAAAAATTGGAAATAATAAACCTATGTTTTACCAGAATTCTCGCTTCATGACTGGTTGGAATATTCTTTACGATGATCTAAACCTATACCAATTTGATATCTGTGCTTGGGAAGTAAGCCAAAACAAGTGACAAAGTTTCTTCATTTCAACAAGATTTCGTAACACCGCGGTTTAACCTAGACCATTTTGATGTCCTTGCTTGGGAAGTACGCCAGAGAGAGTGACAAAGCCCCCACGAGACAACAGATTTCTTACGAACGCGACTAAACCTAGTCCAATCTGATGTCTGTGTTAGGGAAGTGTGCCAGAAAAAATGACACAAGTTCGTTGTCCCAACAGATCGCAAATTCTTTACTGCGAGACGATTAAACCTAGGCGAATTTGATATCTGTGTTGGAAAAATGTGCTGCAGCCAGTGCTGTTAATACCGTGGACCCCCGTTCGTTTGACCGTTTTTAATCTGTTTTTAATTTTTTAAACACTTTTTAATTTGAACCCCGTTGGTTTGCACGACGTGCAAATTAAAAATGGTTCAAATGTCATTCTCAATATGACATCATTTGCTTATGCAGACAATGCACATAAACACGATTTGTTTGTACTGATCTAGCGTGTTTACTCTGTTTCACAATGCGTTTTTCCAACGATTATGGTAGAAATCTGATTGGAGAATAAAATATTCGCTGCTTGCAACTGCCAACTGAATCAAACCACCAAAACAATAACAAAGAACAGGGCAGCCAGTTCACACAAGCTCCAGCATATTTAGGGTTACCAGTTGTTCAAATTAAAAGCTAACCCCGTTAGTTTGCATGAGGCATCGTTCAAACGAACGGGGGTTCACTGTATTCATCAGCATAACGTTCAAACTTCTGGATTATCAGTCTGCCTTGCATTGAAAATCTGCTTGCTTTGATCAAACGTACATAATAACTATACACTCAACCCCCGCTAATATGAAAAACAGCTCGTTCAGATTGGGCGAGTTCATTTTTAATCTGAATATTTGGTAACTCTATTCATTTTCACACACGCGCAAGACGCGCACCCTATGAACTTGTTGTTTTGATTTGACGAAAACAAACGTTTTGAAAACATCTCAAACATGCGCGAATTCTAAAGGTTCGGTTTGTATAATACGAAATTGGCTCGGCAGTTTCGACTAAAATGGTCTATTTTGAGTACTGGAGAGAGATAAGTTGCATATGAGCTATATTGCCAAAGCTCCTGAGCAAGAGGAAACGCATTAAGATTTTTTGCTTTTTTTTAATTTACCGGTCCACTTTACCGTCAATTGCGTGTGACGCTTGATCGGTTTTTAATGTGAACGCATTCATACCACCGGGGTACAGATTAAAAATGTTCAGATTAAAGAAGGCCATACCAACGGGGGTACACGGTATACAGCAAGCAAGAACTTCATGCACGAGAATATCCAGCTTTTTACGAGCCATAATGGCGGACGTGTTCGTAATATTTGAACAGCATTTTTGACATTACCCCAATAAATCGCACGTTTTCTTTCCGCGTGTTCACGGTAAAACTAAAGGAATGTACGAATAGAAAACGTGCGATGTATTAGGGAAATGTCAAAAATGCTGTTCAAATATTACGAACACGTCCGCCATTATGGCTCGTAAAAAGCTGGATATGTTGTATATAGCATGCATACATGAAGAATCGAATGATTACAAGCATGAATACATGCTACTATCACTACAAAGAGACTTACGTAGTCCTGCGTCAGCTATATATGCGGTCGTGTCTTGTACACAACCTCTCTGATTTTTACTGAATTACTAACGTTTGCATTAAAAAAAAATGAACAAAAGTTGCCGATTTTTCATGGGTTTACCTTCACACGCACTGACGAAACTACCCAAGCAGCATCAATTATCAGTTGAACTCTATCAGTTGAACTCTAACCGTGATGGCGGAAACAGTGAAGCTACACCGTTCAAACATGTGCGCGTTCAAAGAACGGTATCCCGGCGCGTCGGAAACGGACATCGTGCGGCACTTTGTGGAAGCCGGATACGCCCGTTCCGGAATCTACAACATCTTGGAACTATTGGACAACAATCAGAGCATCGAAAGAAAGCCCGGTTCCGGACGGTCGACAACCCTGAGCGACAAGAAGCTCCAAAGGATGCTGAAGAGGAAGACCGAGGGAAAAGTGGCTACATCGCTGTGTGCGCTTAGTCGGGAGGTCAGTGCAATCGGCCAAACAGTGAAAAAGTACCTGACGAACATGGACATACATGTCGGGAAGTGGCAGTCCACTGGTCTCGGAGCTGCAGGTAATGACGCAGCGGCAGAGGCGAATAACATGGTCAAGAGGATTTTCCCGGCGAAACGCGACGTGGCGGTGATGATGGACGACTAGACCTATCTCATCCTGGATGGTTCACGACTCACGACTGGAAGGGAACTTCGTATTTTACTTCCCCCACAAAGGAAGTGGGCTCCAAGGTGAAGTTCATTTCACACACCAAGTTCCCCAAGAAGGTGCTGCTGTGGCTGACAATCAGCGAGAAGAGGATATCAAAGCCGCTCTTTTTTCGCTCCGGACTGGCCGTGAACAGAGAAATTTACAGTACGAAGTGCCTGCCGGAAGTTGCGTCGTTCGTCAAGAAATACCATAAGGGCGAAGACGCAGTGTTCTGGCCGGATCTGACGTCGGTCCACTGACAAACATGTCGCATGTTTTCGTCCGCCATGGTGAATATTTCGGTTAACTACCGGAAGGCCGCTCGCAAGGGCATAGAATGTTTTTGCAAGTAAGCTAATATAATTATCTTCAATGGGAAATTTATCAAACTCAATTAGCTGTTTTCGTTTTTAGCACCATCCGAAAAAAAGCTCATTTTCTAATGCATACGTTAAATGTATACAATTTGGTGTAACCGTGTAGTCAATAAATACAAAAGTACCTACGTAATATTTCGAAGTTCAAATACCAAAAACCGCCATATGGAAGAACGACGATGGATTAAGCACTCATCGATATTCTAATTTCATTCCGCTTAGCAAATGCACACTGCCAGAATAAATTTCCAAATTCGATTAATTGCAGAAGTTTTTAAATGGATTTACCGTCGAAATTCATCCGCTTTCGCGTCGCTGCGTCAAGAATGGCGTAGAGTCCATTAAAAGTTCCACTAAACTGCGTCGCTAACATATGTTCTAGAGTGCGATCTAATGGTTGTATAAACTGCGCTGTCGCACCGTGTGACCTCTTCCGTGCGTCGCACCGTCGGCGCCGCTCAGGAAGCTGCACAGATGAAGTCGTTCCGATATACCGAAATGTTATGTCTATGCATAAAATTTCCCATTCGCTTTTATGCTAATCAGATAAAATTGCTTCTCCTCGGCGATGTGATGGTGTGGTGGCTCTTGCCACTGTCACGATGATGGCGTTGTTGATGATGATGGCAATGGTGATTGGGACTCGACTGTATGTAAATGTATCGTATCCTTTGCCTCCGGCACTCGCACAAATTCCGCCGAATAAGACAGCGCATGCATGCCCAATTTGAATAGGGATACTCGATTGATGGAGCCATGGGAGCGCCAGTTCTACGCCAACTTGCTTGCAAAAGACTCTGCACTTAGCTTTCAACGAGCAAATTGTGAAAACCATTCGAGCCTTTGAGTGAGACGAAAGAATAACAGACCCGTTCCGCGATCCACGTCGAAAGGATGGCAAGTTTCAATTAAATTAAGAGAAAACGAGAATATTTGGCTTCACCCATTGGCATTGCATTGGCTGTAGAACGGAGGACTGCCTAGAGATGAGACAGAGAATAAAACAACAAATCCCGAGCTTTTCGAGACGAAGGAACCACTGAAATAAAGATAACAAATCGAATCGCAATCACTCTTCTTAATCAATCGATCAATCAACTGCGTTTCAGGAGTTGGCTGGTTCACTCCGAAAAGTTGCGAATGGTGAACCTGCTAGGATAGACAGGGACCAATGCTTAGACGAAATTTGTATGTTTAGCTGTTTCTTTCTATTTTTTTGTGAGACAATCATGCTGTTATTTTCCAATCAAACTGATTGATAGTATGCAGAGTAGGTATTTGTATGAAGTGAAAATTGAATTCATTACCGATGAAAGCTCTCTTTTGTTTCAATTGAAAATCAGCAGCAAAAAGGGGATTTGGTTTTATTTTGTTTCGTAGATCGAATTTTTGCGGTAACGCTTGCTATTGAAAAGATGCTAAGGAATGGATGACTTGAGTTGTGAGTTTTTATTCATGCTGTACAGAATATTTTTCCAATTTAAAGAAGTTTAGAAATAATAAGTTTGCTCTTGTGCTCTTGTTGGCTGCATGTTTATATTTCTAACATGAAGCTCAGAGCAAAGGATTAGGATTGGAAAATTAATTAATATAATAAACTGTACCCCGCCCTCCTTTGAGCTGCTTTATAATCTGTTAATTATACATCAGGTTTCTGTCCTCCAGCTAAACTACGATTAGTGACATGACTCACTTCGGTCAGTTGATTGAATCAAAACGCTGCGCTGAATATAATTTGAAAACATAAAACTGAAAATCGCTCAACGCTCCACGTAAGGCACTAATTACTGCTCAACTTTGGAGGACGCTTTTGGATCTGCAATAACAAATATGAGCGATACCGGGCAAGTGAATCCTGTTGAGTTACCACTTCATTCATTTATATGCAAACAAACAAACAACTTCGAAGTTGCATTTCGCGAATTCCGTTAGCAAAGTTTCATTTTGTGCTTAGAAAACGCACTTGCCCGCCTTTGCTCAGCTTCAGTATTCTACATGATTACGAAGCTGTGACATTAGTCGCCACCTCCTGACTGGATACCCCCCCGAACCAGGTGAACCCTCTCCGTACGAAACGGCAAAGTTGAATCCAGTGTGGATGACCGGCACCTCTACGGTCTCTACGGTGCGATGGTGGCAGTAAATTCGATTCGCTATCTCTCCCTGCTCTGTCGGTCGGTCGGTCATTTAATACTATCGGGTCCGAATCGTACCATACCTACTTTTGGACGACCAGAAACAGTCGGTCGTTGTTGCATCGAGCAGTACCGAAAATTTACCGCCCATGTGCGATGAAAGTTATTCCACAATTAGTTTTAATTGTAATACCGAGCTTTATCCACATCGACGAAACCAGCAGCAGCACCAGTAGCAACACCAGGGCAAGTGGTTGCAATCATCAAACAGGCGATGATGGTTGTTCATTGGATAACGAGACCTTTGGGGCCAGAGTCAGTCGGATACGGCGTTCGGCCGGTGGCTACGAACCGGATTTAGTGGTAAAATTTGTTGGAATGAAGATTAGATTCAAATCTTCAAGTTATTGCCCCTATTTATCCTCAAAGTAAAGGCACTAATTTGTAGCAAAATGTACTGCAATGAAGTTTCCTGAATCTTTCTCCAGATGGAGGCAATCGAAGCTTCGGGTTATCCGTTGGATGTCCACGTAATCATTACGAAGGATGGTTACACTCTGAAACTGCATCGCATACCTGATCCAGCTCTCCAGGAAGACAACGAAGGCGAGTCAGTCTTATCGTCGAAGGGCGCAGCAGGTTTTCGTGGGGTTGTTCTGCTCATGCACGGAATGTTCTCGACGGCTGCGGATTTCGTTGTGACAGGACCGGACAACGGATTGGCCTTTGTGCTAGCCGATGCTGGGTATGACGTTTGGTTAGGGAATGCTCGTGGAACCCGATACTCGCGGAAGCATCTTACTGTGAGCCCCAAAACGGCAGCGTTCTGGGATTTCAGGTGAGTGTAGTGAAAATTGCAACTAAAATTGGAGAATAATCATTAGAACTTAATAGCACATCTAGGTACCTACCTACATAAAATCACTTCAAGCACAACAAATTGTACTTTGCAAGATTTCGTATAAGCTGCGTGACATTTGTGATCCACGGCAGTTTTTGTTGCTTACAATTTTTATAACTTTCTCAATTTTCGTTATAGAATTATACCCACTTTATTTCAATTTCATTGTCATTGAAAAGTTTCACATTGTCTGATAATAGCAATTAATAGTTAATTGCAAACAATTTTGTGTAAATTCATTTGTGCTTAGCCCGCAGCAATTTCTTATTTTATAATTCCTTTTTCCAACTTCTTGGAGGATTCCCAAAGTGCACACGTAACACGACACTTAATCTAGAGTAGCTGTGATCCGTCGAATCACCATGGAGTGCAACTACGGGCAGTCTACCTAAACTAAGCTAAGCTAACCAGCTTTGAGCCACCATTTTGAAATTTCCGATCAACTATATCATATGCTGCCTTAAAATCGACAAAACTATAATGTGTGGGCACATTATGCTTCCGATATTTTTAAACAATTAGTCAAAGTGTGTCCAGCTTTTTATATTTGCCTTATAGTTATACATCTCTACACATCTGCGTTGGTAAGAGGTAATGCTTACCAATTTAGGGACCAAATTGCTTTATTGGTTTCACTATTCATGGTTTTTGCTGTCAGGTATTGTGAACCAGTTAGCAATGTGTGATTATCTACGTCTTCATTAAAATCACCAAGAATTTGAAATTGTTTCGCAATGGTCAATGTTCTTAATTTAATTCTAATCATTCATGAAGCAAATTAATATTCTTAGTTTTCGCTAATAGTGCTGAGGTGCTCAGGTTCAGGATCTTATTGCAAGGGATCAGCATCGTTTGCTGTCGTGTCTCGTTCGTTGCAAAAACTTTGACAACAAGCTGTGCGAAGCTGTAACAATTACGCAGTTTGAAATTCGAGCCAGTAGTTTTGAATAGTAGTTTGTATTGTAATCTATACCTATAAAAATACAAATGAAACACAAATTTCTGCATAACTAGAGAACTAATCAAGCAAATGGAACAAAATTTGGCATGTGAAAGTTTTTGGAGGCAAGAATTTTTTCTATGGTGAATTAGGACCCCTTCCCACTTTAGGAGGGGGGCTCCTATACAAATGAAATACAAATTTCCACATAACTCGAAAACTAATCAATCAAAAGGAACCAAATTTGGCATGTGGGGGGTTTTGGCGGCAGGAATTTTTTTTATGATGGTTTGACACCCCCCACCCCTGTGGTAGGGGGATAAGGACTCTCATACAAACAACAACCGAGAAACGGTGTTCCGCAAATTGCTATTTGGCGAAATATTATATAATCATGGCGAATTTTTATATGCTATCCGCTTTATTTTATCAGGCTAAGCAATGGCGGAGTTATTTTCTACTTTACTGTGAAGAAAATTTATATATTAAACCACCTATGAACTCCTCAGAAATTTGCAAAACTTGAGATTGTGACAAAGATCATCCGAGATTCACGATTTATGTACAACACAGTTTAGGTTGTGGCAATACGAAGTTTGTCGGGTCAGCTAGTTTACAAAAATATTTGACTATGGCCTTCAGGCCGAGGGCCGTTGTGGTGGGTGGGTGCCTAGATACGTTGCTTGCATGATTTTTGTTGCGAAACGGTAAATTCGCGGAACAGTAAAGTTTTTAATGTAACAGTTCGTAAACAAATTAGAACGCGTGATTTTGATGACCACCTTGAAATCGTTATCTTGATTTTGCAAGAAACCTCATCCTCATCTGATAAGACGGATACAATATTATCCGCTCATACAGTGGATTCACGCGGGATTAGTTTATGTTTTACTTACAGAGATAAATATCCAAAGCATCAAGTCGCATTCAGGCCCAAAAACGTCGCACGCGCTTTCTAAACGACTATTTATAATGGCGATCGCGGAAAGTTTTTGTAATGAACGCGGGCGTTGTATCGTTGGATTATATTATCTACCAAGATGAACCCTAATTTGTACCTACCACTACTAACACAGATCCCATCCCGTGCTCCTTGTGGAGATGCAGTGGTACCCGCGGTCTCTAGCAACAATAAGTATCGGACTAATATTCCTTCCTTTTCCCATGTAAGTCTTGAATCAGTAGAAGTTGCACAATGAAAATGTCAAGTTACTCCCAAGCACCATTCAATTGGTTCTATGTGCAATCTTACTGGTTCGACCAATCACGGAGTGCAACTACGGGCAGTCTACCTAAGCTAAGCTAAGCTTTCATTATAGAGTTATACTCACCTTATTTTAATGTCATTGTCACCCGTGATTGATTTTAGCAATGAAAAATTTCACATTGTATGATTATAACAACTAACGTTAACAACAACAAAATTTTAACACCTTCAGTTGCGCTTATCCCGCAGCTGTTTCCTGTTCACTATTTCCTCTTCCTATTTCCAAATTCCTTTTTCCTATTTCCCATTTCATAGGGGACTCCCAAAGCGCACACCTAGCACGTCGCTAATTCCGGACTAGCTTTGATAAGCTAACATTTTTAAAAGATTGGTTGAAGTGTGAAAACCCCATCTGGTAGCGCATTATGAATTCTCTCGCTATTGGGTCTATCCCGAATCCAAATCAAGGAGAGTACTGCATATTACCGTTATACCGCGGTAATTATGGCCAACAATTCCTCCGGTAGTTTCTCCTCCTTCTAAATCCTTAAAAAAACAAAAAGTTTTCTTTTAAATGAGCAAATAAAACTATGCGTTTTAAACATTTTTATTTAATGTTTAAACGTGAAAATTATATCCCATAAACTTTTTTGCCTCCCGATTTTTCAAGTCTATTTCAAAGGGCAGGGCTAACTTTAAAAATAATTTGGAATGGCCTTATTGCATGCTAAAAACTGCTCTGTTTCGATAGCTTTCTTTCTTTATATTTTCTTTATTTATTGATTGAATGATCATCTAAGTATTGCTTTAAAAATTATTCTTTTAGGTGATAAATAACATTAAAAACTTACAACTGACGGTCAATAGTATGAAAGTAAATGATTCAAAATAACAAAGTTGCAACCGTCAGGACAATTTTTCTAATAATTTAAGATCATAACTAGAGTTGTTTAAACACAAACTCTCAAATGTCACAGTTAGACCTCCGCACCAAAGATCCAGTAAATTGGGACAATCAGTTGTAGAGCAAATGTAGTAGCAGAAAAACAACTTTAGCGATTTACCGCTTGTTTTCGAGTGAATACCAGTAATAGCAAGTTATACCAAGTACCAGGTATACCAAGCAATCCAAGCAATTGATTTATTTCATAAAGTTTCATGCGATCTATTAAGTTCAGGTTCTTTTTCAGGTTTTCTTTTTCTGCTGCGCCATTGTCGTGAACAAAGGCAGATTTGCGTTCGGCTGCGCTGCGGCTGTTGCAATAGAGTTCTGCGCTAGTGATGAGTCTCTATAACTTTATTACTATGGCAGTAGATTTCCGTCCGAAACTACACCCGACCGCTCATCTATCGGTTTACCCGATTTTCCTTCCAGGTGCTGCTCCTCCAAAGTTTATCACAAGAATGAGACTCACAGCGCAGCGGATGACGACTGTTCATATAGCATTGCTTGGAAGTTGTCTTATGGGAATAACATTATTTTCCAACTGCTGAACAGTTGCCGTATTAGACTATGCTGCCTCCAGATAACACAAAATCGTAATAGAAAGTTCAAATTAAATCGTTTTCATGTCAATTTCACAATGGAATTGTATAATGGTTAGAGTATGTCAAATGGAAGTGAACAATAAGTTGTTTTGCAGTCGTGCGTGTCTTCATATACAATTCTAGACTGTGAATTATAAAGCAGTATAGACGATTGCAATATTTGATTATATCTTAATCATATATTCAGGAGTATTTAGTTGCATGTTATAAAAACTACGCAAAATAGAATTACAAATAATTGTCGAAATTTTCGCACATATATCGCCTCCACTTTGGTACATATATGCTCTTATATGGCGTGAAATATAACTTTTTCGTTCACATATGATTTCGTATATCTCAGTTGCAATCGAGATATACAAACCAAATGGTTTACTGGGCCGTTCGCCAATTCCTTAGACAACGTGTACTAGTCGACACGTCTCGCTCCATCTAATCAAACCGTCTCATTCGCTGTGCTCCTGCCCGTTTTATACCTAGCGATATTGAAGCAAACACCATCTTCTTAGGGCAATTATCCGGAATTCTTGCAACAAACTCACCCAGTTAACGTCGGGGTACGATTTTGACCCATTTTTGGTCATCTCGATTTTGGAGTCTCGGCTAGACGGTGCTGCCATAGTGTCAGTAGGATCGTTGAACTAGCCCCATAATTATCCAGTACTCTAATAACCGGCTGTGAAATATGTCGATAAAGAAGGATCAAGTTCTAAAGGACGTTTATACCCATGACTTTGATTTTTGCAACGTGCCAAGGCCACAATTACAACTTTTAATAGCAGCTATTTGAGTACTGAGTACTTTCCATACTTCCATGGTACTTTCCATGGTTCATCCATTGACTCCATACTCCATGCTTCTGTACGCAACCGAAGATCGTTTATATCATTCGTCTCTCGAAAACTCCAAGCACACGCAGGTCCTTCTCGAGCTTTGTACACGTTTCATGCCCGTAGAGAACAATTTGATGAGAGTTTTGTACAGGGGCTTAGTCTATTCGAGCGCAATCGCTTGTGAAGACCATAGTAAATACAAGTTACGTGGATGTCTCCGAATCTCAAAGCTTGTTATTCGGTGTCACCAGTGGACCAAGCTAGAATTCGCTAACTACCTCCGACCTTGACGCCGAACTGGATAGGGCTGTTGAGCGAGCTTGTAGGCGGGACAAAAAAGCCTGCACTAACTCCCTAGCCAACCAGAAATAACCGCCGCACAGTGGTCCCATTGGTATCAGAACACGCGTTTTTTTAATTGCGCCGAAATGGTTGATTATACTGGTTAAGTATGTTCAGAGAAATTTCTCAGCGTTAAAAGCTCTTTCATATGGCATGAACGATTATTTGATTAATCCCCCTAAAAGTTAGATAAAAAATTTATTTTTTGAACAGTAAGAGATACAGCAAAACAAAGTTCTACAAAATTTTTAAAAAGATTATTATAAAGAACTTTGCCAAAGAAAGTAACCTTCTAGCTATTATAGTTTTAGAGATAAAGAACAATTTTTATGGAGACTTTACGAAAATCAATTTTTTGAGCACAGTTCTTTTTACAGTATTTATACGCATTAGACATGTTCGGCAAAGATTTTCTAACAGTCAAATTACATACTTTTGTAGAATATAGTAACTTGCTATCGTCAATATTTGCGGAGAAAATTAATGTTTTCGTTTCAAAATTAACCAATTTTCAACAGTAATAACTCCCAAACATGCAAATATATTCAAGCCATTTATTACCCATATGAAAGTACAAGAAAAATACTACAAAATGCAAAACAAGTTAGCTTGACCCGGGCTATCCCTCTACCAAAACACTCGCATTGAAAATTGTTACTCGGTTGAATTTAATATGGCGTATTGTAAAAACCGTGTTATCCCGATCAAGTAAAGTGTGCAAAATAAATTATGAAAATGTGTAATCCAAGCAGTCCGTTTGTTGTACGATATTTCTCGCCGCTTTAGTGGTGCCAGGATGAATACAAAAATGACACTAAAAACAGTTACAGAGCCGGCCAGCTACTGGCCAACCGACCAGAACAGAATAGCTTAAGCGATGTACTGAACATTTTGAACAACTCTTCCGAGTTTGAAATGTCAGAGACCAACAAAACCAGTAGCGTATGATGACAACTACAGTTCGTCGCAGTAATCGCGTCAACTCGGAGGCACCCTCATTGGATGAAATTGAAGCAGCCATCAAGAGTATGAAACCTGATCTAGGGAAGATCGACGCTACGTTCTGGCGGCAGCAAGCTGAATTCCGTGCTAGCCGATCGTGTGTAGACCATATCCGTCAAGGGTTTTGCATAGCTCCTTATGGTTGACAATGTAGCTGCTCCAAATCTGTGTTCTCATACAGCTTTTACCCATAGCTGCTATAGTATTTTATGATCAGGGGGGACGTCGATGGAGTTACTCGACCTGTTGCAAATGGCAATCAACACACCTCCGCCACGAGATTTTCTGCCGTTGAACTGGTTACGATCACGTCCAAGGACGAAAAAAGCACCTCCGAATAAGCGTTGTGAGTGAATTTTCTCATCAACCCAGATGTACGTTTAAACGATTATTAATATCATCGCTTTTGGTTCGAAGTCCATGCATGTTTGAATAGTGGACTGGAGAAGTTCAGCCACGGATCAGGCACAACGCTGGAAATAAGACCGGTGTCATCGGAAGAATTATTATGGGAGCTATCGCAGTTGCCTGATAGTTTCGGGGACCCACATGCAGGACCGGGACGGCTGTTGTTCATTGATAGGAATGGCTCAACTGCGGTGGGGAGGTCGAGGGCTACCATAATTCCAAAATCATTGTATCCCGATATAACCTCAGTTGTCGGGGGAGATACGGTGAATTGTTGTCTAGAGTAGCATGCTACGTCAAGCGGGTATGGGTTGGTGGAGTCGCAAACAGGTCCAGGATTAATTATGGCGAAGGGAACAAAAGTCTACATGATGTCAGAAATATTGCGTCCCAGCATCCGATCGACCGACGGTGGAGTGACGGTGATGCTCGTAAAGTGGTAAACAACTATGTTCCGGAAGATCCAAGAGCTATAATGGAAGCCTGGGTCGTTGCAGGAGTAAATTTGATCCATGAAGCGATAGGTGTTGAAATGGAGTTATCCGATGTAATAGTTTTTTAAGGCGGCACCCTCAAACTCCCTAAACAGAAGAACTTGTGACCAGATTCCCGTATTCAGTGCAGAGTCCCGTAATTTTTCATCCATACCGATTTTAAACGAGATGAAATTTATTGCACTAAAGTCTGCATCCATTTTGGTCAAGAGAATAACCTCAAATGGTCCATCACACTGCAAACATTCGTTCACCAGATCGGCTACAGCGTCCGCGTTGGCGCTAGAGTGAATTCTGGACTGGTACAACCAGAATATTTGAAGAAGGAACGGTTATTACGGCCCGGAAGTCGATGACAGTTCCCCAGAAGTGGTTCCCCAGAAACAATTCTGAGGCTAAAGGTGTAGACCAAAGATGGTCGGGTAGTGGAAAATTTACCCGAAGCCTGCACTCGTACCCGTACCCGACGGGTTCCGGTCGGGTTCGGGTATCAAAAAATAAATAAACTTGAGGGTTCGGGCCTACTGGTTTTTAATTTTGATTCTTTATCGGGTTCGAACCGAATTCAGGTATTCAAATTTTCATACCCGACCACCTCTAATGTGTACACTGTCTCTTGTACTTTTTTAGAAAGCTGTTCCATCTGCTTGCTATTGATCAAGATGGCAAGAGAAACAGCCTGGCCAATGGACGAAGCGAGCTATTTTCATCAATACGTCGCACTATAGTCACACGTCCAGAATGGATAGACGTATTCAATGCAATCAATGCAATGCATTTCGCACGGGTGACCGCTTCGCATTTTACTTTACTAATAATTTATATCAATAATTTATTTACCGACTGTTTATATTTACGAATTTTTATAATGATTAGAATGAAATGTAGTCAAAATTGAATCGAGGCGAATGAAACCTGAACTCGAAAATTCATTTATGTCACGCATTCTCCACGCGTCGACTACCGTCAAGCTATGCGAACCAACAATTCACGAATAGCAAAACAAGCAAAAATATCACGGTCAATTAGAGGAAATTATTGCTACTATACATAGGCACTTAATTGATTTCAAACGGTGGGTTAGTTATTTTGCTCTCGTACATTACCATCAATCTTTATATGTAGCACAAATATAGCAACTAAGTTGACCGAATAAATCATCCTGCACAAACGACCTCTGGCATGAAAAAGAAAAGAGTAACTTACGAAAATGGAGAATTATGCCGCCGGGAGGCTTAAATCGCCAACTACAACATAGCCATATTTGCTAGACATGTCACTGCCAACACACGTCCGACTGACGCCTTATCTGCTGTTCCCACGCAACGTGCTTCCTAAGGCGTGATGGCTCACTCCACTAAATTCCTTCATCCATTTAAATACCTCCACTTCATCCGTGCAAATAGCTACATGCCAGCCAGCCAGCCAGCCGCTTGGTTGATTCATTAGTATGATAGGCCACGGGAAGCTTCCTTTTCTGCGCGCCATCTTTGGCGTGGTGCTGGCTGGTCCGGCAACCGAACAGAGCAAAAAAGGGATATCCGTTTTGTGCAGAATTATTTCTGCACTTAAATTCACATTATTGCAACTAAATGAGCGCACGTTCAGCCCACCACGTTCGCCGGTCGGTGGCTGGCCTCGGGGGCACGAAAGAGCTTACATCTGACCGTATGCCAACGATGGAATCGTGGCGAATTAAATAAATAGGGATAAATTAATTAGCAACACCCACTGCCGACTTTCTGCCTTCGGTCTTTTGGTTGCTGAAAAAACTGTAGCAGCTTTTCTGCTTCTGTTTGGAAATTTGTGGCTCATTTCACCGCGCTCTTTGCGTGCAGCAAATCCATAAATGCTTGTTTTTTGCTATTTATGCGTTAATTCTAGCAAGTAATCCACAAAGCTATAAACTTAAGACATTGGTTATTTAATTGCAGTTGGCATGAGATCGGCACCGTGGACTTAGCAGCCATGATCGATTACATTTTGCGACACTCTAAACAACGGCAGCTGCACTACGTTGGACACAACCAAGGTGTAACGGCCATCCTGGTACTACTCTCTGAAAAACCGACGTATAATCGGAAGATATGCTCTGTCTCCGGAATGGCCCCGTTGAGTTTTCTCGGAAATGGCAAAAATGAGTTTGTCGAGCATTTTGGTAAATTCAACGATCAAATTTGGGTACAAAAACTTTCTTCGTATTAATAAATCCTTTGATATTATTTTGTATTTAACATTTTTGTGTACTCGCAGGCTACCTTAAGAACGCTCAACATATTTGAGCTGACTCCTTCGGAAAAGGTACTCAAGTTTCTCGGCAGTACCTTGTGCTCCGAAGAGGCACCCACCGGTGAGATATGTTCCGAACTTCTGGCAAGATTTTTTGGCTTTTCCTCTGAGCAAGCTAAAACGCTTCTTCCCGAACTTCTAAATAAAATTTTAACCGGAATCTCAACTAAGCAGTTGATTCATTATGGACAACTAATGGATTCGGGTAAATTGAACAACAGAAAGCAAACGAATTCTAATTTACGCGTTGTCTGAATTTTCTAGGCAAATTTCAACAATTCGACTACAAAAATATAATACAAAATATGCAACATTACAAGCAGACGAACGTTCCGGAATACAACCTGTCCAGAATCGACGTTCCATTTACGCTCTTCTATGGAAACAAGGACTTTTTTACGTCACGTCAGGTAGAAACACCTAGAGAATACATTAAATGCAAGCTAGGTACTATTTTTTTTTGTTTTCACAGGATATGAAGAAACTACTACGCTCTCTACCGAAGGTTAGCAGTTATACTGAGATACCCGGTTGGACTCATATGGACTTTATTTACAATGTTCAGGTGTATATCAAAGTGTACAGCAAAATTATAGAGTCACTTAGGAACGTAACTACAGTGTGAAACAAGTAAAATATATAACGACAGTCTTTTATCTTCTTCTTTCTTTAGTGGCAATGGTCCGTTACCGATCCTGCGCCGAACGAATTAGGGTCCTCCAGTACCGTCGGTCCTGGGCTGTCGTTCTCCAATCCCCACGAACACCAGCTTTACGTGCATCGTCTTCGACAGCACACACCCACCGGGTGCGGGGTCTGCCTCGGAGTCTACGGCCTCTTCCTGGTTCTCCGCTGAAAATAGTATTGGCTACTCTTTCGTCGAGCATTCTGGCCACGTGTCCAGCCCACCGCATCCTACCATATTGCATTACCTTCACTATATCAGCATATTTGTATACCTACTTGATACAGCACATGATTCATGCGTCTGCGCCACACTCCATTTTCCATTTTGCCACCAAGTATAGATCGCAGAATTTTACGCTCAAAAACCCCAAGCACTCGCCGATCAGCTTCCTTTAGCGTCCATGATTCGTGTCCGTAAAGGGTCACCGGGAGGATTAGTGTTCTGAAGAGCGCCAGTTTTGCGCGACTTTGCAAACTACGGGACTTCAACCGTAGAAAGCCTGATTCGCGGCTGCAACTCGTCGTTTCACTTCGCGGCTTACATCGTTGTCACATGTCACGAGTGTACTAAGGTATATAAACTCCTCCACTAATTCATATCGTTCCCCATCTAACTCCACCTCGGCACCAACACCACTTGGGCTCCCACGTTCCCTACCAGCAACCATGTACTTCGTTTTGGCGGTGTTAATGGTAAGTCCCAATCTCGCCGCTTCCCTTTTAAAAGGCCTGAAGGCGTCTTCCACTGCTCTTCGGTTGATTCCGATGATATCGACGTCATCCGCAAAACCAAGAAGCATGTGAGATTTCGTGATGATAGTTCCATTCCTTTCCACGTTTGCCCTTCGTAATGCACCTTCAATGTTGAATAACAGGTTAGAGGTTGCATACCCTTGCTTCAGCCCATCCAACGTCACGAAAGCAGCTGAGGTCTCAACCGCCATGCCACCCATGATTTGGATCCGTCCAGCGCCGCACGAATCAGCGTAACTAGTTTCGTCGAAAAACCATGTTCTAGCGTTATCTGTCACAGCTCATTTCGTTTAACTGAATCGTACGTCGCTTTATAGTCCACAAACAGATGGTGTGTCTACAAGTTGTATTGCCAGAACTTGTCTCGCAACTGACGCAGGGTAAACATCTGATCCGCGTGGAGCGACCCTCGAAAACCAGCTTGGTACTCGCCGACGAAGGACTCCGCCCAGTCGGTCTCAGTCTGCAGAACAGGATACGGGAAAGCACCTTGTAGGCAGAATTGAGCAATGTAATTCCTCTATAGTTTTTACACTCCAGTCGATGCCCTTTTTGAAATTTGGGAAAATGAGGCTATCCAACCAATCCTCCGACATTTGTTTTTCCTCCCAGGTCCTGACAATGATCCGATGGATTCCTTCGTACAGCCGCTCGCTCCCCGCTTTTAGAAATTCAGCCGGGATACCGTCCTTCCCAGCAGCCTTACCGTTTTTCAGCTCACTGATTGCCTTTTTAACCTCCTCCTGTGTTGGTGGCTCCACAGCTTGACCATCGCTTACAATTCCTATCCTGTCCCTGCTGATCTCCGCAATTTCCTCTCCATTCAACAGTGTCTGGAACTGCCTTTTCCAGCTGGCTTCTACCGCCGTTTCGTCGGTAAGCAGGTTGCCAGCACTATCATTGCACATCACAGGCATGGCAAAATTCCTGCATCTCACCGTTTTATAGAAACTCCGTATGTCGTTGCTGGCGTATCGCTCCTCTACGTCGACGAGCACGTGCTCCTCGTACTTGCGTTTCTTTAGACGATGGATCCTTTTTTCCGCAGCTCTAGTCTCTCTGTACCTCTCTCTGTTTTGACGCGTTGCCGCAGTGAGCATGCGACTCCTGACCTGGTTCTTTTCATCTGTCACTCTCTGGCATTCGGCATCAAACCAGCTGTTACACTGTCTTCAACGCGTCGTCCCTACCACCTCTCTCACAGCTGTTTCGATGGCACCATGGATGTTCCTCCACAGCCCATTTATATCTTCTACTTCTACCTGGTGTTCTGTGATTCGTTGGCCAAGCTTCCTGGCGTACTTCACTGCTACGCCGTCTGCCGTTAACCACTGGATGTTGAAACGCAACGTCCTCTCTGTGCGAGCTTTCGCCGTGTTCGACAGCCTTGCGCGAATCTTACTCACTACGAGATTGTGGTCAGAGTCGATATTTGGTCCCCGAAAAGACCGTACATCGATAACATCCGAAAAGTGTCGACCGTCAATCAAGACATGACCGATCTGAGAGCTAGAGTCTCCATTTGGATGCCTAGGTGTGTTTCCGAATATTCAAACGTGGAAAGTAGGTGCTACAGATGGCCATTCCTCTGGCCGCGGCAAAATTTATGAGCCTCATACCGCTATCATTGGTCGTCAGATGAAAGCTCTCTGCCAATGTCTGGACGGAAGAATACCCGATCTGCGCATTTGCATCTCCGAAGATGATTTTCACGTCGTGTTTTGGACACTCCATAGGTCCTCTCAAACCTGTCGTAAAACTCGTCCTTAGCATCATCGGATTTATCATTTGTCGGTGCGTATAAGTTGATTAGGCTGTAGTTGAAGAATTTGCCCTTAATCCTCAACACGCATATACGGTCATTTACGGGCCTCCACCAGATAACTCGTTGCTTTTGTTTTCCCAACACTACGAAACCGACTCCATGTTCTGCTTTTTTGCCGCCACTGTAGTAGATGTGGTACTTGAAAGAAGTGCCTGCAATAGGGTCTACTGCACGCAACTCCATTTCTCCGGGATTTGGCCACTGAACTTCCTGAATAGCAGCGATCCTGAATAGCAGTTGGGGATTCAAACAAGAAAATTTGCGGGGCTGGTTGTACGATCTTTGTCGCCGTCGTCAGTTATTCGTCGCCCATTTCTCAGGCGTTTCTGAAGTTGTAGTCCACCGTCCACAAGGGCGCGTATGTCCTCATTGCGCATTGTCAAATCCCTTAAAACGATCGGTCCAGAAGGGGGTTTATACATTTTCAGCTTCGTACGGCGGTTTATGCCTCTTGATCGTGCCGTTTTACGAAGTAGGCTTGGGGCCTTATTCTCACAGTCACCTCACCTAAATTATTTAGGTGAGGTGACAATTTACGATTCTTAGTCACCAGTAGTAGTACAGATCAAACGGGGAGTCGTTAGGTGAGGTGAAGTGACTGTGAGAAGAGGGCCCTTGATGTCCTGCTTGAATACATTGCTAGATCTCCTCATTTGTGTTGCTGTCCGTGGCCACCAGCGATGCCACATACACGAGCTCATCTATCACTTCTGGTTCGTCGCTGCCAGCAATTGCCGTCCGAGAAAAGCTTTCGTTGCTTTCGTTTGAGCCTCTACCATTCATGTATTTGGTCTTCGACGCATTTATTTTAAACCCAATCCTCCTAGCTTCCGCTTTCAGTCAAGCGCAAATGGCCTCCGCCGTGACGCGTAACCTGCTTAGTTTGCTACATTTACTGAAAATCATACTTCTTTTTTCGATATCCGCTTGTCGAATTACCCCCTCAAGAGCAATCTTGAAAAGCATGTAGGATAAATTGTTAGCTTATTTCGACCCTGGCCGCGTCTCGAAGAGGCTCGATCCTATGGATTTTTACAGCTTCTCCCAGCCGAGATTCGAACACATAACATACCTCGATGTCAACTGTGAGGCAAAATTTCAACATTTGTCTGATTTTATTTCAATTCGATTTTTTTGTCAAATAGCTTTTAACTGAAAATAATTTCTCATTTCATGAATAAACTGCTTAAGGTTAGGCTATGTCCGATTTTTTTGTAAACATTCGTCCCTCGAAAACTATAAGCACACCCAGATCCCCCTCGAGCACCGTCACAGATGTTTCGACAATATTTAAGTCAAAGTGATGAAGGGCGCTTATGTCCTTTGTGAGCAGCGTCAAGTCTAGAAAGAACTACCGGTCTAACAAGAGTTTTTTTTTACATTGTCAGCTTCGTACGACCGCGTATGCTTCTTGATTCTAGTTTAAGTGCGTTACTGGATCTTCTTACTTGTGTTTTGGTCCACGGCATTCAACGACCTCAAATACACAAACTAATCTACGTAAATGGTTACCGTGTTTGACTGGAAAACCGTATTCGTACACTGTCTGCCATAGCTGGTTTCGGCCGACTATATCGTATGCTGCTTTAAAGTCAATAAAGATGTGATGCGTGAGAACGTTGTACTCCCGACATTTCTACAAGATCTGTCGGATGGTAAAAATTTCAGACACAGAGGTGCGCAACAATCTGGGTGATTAAATCAAGTAGAGCACTTCCTAAAGTGTAGGCCTTTCAATAAATTGAAGGCAAGCGGCTAAGGACCGAGTATGTTTGCGGAACATTGTAATGCAGGTCAAATCCTAATACATCTAAGTAAGGTACGATTCAAATATGATGTCCATCAAATTTCGACATTTTTCATGTGCTGGTGAGAAATCGTAGCGTTGTCTGATTGAACGGAATTCAGTTTAAGTCAGCCAGAGTCTGAGTGCTCCGAAGATATTTTCCTCTTGTAGTGTCCACCACCACCTTATGATTTATAATTTCTTGGGTTGTAGCTGTCAAGTTTCCAAAACTTCCGACGTACTGTTACGTGCTCATCTTTTGTCACGAGCCTACAGCACTTCTTTGGGCAATCGAAATCAATCAAATTGAGACCATGTGCATTTTTTCATTTCTCAGTAGATTTGACTCAATTACACTTTTCATCCTCTTGCATTGCATCGTTCTTTGTGCTTCGTCGAATCCTATACCTGGGCCCCCTGTTCGTTTGACCGTTTTTAATCTGAACACTTTTTAATTTGAACCCCGTTGGTTTGCACGACGTGCAAATTAAAAATGGTTCAAATGTCATTTTCAATATGACATCATTTGCCTATGCAGACAATGCACATAAACACGATTTGTTTGTACTGATCTAGCGTGTTTAATCTGTTTCACATTGCGTTTTCCCAACGATTATGGTAGAAATCCGATCGGAGAATGAAATATTCGCTGCTTGCAACTGCCAACTGAATCAAACCACCAAAACAATAACAAAGAGTAGGGCAGCCAGTTCACACAAGCTCCAGCATATTTAGGGTTACCAGACGTTCAAATTAAAAACTGACCCCGTTAGTATGCATGAGGAATCGTTCAAACGAACGGGGGTCCACTGGACCATTGCCTTAACCGATTCAGAAAAGGCACTATTTTAAAGTTTTTAAATTTTTGAAGTGGATCATCGAAATGTGGGATAAATTTCACATACCAAAATAAGTTCTTTTATGTTATGGCCATCGCCCGCCCAGTTAGCTCCGGGATACGATAAAAAAGGGTTAAGTTCTGAAGGACGTTTATACCCATAGCTTTGCTTTGCTTTTGTTATGTTATGGTAAACTGGGAAAGTGATATTCTGAAGTTTTTGGAGCGTCTTAGTAGAATACGGAACCTAAAAATAAAAAATAAGAAAACTTATCCAATTTTACATAGTAGAATTACACATAGTATCCAATTACACATAGTAGAATTAAATTGGATAAGTTTTCTTATTTTTTATTTTTAGGTAAAGTGATATTCACCACCGGGCAGCCGAAAACGTGCTTCCTTTACAATTATTCTAAACTTGAAACAGTTTATTCTATATTTCTGATTCCATAAAATCCATGTTGTTCTTTGTTTGCTTTTGCTCTCATCATTATATCCGCTTAATTTTAAATTAATGTCGAAATGAAATCGAACTAACAGATTAGCAGTTTGGAAATTTTTTGATGACTTTAGACTCTAGCTATGCATGGGTACGTGACAAATAGTCGAATTTACTGTTTCGTTAAATGATGGTATAATTTTAAAAAGGAAACCTGCTATGTTGTTTCATTTGTGTGTGTGTGATCGGTGGCGCATATTAACATGTTGGGTTATAAATGGATTTATTAGTCTACAATTAATGCTTTAATGAAAATCAATTATGCGTACGTTCAATTGGCTTCAATGGTGTTTGTGATTCAATTGGTTCCATTCTTGCTTTGCTCAATTTATTTTTGTTTCTGAATTTCTCTAGCACTTACAAATTAGTTTAACTAAATATTTCCGATAAAATAATTTCAAGTATAAGTTATTGTATTTCATTTGAGTTTTCAGTTGCAATGTATATGGTTTCTCAATCACTATCTGTTTAGCGGACTCCAGCCGTTTTGCTGCCAGCCAATCCGGTTTTGCGTAATTATGCCGTCCATTCCACTAGCCATTCAACACTTACATTCTAGGTTTAGAAGCAAAAAATCCCTTGTTTGTTGATGATTACGTCTAGTGTGTAGTAGTGTGTATTGTAGCTATCGTATGTCAATTTTCAACCTAGTAGTTAGACTCATCTTGATACGATTCTCAAGCTCCATCCACGTCGTCGCGCCGGTATGATATCTTTGATTCGTTTCTTCTTCTCTTAAGTCTAGATAAATTATACTTTGCCTTGCTGCTGGGTTACTTGTTAAGGACAATTGTTGGATGATGCTTGTTTCATCATAACCTACAAAAAAGTACAATCTAACATTGAATAGAAATTTCCCGGTTTTTGTTTCGTGTCTTGTTTACGTTATATAATGTTCATTTTTTTTTATAGACATACGAACTTACGTACTAAGAATATAATCCTGGCCATCATCAGTAAAGTACGTCCATTCTGTATTCCGATCAGAAATACAGTTCCTAAAGGTGAAACTCTATTAAATAGCGTTTTTAGTTTGCGACGAATATTCTTAGCTTTCGTTTGGGATATTTTTTCTCTGGTCGAGTTTCGTGACCAAACCTAGTTCTGATCGAAATCTCGAATAAAGGGAAATAAATAGCTTTCTATCTGATGCTTTCCTGCTGCAAGGAGTGTCAACTTATGATAAATTAATTGGGTCATTTAGTAGTTGATAGTGCTCGGGCTTCTGTATGTTAAGTTATCACGTCTATCAAACTACAATCCGGACCCACGCCAGTAATAATGTTATACTATCATAGAATAAGGAAACGGTGCTCTTCTAGTGGTGCGAACTTTCCGAGTAAATGATTTGGCTGCCAGTTGGCACATTGAAACCTTACTTAGATATTACACGATATGGAATTGTTGTTGTTTGCAACACCGATGAAGAAAAACGAAGTACAGCGTGTTTGGAAAGTGTTGTAACTTGAAATAATAATCTGTAAGCTGATGCGATCCACTTATGCCAAAAGTAGTGCCAAGCCATTTAAAGAGGGCTACCGCTGAAGTCGGGTCCATTTACCGTCAAAAACCAACTCATTTGCATAACTAGCTTTGAAATAAGCTCGAAAAAACAACATTTTTGATTAACCAATTACCCAATACCATAATAAGGCTAACAACTGCTTCCATTTTATGATTATTACATATATTCAAATGTCTATACAATGGAACCACTCAATAGGCATATTCCATACCAGTTGATTAGGGCATCAAACTATGCAAGCATTTTCGATCAGTGAACGCACTAGAGAGCAATATAATAGGGTCTACAAACAAACGAGGATCACTGAAATCACCAGCAATCTTAGCGATGAAGCCAAACTGTCGAGAAGCTTTCGATATTGCCGTGGTGCGGTGTTGGTGCGAAAGTCAGTTTGGCATCAAGAAGTGCCCCGGGACCATTGACTTGGTTGACCCTCGAGATTACATGTGCATTTATTTGGTAGTTGAAAACGATCGGACTAGCAATGCGGTGGACCAGTCTACTTGACATTTTAGCATGCTGATAATTTTGCTCACCAATTAACAAACATAACCAAGAGCCTCTGAAACCATATACAATCATCTATAGAACGAACGAACGAGCGAACACAAACAGGTGAGGTCCCATGTTCCCGCCTTGAGGAACATCCGAGAAGTTGGTAAGCCGGCAAGAGAAACAAGTGCCAACTCACACGTAGAACTGCTACAATGCTACATAAGAAGTAAGCTATTCCCTAAAATTCCACGATGCGCCGAGTCACGAAATTTTCTGCGCAACAGTATTTATGGACAATATGATCACACACTGCTTTTAGATCACTCTAGATGGTATCAATTTGTGCTTTTTGTTTCATGCTGGATATACAGATAGATAGCCTATTTATATTCTTGTTTTCGTACGACTCAATTCAAACGTTCGAAAGTCCCTTCCTTTTGTTCATTCGAATACGAGAATAGTGCTTCGTTTGTAACCAACTATTCGAAGAAATGAATTAGTTATTGATCAAGAATCAGGGTAAATTGATACCGCTATTGGTCAATGATTACGGACTTCTTTTGTTCTAAATTCAAGCTTTAGACCTGGCTCATACATTGTTTCAACAAGACGGCGTTATTGGCCACGTAGCAGGCAAAGCAATAGACTAATTGAAAGGCCGATTAGTGAGCAGTTAATTTCTTTTTTTACCTATAAGTTGGTCGTCTACATCGCATGATTTGACGCCTCTAGACTATCAATTTGTGGAGTTATCCAAAATATCTCGGACCCTATTCTCACAGTCACCTCAAGTAAATTTTTTAGATGAGGTGACAATTTGCGATTCTGAGAGTCACCTGGGTGACTGTATAAATCAAAAGGGGCCTGTAAGGTGAGGTGAAGGTGACTGTGAGAATAGGGCCCCTCGTCTATACGGTTAAACCAGCAACAATTAAGGCCTTGGAAGACAATCGTCTCGACTGTCAGCACTATCGCTGAACTGTGATCTTAGAATGCGATTTTTTCGCGAGCCGTATAGGAGCCGTTTTTAAAGGAACATAGTCCAATGACTTCTCTAGAACACAATCTACACTAAACATTCACCTTTTGAGAATGAAGATTCTCCGGGGTAGGAGGAATTCCGGAGAACATAGGAACACGGCGTACCCCTTCTGGAGAAAGACGAGAGCGCCGAACGGAAGACTGGTTCAGACCTGAAGCTGAAGAGGAAGACCGAGAGCAAGGTAGCCTTATCGTTTGGCGCCTTGAACCGGAGGGTCGGAGCAACCGGTCGAACGGTGAAGAAATACCAACATGGAGATTGTTATGCAGAAGCATTAGTCATGGCCGACCGGGTCTGAGCAGCAGGTAATCACTCAGAAGGAGCGACTGAACGTGCTGGTAGAATACATCTTTCCGGCGAAGCGCAGCGTCGTGATCATGATGGATAAAGAGATCTACTTCAAGCTGTCAAAGTCAAATATATCTTTAAGGTTCTTTTGAAGCTGACGATCACCGGGAAGGATATGTCCTAGCAGCTGTTCCTTCCTTCGGGGCTTTCGGTGAACAGGGAGTTACACAGCACGAAGTGCATTCCGATAACTGCCGCCTTCATCAAGAAGTATCAGGCGTAGGAGGATATTATCTTTTGACCTAACCTGACCTGGGCTCATTATGCCAAGAGATCATTGGGAGAAGGACCGGCTGAAAAAAAAACATTGCACTAGGGACCGCCCGCCCGCCCAGTTAGCTTCGAGGTACATATGCTGGTCTATCAAGCCAGTCGTCGTATGTTCGAGTTTCGGCTAGGCGACGCTGCTAGATAGAGTCAGTAGGATTTTTGCACTAGCCCCGTAACTGTCCTGTACTCTAATAGCCGGCCGCGAAGTCTGTCGATAAAAAAGGGTCAAGTCTTAGAAAGACGTTTAAACCCACAGTTTTGCTTTTTACTAGGGGCCGCCAGCTCTACCAACTAACCACGGTTGCGACCGATAGAAAAATTTTGGGGGAACCTCAAGCGGAAGATCTACTCCACGATCTACTCCAATAATTTCGTGACCAAGCAGCTGATTGCAAAAAAGGCTGAAGAATATACCGAAATCTGTCTTTTCATCGGCCATAGCTGAGGTCAGCGAAGTCGGCGAATAAACGTAGGTCTTAAGGAAAGTTTGTCTCATGGTTTTATGGTTTATCAATACGGTTTTGTTCTATGCACAGGGAAGAAGAGTAAACGAAGAGTAAACGTGTGAATGTGATGTGACGATCGAATGAACTGAAAAATCTAATACAATAAGCGCCTTATTCCATCTGTAACGAAAACCAGGCCCCTGACAGAAAGTTATGTTTTCGTAGCAAGAATCACAGCTCACTTTCTAAATGTTTCACACAACTCTGAAAACAATATATGTGCCAGTGCTCGAAAAAATTGATAGCCCTGCATGAAGACGAATATAAAACGCATTCAGTGCCAGGGATGAACCCTGGTAGTATTCTTTTATCTGTCCGCCCATGGACTGAACTGCTGACAGTGTTTGTCTTTCTCAATTTTCTACCCTTCAAAACAATTCATTCATGAATCGCAGTGCTGAATGATTGCTCGACTAACCTGTCAGTCAATTTTCTTGCTCTTGACTGATAATTGAAATCTCAAAGTTTAATTTTTAAACTGCTTGCTTTTTAAAATCAACCAAAGCTTGGCTGAAGGAAATTAATTGAAACTTCGGAGCAATGTTTACGATTATTGTAATTTCGTTTGTCATTGTCGGCAGCACAAAATGAATGAAAGATTCACATTTGATTTCATTCGCTATTGTCGAGAACGAATGAATGTAGAAAACACGAACATAAACGCAAGTGATTCGCTCGAATCGTTAGTTTCAGGTTGGCAATGCTGAGTTTATTTCATCTGTACTAGAAACAGCAAAGGAGCAGTATATGGCATTAATTCAGGCGAATGGCATAAATTGAATATGAGATTTCTAAGCACTGATATGTGCACTTAAACTACAGTTGGTGCGAGCACTTCACTCTCTTAGTCGGGTCAGGGATTTCTGAGGGCCCGAAAAAAGGGGTCAGAAATTGGTGTAAAAATATATCAATATTCATCATACAACGATGTACAGATGTCTGTACCCTGGCTAAAACCTCAACACCACCGTTGACAGCAGCAAGTTAGGATATAAATGTAAGCGAAGACTCAAACAAATTATGCCAGATTGCATTCAAGGCAAGCATTATTAACGTAGTTGTATCTCATAATGTTACATAACGTTAGAGGTACATTTAGACGTCTAGGTCATATATTCCGGTTATCTCCGTTACAGTGAATCTAGATTATCAAACAAGTGTTTTTTGTCTAAATTACAGAAAATCAGGTTGGGTACCTCGATTTATTCACAATTAGACGCGAGGCGATGCACGCGGGCTACAACTAGTTTTTGATGTTAGGCTAAAAATATTGACTTAGTGAAAGTGTCGCCCAAATTCACAACTTTCAAACTCCGGTTGAGTGTGTTCGTCCATTTACACCACAAAGCCGGATATAAATATTTCGAATTAATTGAGAAATTGCCAACCACTGCAATACAAGGTAAATGATCCCTTCATAACTGAAGAATTACTACTTTTATATTCTGAGAGCTCGTGAATATTCTCTTCGATTCTACTATTCTATTCTTATATTATACTTCTATTCGGAATTCTAATCAAACTGTATGCTTTAACACAAACTGATTAGAATTCAGAACAGGGATTCTGGCCAGAATGGGTTTGATCAAGAATGTAGTATCGAGGCGATCGCAATCGTTTCGATCAAACTGTATGGCCACTTGATTATACTGACGGAATGCAGAATATCATCCTCTTTCAAATGTTTGGAATAAAGAATATTGGTCCAGTTTGTTGCAGTTCTGTTGACAACGCTCACTACTATAGAGGGCCCCCAATCAGTACTGCAAAATTCTATTTCAAGCTCTTTGTTCGACAACAGTTTTTACAATAATTAGGTGCGGGTTCAAACTAAGTAACGTAAAGTAATGCTGTGACTTCCATCCATTTTAACCGATCAAAATCCGTATGAGATCATCTAAAACATAAGCAGATCGCATCAGTCAACGTTAGTTTTGCCATCCTCCGAAAATAGCTGTTCTTCATCTGTTGGCCCTTCTTTACGCTCGGTAGCTTAATCACCGAAAATAGCAAAAAACAAGAACGCTCCTATCTATTCACACACGCACATCATGTTTGTATGTATTATGCTGCTCACGTGTCTTTTCTTTGCATCCTTTGCAATCTTGCTACATACTTCGAATCCTGCCCACATAAGCTTAGTGCCCCCCGGTATCACCCGGGGACGGGTGGTGGTGGTGTCGGTGTGTATAGTTATGTTATTACTATCAGGATGTTGGGTGCTGTTCATATTATTCTTTCACATCGATCACTCACGATCACTCACAATCTCGGCACACGGGTTAAAATAGTTCGAAGTTTGTTCTGTTAAAAATCTTATGTACCTAACATGAATTGCCTACAATCGTTCCTTCTTTTTTTTTGCTCAAATGGTTACCATTCGAATTCTGCTAATATTATGCTTCTGTAATCGTGGTTTAGGTGTAAATGTGTGTGTATGTTTTTTTGTTATTATGTATCGACGCTATTGCGCTCAGTTGCTTCGGATTCTATTATAACACATCGAGAGATTGGCTGCTGAAAGAAGATTTGTTTTGCTTGGTTGTGGTTGTATGCTATCCTATAACTATTAGAATTCTTCCTTGCTTTGTGGAGTGACTTACTAGCTAGTTATTTAAAGCGTACAGCTAACAATCGCTACGCTACTATAGATCTACACACTATCGAATAATTATTAATAGTCCCATATTTCAAGTTTAGTGGCTTAACCTGGCTGCTTTGCTTGCTGCTGAATGATCTTCTTGTTATAAGGAGTTTAAGTTCGCCCACGGACTCTCACTTGGGTTTGGCTTTTCTCCTCTTGCCAGCAGAAAAGAAAAATCAATAATAATAATAATAGATTTGAGTTCCACTGTTGATTCGCTGGCTGTTTGCACACAACAACGTTAGGAAAAGTAATAGATTTTAACTACTTATAAAATTATTCCCTTGTTTGATTACTTGTTATTTCCTTTTCGCAATTGTTTCACCATCGATAAGTTAAACTGCTTGTTGAGTACTTTGCTTGCTTCGGCGTTTTGATATTACAAGAAAAATAAAAACGATAACATTAACATAAACGAACGCGACAGAATTGCGATATTCTTTCCCACCGTAGGTTGAGGTTATTTTGTTCGACCGTGATGGCGATTGTCCGACTTGAGGAATGTCTAAAATTTATTCTATTGCGTATGGAGTTGAGATTGTTCCCTAAACAGTGTTTCCTTCATTAGATACCATTTTTTTTTCTTAAGAGATTTGGTTTTAAAGCTGCTAGTATTACAATTTATTAGATAGTTTCGTTCCTTGTGTTTTCGGTAGAGTTTCTTCTTTGCACAATTTAGTTAAAAACGGAAAAAATACAACATAGGTACTACCGTATAATCGTGATCGCTAAAACGCTAAGTAATGATGATAAGTGTTAACTTTTTCTTTTCACTTTATGTTGGAAAGCCTCTTGACTTAAAAGCTAATTCTGGCTGCTAAATATAATATAAAGCTGGGTGCGGACAACCATACAGTTGTGTTTCGTACGCTAATAGTTTAAAACTAAATTGGAAGCTTTGAAATTGGTTTGCATTCTCTAACTTTTTTTTTTTGGATTAAAGCAATTCGAAACCTATAAGATGCGCGTCTTTGAGCAAAATGTGAACTTATGCTACGAAAGAAACCTTATTTGTATTTGCGTCTGTTGTGGTGTCTTCTTATTGTAGTCTACCTAGACATGTAAGTAAATATAACCTATAATTTGCGTACGGCGAGTTGCCCGTATGTGGCATAGGGCGACAGATATTTAACAATTAACAAAATAGAAAATTTAAATTGAACGAACCTATATAGTCAAGAAGGTTGCATTGCTATTGCTCAAATTTGCTGTCAACTGCTCGTTTGCAATATAATAATAATAATTATAATTCGTCTTTGTTTGTGGTTTCATCATTCCACTCACTTGTAAAGCTTAATATGAGAAAATTATTAAAATAATATGGTGCATTGAAAATTGTTAAATAATTGAAACTGCTAATGCTGACTATGCAACTCTACGTCCTTACCGTTAAACGATTGAACTCTACAACGTAATAGTGCTTTCTCGTCAATATGCTAACAACTCATGATACAATTGATGAACATCGTACACAAAAGTCGAAAGGTCATTAGAAAGCAAATGGTTCTACATAAGTTAATAACGCGAAAACTGAATAGAAAGTAAAAAAAATACTTTAAGCAAAGTACATCACTTTTTTGGTATCGGCATGCACGGTAATTGCACGAGCCATCGCGCCCGGTGTTCTATCCTCGGAACAGCCGCTCTGGTGTGATCCTTCGCCGGAGTCGTGCTCTTTCTCGACCAGGTGGTATCTGTGAAATGCAAAAACGCGGGATTATATGGGTATATTTTTTCAAAGAATATCGAAAAAACGGTTTTACCTTGCTCTGAAAGCAACCAAATGGGCGTAATAGGCAGGCGCTGGAATCGAAACCGAACGCGTACACCGGACGTACGTGTGACAGAGCTGATACGTGAGGCACTGCAGTTCGTCCGATTCGAAGTGATTGTCGTCCCACAGGACGTGATAGTGCGAGGGTCTACTGGTGCCCTGCGAAAGAAAAAACAAGGTGAAAATTTAGATTATTCCAAATTAATCAACGGGCAACGGGGTTGACATCGGTGGTTTCTAATCCGAATGGGCCCGATCGGAATGTAGAATCGAGACGACTGTAGAAAATAATTGGATTAGAGTTCCCTGACAGTAATTTATGGTACACATGAGGTTATATTTGACAAAACCGCTTAATTGACGTAGGTACTAAAATACTAAGGCACTGTTTATGAACTGCCGAAAATATGTTATTGAGTCTAGTCCACTAAGAACCAGTAACTAAGAACTCAGCTCTATTTCGGCATTATCTGACGAAAGAAAAATGCTAAGTAGTCAATATGAATCAATTCTATAGCACTTTCATACACATTTTCTAGAGATTCTAGCTCTAGAGTACAAGAAAATTGCGCGTCTAATGCTACGTCCCTCTTGGCTAAAACAGGCTTTCCAAGCTGCGATTCGAACATACAACATTTTGCACTTAGAGCTGGGAAGTTGGATCCGAGAAAGTAATTTTCTGAAATGCCATCTACATGGTCCTGTAGAATTCACTACATGATCCTGTGAAAAAATTGAAAATGGTACAAAAACAATTTAAACCGCTCCAGAGACCCTAATTTCGTCCGCTTCTTCGAAAATTAGACTAAATCTAGTAACGAATTTCCAGCCGATCGACTCGGACCCGGCTTTGTCGCGAATGGTATCACAGTTTCCTGTGAGTAGTGTTGTCTCTTCAGTATCAGACTAAGGACACTATAACATGAGCTTCCAGTTCGTTCCACCTCAGTCAAATCGCACCTAATAATCGTTCCGATCCAGCGTGCGGCTGTAGAGAACGGAGTTTATAAACTCTACTTTCTTCTGCAAATAGTCGTGCTTACTGTGGGCTTCACAAGCAATTGCGGTCGAGCAGAGCAAGCCCCCGTACAAAGTGTACCCTGCACAAGACGCTCATTAGACCGGTTGTTCTCTACGAGTATGAAACATGGACGATGCTCGAGGAGGACCTGCGAGTGTTCGGGGTTCTCGAAAGAGGTGTACTACACACCTAAAAAATTCGGTAAAATTGACCGAAATTTCAACAGCCGAACGTTCGGTAAAAATGTCGATGGTGCATATCGACATTCACGGATCCTTAATGGTTGGTAACAAAAAAATGTGCCGAACGGTCAGCTATGGTTATTTCGGCAATATTTTACCGAATTCGGTGCTTTTTTTTAAATGTGTAAGAACGATCATCGGCGGCGTACAGGAGAACGAAGTATGGAGGCGGAGGATGAACCATGAACTCCCACAGCTCTATTGCGAACCCAGTATCCAAAAGGTGGCTAAAGCTGGACGGATACAATGGGCAGGGCGTGTTGCAAGAATGCCGAACAACTACCCTGCAAAGATGGTGTTTGCTTTAAATCAGATATGAGCAAGACGACCAGGAATGCAGGAATACTCGGTGTCCGAGGAAATAGAAAACGGTAGTCCAAAACCGAGCGAACTGGAAAAACCTTGTATAACACGATAAAAAAGATCTTTTTTATCGTTTCAGGTATTCTACTAAGACGCTCAAATAAACATTAGTTAATTTGACTTGTATAACAGACTTTGTCTTAGGACGGCTAGCCACTTGAGAAGAAGTCCTTCAGCAAATATGATTCTTCTTTTTACAATCCATTCGCTGATTTGCTCCATATTTTTAACCTTTCACCTGTCGACCTGCCGCTAGGCTAGAAGGTCAATTGGTTGACCTATGCAACGTCCGTTACTGTCGCTTAGCCCCTGCTTCTCGACTTCGTGCAAACGCTCCGCAATATTCATTCTCCTAAACTAATCACAAAACTTTATAAGATGACCCGACCGCTTGCAGATCCCCTTCGAAATCCATCATTCCAGCTCTGCTCCGATTCGTAAACATGCACAAACTCTCTGTTTTTAGGGTTTCCCTTTCCAGAATGGCTAGATTCGCTGATCGACAGCCCTGCGAACTCCGCAACCCCGAACACAATTTTATTTATAAAATTCGTAAACATTCGCCACGGATTCTCTACCTTGTTGCACTTATACCACACCCAATCGAGCTTGTAAGATGGTGGTAGTTTGTCAACTAACTCCAGCACCAGCATCGGGTTGTTCAGATGATCTTGTAGACGGGTGGCCTCGAGATGGTCGCACAGTTGCTTGACCTTAATCCCAAACTGGAAGAATGTTTCCAAACGATTCGGTCTTGGCGATGGTGGATTCTTCGCCATCGCCAACAAGGTCTTGAGCAACTTTTCCGGCTTGCCAAACAAGCTCTTGAATCACATCCGGAACAGAATGCAGCATCATCAGCCGACTCCTAACTGCTTCGAGCGCATCACCCATCAAGCAGTCATGTAACCGCTTTAGATTATCTAGATTTGAAAATCCGCAAGCTTCTGTCGTATACTCAAACCTTCAAATGAACAGGGACCAAATTTCTGGTTCCCCCCTGAACTTAGGAAGACTATGTGACACCGCCTGCCGAGCGGCCAACTGATCCCTTGATATTCGACCTACACTGCGTCCCGGCCCATGTCTTGTAATACGGATGCTACCATAAGTGCTACTTCTCGCATTCTTCTCGGATACAATACTGTATGCACTCCTATCACTATATACCTCGCTGCCTTATGTACCCTGCTTGTATGACTGGGGAACCTCCGTTAAGTTACGCCGCAGTCCTGATTTAGTTGTCACCTTCTGCTTCGGTTTCTCGCCCAGAACACCACCGACTGTGCCCGCAACAGCAGCCGCGTCATTCTTCAGCGCATAGACATACAGTTGTAACTCTTCCATCTCATGCTGGAACTGGAGCTCCTGCTCACACATCTCCCAATCTTGCTGCATTTTCAGTTCCAACAATGCCTTCTTCCTGGCGAGCTGCGCCTTCCGTGCTTCCATTTGCTTTTCAAAGGTCTCTCTCATCAGCTCTTCCTGCTCCCGACTGCTGCTCGGACGGATCCTTAGTGAAACCAGCTCCTTGATC
Source organism: Sabethes cyaneus (assembly GCF_943734655.1). Classification (NCBI taxonomy): domain Eukaryota; kingdom Metazoa; phylum Arthropoda; class Insecta; order Diptera; family Culicidae; genus Sabethes; species Sabethes cyaneus. The sequence goes on from NC_071354.1 coordinate 64,263,913, forward strand.
AGACCCCGCATCATTCTTTACGCCGGATTTCTTAGTACGCCTTTTAATGAATGGTTCCGGCAACGAGTCCAAAACACACATGCAGAGCATTGTACTCAGTCGATGTCCGTCTCCGTGGATTGGGCCTCCGTTTTCCCGCGGAACAGGCATTGGTCTTCATTTGAACTTGACGAACGCAGCTTCTCAGGTTGAATCAATGCTCTGCATGTGATTTTTGGGCACATAACCGGAATCGTTAGACAACGCACCGTGATGCACCGAGCTTAGTACTATGGAACTCTCATGCCTGCTTAGCCTAGTCTAGATTCTTCTGCCAACAACCAGGAGCTGTACCGATTTTGTAAGCAGAATGGCAGGTGTACCGAGAGGACCATCTCAAACTCCTGGCCAGGCACCTATCGGTTACCCAGCTGACCAGTATATCATTGTCCAACCCACTGTAGAGTAACCTGTGTGACCTTCACCACGACAACTACGTTTATTACCAAAATGTGGGTGGTATGAATGTTGGGCCCCTCTGTTCCTCGTGCCGATGAAGTCGTTCTGATCGCACTGTCACTTCAAGCTTCAAGTCTAAGTTCTAACTACCGGTCTAAGAAGAGTTTTGTACATTGTCAATTTCGTACGGCGACGTATGCCTCTTGATCGTACTATTTAGCGAACGACGAAATAGGCCCGGCTTCCCGCTTCAATGCACCGCCGGATCTTCTTAATAGTGTCGTTATCCACGATCACCAGCTATCCCAAATACACGAACTCATCTACCACTTCTAGTTCGTCACCGTAAACGGTTACCGTCTATGAGAGGAGCTCATTTGTCTCCTTCGAGCCTCTTCATGTGTAGCTTGAAAGTCCGAATTCAACTGCCTTATTTAATAGTCTCGTGAAATCGTCAATATTTGCTGGTTCGGAGCTGCGTAGTTCTCCGTCTTCGAGAGATACTCAATCTGCCTGATCGTAAACTAATCGCGGTCTGTGTGATACATTTGGGAGTTTGTCGTTGGTAGTGATAGGTAGTGATGAACTTGTAGACGCTGCCCATAGAATCTACTTCAATTTTTCACTGTAGTCTATTATTAAAAGCGTAGCTTACAAGCGATACATTGATGGCTATTTCCAGATTCCTCTTAACGAAAGTGAGTTCCGTTAATATTCCTATAGACTAAAGAATGCTTGAAGTTGAAGGCTAAGGTTCAGACTTTTATGGCATGGTAGGATATCACTGAACGAGAAAGAAGGGCGAGAATTCTTGCGGCTACACTGGCAATTTCAAACATGGTGATGGAGTATAGAGTCGAAGATAAGATGCCCAGAGCTACTGTGGGATATATATCTGTAGTCCGTATTTGCAGATCCAGTTGTATTTGCCACCCAAAGTGCGGTTTATATTATCTGAGTTAGGAAGGTGGCTCTCTTGAACGGTCATAATGGTAGAGAAGGCCTGATATGCGTTAAACTGATCGGTAAGGTGCGTATCCCAAAAAACATTTTATTTTAATTTACCGTTCAACCGTTAAATAATTAAATCATGTCTAGAAGACAACCGCCTGACAAGCTATTAATATTAATAGCCTATTATACAACAAAATTGAATGTTGAGATATTCGCATAAAATTCACATCCCGCCAGACTTACAAAAAACGCCATTGTAGGAAAACTAATGGTCCTTAATTATTTCTCTGTGGGACTGTTCCCTGTTTCTTCCAAGCTAGTTCAAGTAAAGTCAAATAATGGACCAACGATTAGCCCTCCATCAGGCCAAAAAATTTAAACGATTTTCTCCGGCCCCATTGTTCATTCAATAAAGCAAAATTTGCACAAGACTCACCTGTATACCCTGGTGACTGCACAGGTAGAAATCGAACTCGGTCGGATGCGTGATTCCTACGTCCACCGTCGTGCCGGCAGGGATGTTGCCCGACTTGCCGCTCTGTTCTTTCTTGTCCGCACAGAACAGCCGCGTGTGATGGCGCTTCTGCACCACGATGAACGTTATACCCGGTTTATATTCCGACTCCAGCTTGATGCATGCCTCGCGGATCGCCGTCAATTCATGCTGCAAAACGTGCGGAAACTGGCCCTCCGACACGCCATCCCGGTAGAGAATGATGCGATGTGGCTTGAAACCACCGGTCGATTTGTAGAACATAATCAACAGCTCCCGAACCATACTGCTCAACTCCTGGATGATTTCCTGGCGGTGCTGCTGCACACGCACTGTTGCAGCGTAACGCGATGGATGCGCATCCATTGAACCAACCACAGCGGCAATCGAAGGCTTCTTATTATCGCCAGCTGGTGGATGAGTCACGTCGGCACCCAGGAAAATGACCGGTTCGTCAAATACCTACAAGATATTTACGGGAAATTATCATATAATACAAAGAAAACTTTATATAACATGAGTACCTTTGGTCTAATTGATGGCACAAGGATCGAATTGATTCCGCCCAGCTTGACGTTGATCTTCAAACAGAGATTAGACAGAGTTTGTGGTGACGTTTTATTAACGTTCTTGGCCTGGACACATTGAGTAGCCATTCCAAGAACGGTATCACCCACGCGTTTGACCTCCGCTGTAAATCAACATAAAATTAATTTGGTGTTTTTCCGTCGCAAAATTCGACTTACCATAAACTGGTGTCTTTCCGGGCAACACAACGACCACCAGCTGGAGTTGATTGAAACTGTTCTTCAGATATCTAAACATCGGCTCCACCTGGTCCGGTCCGGTTGCGTACTTGCAAAAGCATGGCTGGCCGATGATGGGCATACCCGCGTCGTTGGAGATCTTCTGCAGCTGCTGGGTGAAGTTCCTCAGGGCATCCTCGCGGACGGTTCGTTGGGGCGCAAAGCACGCTATGGCCCAGACGCGAATCTCGACGCCGGTGAAAAATTGTTTGCCTCGCATGTCCCAAACCCCTTGGTTTGGTAATGCTAAGCTCACCTTATTCTGTGGACCAGATGGTAACTTGTTCGCTGATTTTAACGTGCCACTTGCTAAGTTTTTAGGGGATGCTTACAAACTAAAGTGAAAGTGCATGCGATGGCGCGAATGGGTGATACTGAGAAGGAGGGATCTGAGTTTGGCATATTGAGTTACACTAAATGAGATTCAAAACCGTCATTTTTCCTAGTTATTCATTCGTTTTACTTCAAGGATATGTGAGAGCAAAACGCAATCCAGACTCAAATCAACCTCCTTTTCGAATGTAGTGGACAAAAATAAAAACATGCTACTCATTGGAGGTAAATATGCACTACACTGTGCCTGGTGGGGCTTTAAATAGACTTACTTGTCCGCTCATACTGGAAACACGACCTCCGTATTGCAGCTTCGGTGGAGGCAGCACACGACCGCGAACTTCCATCATGCTGTTAGAAATGGCTAGACCGAACTCCTGCACGTAAGCATCGTTATTGAAGTCGGCCCGACGTACGAGATTGTTGATTTCGCGTTCACTAAAACACACGCCAGGTTCAACATTGAAGCATAAAAGCAGAATTTCAATGAATGGCACTTACCGATCTGGAGCCGATCTGGCCGTCGCCTTAATCATAGTTGATGTCTGCATATCAGTCAGCTTTTTGATGCAGCGCTGACCGGCTACGATGTTACATACCTCCAACGGCAGGTAAGTATGCTTGTGCTCCTGGCCGACCTGAAGGCACGGTAGATGCGGATAGCGAAGCTTCATCTTGTACTTATCTAGGAAGTACTTCGCCACGGTGCACTCGACTGTCTGGCCATTCTCCAGCTGTAGCGGGAAACTGAAAAATAAAAAACACAAAATTATGTTAGCCATCCATTCGAGGTTTCTCAAACTAAACAATTACTTACGATTGCATTTGTGCGGGCCGACGGGTTACATTGCAGACGCGGTACTTACGGCGCATTGTACCGCAATGGGTGATCTCGATCTTGAGACCCTTGATTTCCTTGGTGAATTTCACGCGTTGAGAGTCGGTCAACGGTTTGCGCTGCTCATTGATATCCCTAATGTCCAGCACTTCGCACATGAACTCGATTACCGGTTGTGCCTTGTAGAAAGCAGTGGCCGACACTAGGGGAATAGAGTGATTTATTTAGAGTTGACAAGCCAAAATTGCGCAATGTTTCGTGAACCATTTTGCAGTTTGAAGAGATTTATTATACCACAAAGATCCTTCCACTTTGTGAACACTTCGCAGATGTTGTAGACATTAAACACCTACTAAATTGAATGTGACTTGTGAATCAAATTGTGTAAAATTATATCCATTTGAATGTTTTAGTTTTTTTTTCTGGTTCAGCCTATTTTTCTGTATTTATGGCTTGATGTAGCATAGAGGACACACTACATCTACATATTCAAGTTAGAGGTATACTATCAAAACGTGCGGGGGTTTTTTGATGTTCGATGGAGTTTTTATTTTAATAAACAACACAATTTGCAGAGAGCAAAATAAACGCGACTCCTATGCATCCTTGAAAGCGTCGTTGAATTTCCTTACGTATGTAATTGTCGGCGGCGAACAGAGATCCTAAATATGCATATGATGAGCAGGTTGATGAGTAACCACCTTGAGTTCATCGCCGTCCATAATGATTATTCGTAAGGGGCGAACATTGTTCTCTCTTAGGCCTTCACCTATTCTATATTCAGTTTTCGACGCATTGATTACCTTCACCGTCCCAAAGTTTCTAGTAATTAAGTTATCAGCGTAGTCTAGGAATTACCCTTACTAAAAATCGCATCTTTCGTTTCGATATTTGTTCGTCAGATGACACTCTCAATGACGTGTTAAAGCGGACCTAAAGGCAACCGCGTCAGCCATGCGCATTATATTCCCGATATTTTTAAATATCTGATCCGTAGTAGTATACGGGCCTTTCTAAAGTTCGCCTGGTATTGTCCTACGAATTCTCTTAATATTGACGATAGACGACAAAACAAGATCTGGTAGAACATCGCCTAGACGGCTTTGGCGGTGTTCGAAGCAATCGAATCATTCGCCTTTTTTTTGCAGATGAACAAATCACTTCTTTCCATTCCTCAATTACTCTCTAAAACCTGGAGATTATTCTATAACGTGCCGTTGCTAATGGTTCCCTACAGAGTTCTTCCAAATGGCGTTTCTTTTCGGTCACTCTTGTAGAATTCAGCTGTCCGATTTCTAGCCGGATCTTCTCGAGACGCGGAATGCTACTAAGCGCTGCAGGCATCCATACATCCCTAAAACCAAAACCTAGGTGCTACATTCCGTTATCGAAACTTGACCTTCTATTTTTATACGACAGATTTTGCAGCCAGCTGTTAGAGTACAGGACAATTGCAGGGCCGGTTTGTACAAACCCATTGACTCTAACAGCCTCTCCCAGCCGAGATTCGAACATACGACGACTGGCTTATTAGGCCAGCATTATACCTCAAGGCTAACTGGGAGGTCCCTACATCCCTACCGCCTTCATCCGCTATACATATCGCAATTCAGGTGCTCATTGAAGAACAGCTTTCACCTGTAGCTTCGCGTTTGTGAGGAAGGTTTCCTTCCTTATCCCTACATCGATTTTCGGTTTCTAGCTCTTTTGAGACTGGTTCAGCTTTTTATAAAACTTTGTAAACTAGTTGTTGAGTTCTTCCTTCTGTCCGCTGCCTGAAGTGTTTCTGCACACGTTTTTGCAGAAGACCGCAAATCTCTGGGACCTTTACTTGCTGAATTATCGCATATTCAAGCTTTAAATATCCATCGCTTCACGAGCTCATGGGGCAAAATGGGGCAAACGGGTTTATCAAATCAGCGCTTCATCTTTAAGTTGAGTACTATAAACTTGTATGGGTTTCGCTTGTCCCTAACCACCCTAACCACCACGTACGGCAAGCATACGTTTTATGTGTTTCGCGTTCGCTAAAGGCTCGATACAATTTTTTTTGTGTTAGTAGATAGACACATGGTTTCTTCGGCAAAGTTATAGAAAATATAAAGGCAAACAGCTTTACTAAAGAAATGACATTTCTATCTCTATCGAGTGCAGAGCTTTATTTTTAAGCTTTATTTTTAAGCTTTATTTTTGTTTAACTTCACGACCCAAAAGCGATAACTTGGTAAAGAAAGATCCTAGAGATTTGCAATCTTCTGCAAAAACATGTATTTTGTGTCCTTCAATAATCGCCTAGAATCATATATTCTTGTAAAATGCAACCAGCATAAGCTAAGTATGAAAAACTAATTTTTAAAGAATTTCCAAACGAAATGCTCTACAGCTCTGCACTCGATATAGATAAAAATGTCATTTCTTTAGCAAAGTTGATTACCTTTGCCGAAGAAACCATGTGTCTAACTTCTAACACAAAAAAAATGGACGTGTCGAGCCTTTAGCGAATGCGAAACACATAAAACGTATGGATGCCGTATTCACATTTGGGTAGCTAGGGACAATCAAAACCCATACAAGTTCATAGTACTCGACTTAAGCCTTAAAAGTAAGCGCTGATTTGATAAATGCCCCATTTTACCCCATGAACTCGTGAAGCTATGGATATTTAGAGCTTGAATATGCGATAACTGAGCAAGTAAAGGTCCAGAAGATTTGCGGTCTTCTGCAAAAACGTGTGTTTTGAGTGCTTCGATAATTGCCTAGAACAATATTTTCTAGTAAAACGCAACTAAGAAAAGTTAAATACGAAAAACCAATTTTGAAAGAAATTTTAAAGATAATTCCCTACAGTTCAGCACTCTATAAAGATATAAAATTTATTTCTTCAAAAAAGTTGCTTGTTTTTATATTGTTTACAACTTTGCCGAAGAAACTAGGGTGATTGATCGTGGTTCGGCCTATTCTCATTGTTTCACATAGCACCCATGGACTAATGCACGTATATCTATATACGTATATCTTGGTTCGGCCTATTGCGATATAAAGTTTCCAAAACAAATGTTTTTATATATTAATCAATCAGAAATGGTAAAAGCCTATTTTTGGTTCCTAATATAGTATCTTACTTCAATTTATCTACCTAGCAGTGTTAAATGAGCTTGTACATGGTCAATATTCTAACTATTTCGGGTTATATAAATTTAGACAATTTTTTACTTTCTTCGGAAGCATTACAAATAGTACAGATGTATTTTTGTTGCTAAATATAGTATCTTTTTTCACTTTATCTACCTAGCAGTGTTAAATAAGCTTGTACATAGATAATAATGTGGTTATTTCATAAAAGATTAATTTAGATATAGTTTTTAACTTTCTCCTCCCAGTTGACCTCAAGGTACAACGCTGATCTAACAATCCAGGCGTTGCATGTCGTAATTTCGACTGGAAGAGGCTGTAAAACTCAATAGATCGAAGCACTAGCCTCGTAATTGTCCTGTATTCTAACAGATACCTTTGAAAAAAGACAGAATTTACATTTAATTTCAGAATATTGTCCAATACATCACTGAAAATAGCTGCTTTTAAAATCACAACTGTGTTAACAAATAACCGGTCATATACCGACGTTAGTCGTTGGTTTTTTACCTAATTCAGGGACAACAAATAATGCTAAATTCCTATCGTTAAAAGAATAGAAATTGGCAAACCGACATACTTTTAAAAACAATTCAAAAGGTAAAGCATACTTTTATTAAAAATTATTTACGAGCGTCTTAGTAGAACTCACGAAATATCGCGAACTAATTGGAAACGAATTCTTTTTAGTTCTACTATAATTTCTGCAGAAATTTGCCACGCTGATGAAGGTTGCAAGTCGTAACCGAAAAACGCGTATAAGTGACGTAAGTCAAATTAGTAGAACTGAAAGGAATTCATTTCCAATTAATTCGTAATACTACTTTTATTGATTTTTCGTTAGAGTTCCCACAATCATGAAATTTTTGTGGAAACTTTTTTTCCAGATAGTATTTTTCTGGATTGGTGAATTTTTAAATATTGTTTCATTCACAAGCCCTGAAACCGCGTATAAGGTTGCATAAAATTCTAAAACATTACAACCCAGTTTGTACGCTTCTTTGGTAAAAAATACCCTCATATTTATTGCTAAAAGAAAAACTCAATTTTAGGAAGATAATAATTTTGTTTCTGAAATGCATAAAATAATAAAATATGGAATAAAACACAACATTTAGATTTAACACAAGTGGTACGTGCAGCCAGAAATGGGTAAAACGTGGGCGAAGCGCGGCGCCACTAGCGGTGATTTAGTGAAGCTGATAGGCCGAACCACGATCATTTGTAGGCCGAACTAAGATCAAAAAATTAATATCGTATTTTCTCAATAGGTCGTAATCTCGCTTTTTGTTTGGAATAAAACGTTCCAATAATGGAAGAATATAGATGAATCTATGTTTTAAAATTGTTTTCAACCTATACTTCACAGACTAAAACACTTTCTAGATGTTTAAAAAGACAGCTGTGATGGCGACATTGGAAACCGCTTTTACATATGTTATAAATGTAATTATTTGAGCTAGCTACATTAATTTTTATGGCAAATAAATAAAGGGAATGCATAGGAAAACATTATAAGCTGCTTATAAAATTATTTTACCTTTAAATCTGTAGATATTCAATGAATTATCGATGATTAAGCTGATGGGCCGAACCAGGATCAGTTTTTGCATAGGCCGAACCACGATCAATAACCCTATGTCTATATTTCCTAACACAAAAGTTATTTTTTTATTCTCATTATAGTAAGCGATGTCTAACTTTTGACTTTTTTAGATTAAGGGGGATACGAGCAAAATATACGAATTCATCATCCACTTCTAGTACATCGCCGTCAATAGTCACTGTCCGTGGGTGAGGCAAACGTTGTTTTCTCTTAGGCCCTACCATATGTTTGGTTTTCGACGCAATGGTTTGTAACCCTATCCTCCTAGCCCTCGTTTTTAGTCTGACGTAGATTGCCTCCGCCGTTCCAAGGTTTCTAATAATGATGTCGAGGTCGTCTGCGAAGGTTAGAAGTCGTCAACTCTTGCTGAAATTCGTTCCTATCGTTTCGATGCCCGCTCGCCGGATTAGCGCACAAAGCACATCGCTCGCTTTAGGGTAGATCCGGAGTTTATCCGGAAAACTGTACTCGTGCATTATCTGCCATAGCTGTTCGCGTTCAACTGCATCGTATGCTGCTCTGAAATCCACAATATGATACGTGTGCACTTTGTACTCCCGCCATTTCTGATAGATTTGTAAGAGTAAAAATTTGATCCGTAGTAGCACGGTCCCCCATAAAGCCCGTCTGGTATTACCCTACGAATTCTCTTGCTATTGGGGATAATCGACGCAACAATATCTGGGAGAGCAATTTGTAGGCGGTGTTGACCAGCGTAATGCCGCAGTAATTACAATCTAGCCGATCGCCTTTTTGTATATGGGACCGACCACACCTTCCATCCACTCTTCCAGTAGTTACCCTCTACCCACCCACCCCAAATCCGAAGTGTCGGTTCATGGCCATTTTTGTAGAGTTCTTTCCGGCGGTTCTATTATTCTTCAGCTGACCAATTTCTCGCCGGATCTCTTCGAGATCGAAAACCGGAATGCTGATATAGTTTGTAAGCACTCCTAGGTTAACTTCTAGGTTAACGTCTTGTTCTGTTATTTCGTCGTTGAGATGCTCATCGAAGAACTACTTTCACCTGTAAGCCACCTCGCGCTCATTTGTAATTAGATACCCTCCCTTGTCCCTACACATGTCAGGTCTCGGAGTGTAGCCCTTACGAGTTTGGTTCACCTTCTCGTAAAACTTGCGAGTGTCATTATCCCGGTCCTCACGATCTCTGTCCTCCTTCTGGTGCTTTTTCCTCCTTGGCCAAATTCTTCTTCGAGGATATACTTGGATAGCTTTTCCCAGGTCTTTTTTCCTCTCCATCGGTTGTTGGCATTTCCTGTCAAACGAATCATTTCATGCCCTCGAGGTTTCCTCACCTAGGACCGCGGTTGCGGCCTCATTGACGGCCCATGCGTTTTCGAGGGTCGAAGCATCTAGCTGCACAGAGGACAGCTGAAATTCATTCAGCCTTCGCACGTAGTTTTCGGTAACTCGCGGGTTGTCTAATTACAGGGTAGCTTTGTCAGCAGCCCGTACGGAGCGTACGTTGATGATGTTCGAGAAAAACCGGCCCTCGATGAAAATAGGGTCGATTTGGTTCAAGCACTGACGAACTGGCATGACACATAGAAGAAAATCCTCCAAAAACCATCGTCCTACACATTTTGCTTGCACACTAACACCCTCTGTTATGCATATTGCGGAGTAGCTTGCATTTGCAGGGTTTTATACTGTAGGTTTTTTACATTTGGAGGGTTTTATACTGTAGGTTTTTTACATTTGTATGGTTTTATTCTGAAAACTCGTAACAACACTCGAGCGCCGCGGTGTGGCCATGTTGCGAAACATGCTTTTTTTGAAAAATAAGTTGTTTTTTAATGGACGATGGAGTTAACGCGAGTGTCTCGTCTGTTTGTCTGTGGTTCAAGGTTCGTTGGTCAGGTGATTTTCAAGTAGCTTTATGGATATCTTTGCGAGGAAAGAATGTGCTTCTGATCACTAAGCCTCGGTATACTGCAAATTTGATGCATTGCTGGCCATTATCGTTCGTGTCGGTTTACAGACTATGGGGCCCGATCACTGGTCTGGTTACGGGACTGGATGTCCCGTGGCGAGCAGCTGTTGTACGTTGCCTCCAGCTGCGCATAGAACGTTTCCTTCTCGTCGTCGGGTCTACCTTCGTGTGGACAATGCACATTTATGATGGTGTAGTTGAAGAAACCTTTCACTTGGTATTTCTATACAAATTTTGTTGCTACCGGTAATAGATGACGGACCGAAATACTCAAGAATACTTTGTAGGTAGAGCTAATTAGTGCTACGCCACAAACAAGAATCCAGTCTCCAGTCTCGTGAGCATCCAGTGCCCATCAGATCTTGCTCGACCTGTGCTAACCATTTCGGTCGCTGCACCCGCCATCAACGCGTCTTATTGAAAAACAGACAGAAAAGACCATCGTCTTGTCGAAGTCCCCTGCTAGATTCGAATGTGTCTGAGAAATCCTCCCGAAATTCTCAGACAGCATGGCATCCCATCCATCGCAGCAATGATTAATCTGATCAACTTTCCCAAAAAGCGGTTTTCGTCCATAATTTTCCATAGCTCTTGTCGGTGTTTACACTATGGCTTTTAAGTCGATGACTGGGCGATACGCGGAATCAAAACTTGCGACAATTCCGCAAGTTCGGAGGCGGGTAGATTTGATCCACTAAAGGTCGCTCTTCCATGAAACTGGCTTGATGATATTCACCCGTGGCGACACTCGGCATGAAAAAGCACCTTGTAGTCGGCATTCAGGATAATGATCGCACGGTACTTCCCCTAACTCACCTTTGTCACCTTTCTTGTCGATAGAACAGATAACCTCATCCTTCCACTCCGTAGTTGCTTCGTATTCCAAACCATGACCAGCTTATCAGAGCACATTTTGATAAGTTCCGCCTAAATACCGCCTTTTGTAGCTGTCTTATTAATCACAATCTCCTATTTTATGTCCACTAGAGATTCAATTTTACCTCAGATTTCACGTCTAATTTCAAGTCCAATTTAACTCCCTCCTTTTTTAGGCCACTTTCATGTCCAATTTTAACTAATATTTCAAATTCAATTTTAAGTTCAAAACTCTCTTTTGATTATTACATCGACATAAATGAATTTCAAAGAAAGATTTCTTAACGATGACCTAGCTAAATGACGCCAGCAACCAACACAGGCTAAACAGATTTGTCCAAAGGGCATTTGCATGAACATGGAGAGCTGAAGAGTCTCTGACTGTTCGGTCCTTGTGAAAAATTACGTGTATCAATTAATATGTTATCCAAAACATTGTTTATCGCTGGCGACTACTTTTTCGCAACCTTTCTGGCAGCAAATGAAATTCGAGATGGAAAAAAGCTTTCTCCTTCGATCCTAATAAAGAAATAAATCTATTTTTAATACCTTTTCAATGCCAGTGCATGTTTTGAATTTTTCGTCTATCAAGATAAATAATAGTTGATAGATAATGGACCGGTTTCTGCTGATCCCTCTTTGCATCCATACACATCCGATTTTGCCCTCGACGCGTTCCTCTGGTTGTTTGATCGGGCTTATCATATAATTTCTTAAGCAAAATCACCTTTCGATTTATCTTGGCGTGGTACCAAATTTCCTACCGCATTCAAATGCCTGGAAATCATTGGCTGCGCGTCCCGACCGTGAGTTATTCGAAAGCGTTGCATTGCTGAAGGATCTTTTTACTATTTATAGTTGAGGATGTAATAACACCTGAGAACGTACTAGGAATGCGTTAACCAGAAAGACGAAGAGAGACTATGGGGCTCCTCGCATAGGATTCGCGTGAAGGAATATTGCAGAATATTCGCACAGAATGGCTTGCTTATAGAACTGGCAATATTTATATGAAACCCCAAAGTTGGAATCCCCGGGATACCTATAATTCAGAAAAGGAATCACATTTACTATGAAATAGAAATCTTCGGGATTCTGAAAGCAGAAATCCTGGTATTTTAGAAAGCGTCGTTTGTTGAAATTCTCAACTGGTGGTCTCGCTCTGATTCTGCGCCTCGACCAACTTAAGATGGAATTGCTGAACCGAATTCCGATAAGAGGCATTATTTTTTATTTGGCTTTATACTCCGTCTTCATCTGTCTGCCACTGATGATTCAGGCACTGACGCTTAGCATTAGATTAAAGCTGCCAACTTCACTTTCTTATGTGGCGTAATTAGAGATAACACCAAGAATTCATGGTTTACGTTTAAATAATCCACTTTATCTACAGAGCAAGAAGTTTTTCTCTCTAGAATGAATAATCTGTGTATAATTATAGATTGTTTTACAAAATGTACTCAATCAAACCCTGCAAACAGATTGCAGAAAACATTATTTGAATTTAAAAAAATCCTTCCCATTAACCAAACTGCAAAACGGTACGAACAAATCAACAAATATCGTTATTCTACTCACCATCGATGTTCAGCATCATTTTCCACTGTGAAGGACGCACGCTCTGATGAAAACCAAACCACACTTCACGACCGCCTCCCAAGGGATGATAATAGCTAAAACGATAGCAATAACAATTAAAAATGGCAATCGCTATAAACCGAAACCACGCAGAACTCACCCATCCGGTGAACTGAAGAAACTTCTACCAACTGGTGTGTAGGTCATACTCGGCAAATGGCGCATCACCACATCGAGCGCCAGAATGGCATCGTACGGAATCTGCCGTGTGCGACCCTCGAGAGCTTCCTCCAAATTGAACAGTGAAACCTGAGCCACCCACTTGATGGTGACGCGGAAAACGCGATCTTTGCCCTCACCGGGTAGGGTCACTTCCAGCTCCACGCGATCATTCCCGATTGGCAGCGGATCTCGGGTATAGAGATTATTGCGACCGTCGAAGACGGGCTTCAGAGCGCCGAACATCTTGCTGTAAGCGTGAACCATCGTCTCGATGATCTCCCGATTCACCTTCCGAGGGCACTTGTCCGGCTGGATGTTGATATCGTAATGATGAACGAACCCACGGGGCATCGTAATTTGAAAGTGATTGGCACGGAGCACGATCGGTCGACCCTCGCGGCCCAGATTCGGTCGCCTCGGACAGGTGAACACGGGCAGGTCTGGTGGAGCTGGCGGCGTTGCCGGGACCACCCCGAGAGCGCTGGTAGCCACATTCTGCGCACCGGCTGTGGTTGACACTGTAGTGGGGTTCACTGTGGCCCCAGCTGGAGGAGCTGTTGGTGTTTGTTTTTTTTTGTTTTGGTTTGTTGTTGTTTCGAAAGTGTTCCGGGTTTTGAAATTTCATTTTAAATTTTGAACAGAGCCACATTGTAAAATGATGATTTTGTTATTCCATGACAAATAACAAAAGCAACAAAATGATTTTTTTTTTTGGGTTATTCAAATATACGATACCAAAGCAGGAACAATGATCAAGATTGAATGGTGTTGGGAAAGAAACAAAAAGAGATGCATTATATTAAAATTTACTCAAAACACGATACCACGGCAGAGTGGGCTTCTCTGTTGGTGAATAGCTCTCAATCAAGTTGTTAGTTGTTGCTAGTCCTCTTAAAAGCTATTTACAAAAATCCTCGCTATAGCTAGCTCCTGTCGTAAGAGAAATTATTGATAAATAAAAACTCATTCCTACATCTATATGCCTATAAGACATACGATACCTGCTGTTTCTAATCATTTGGTAAATATAAATGAAAATGTTTATATACATGAACGATTAAAATGATAAAAAATAATATGAACTAAACGATTTTTTCGCTATTTACTGCCTTACACATATCGCTGACGTCAGAATGGCTTAGTCTAGAAATTTCTCAAGGTTCTTAAGTGACACAGCACGCATCACCGCTTTGCTGTTATGAATGAATCATCATTATTAATTACATATATGCAATGTCTCTTGATGCTGCTTATAGGAACGTTTAAAGCAAACCTCGGCCTTAGTTAATGGACATGGACGAAAACAATATTTAAAATATTCGAGATTTCCTAATTTCCCAAAAAAAAATGAAGGAAAGTTTCCGATTTCCTCAAACGCCGCTTATTTCAACAATTTATGACTCTTGAACTGTCAATCATAGAAGGAAGTTGAATGATTAATGCATGTTACTTCTATACTAAGCCATTCATTCTGCAGTTTCTGGACAGGCAAAATCAAATTATTCTAAGGAAAATATTAGATAAAAACAACACAACCACCAGCTGTTACTTCTAATCGTAAGTGCAATGATTAAAAAAACAATGTTTAATTATTGTTGTTGTTCTTTGAGGTAGCCAAATTAGTGAACACATAAAATATTATTATTGGTCTATATAATACACAAAACAAATAAGGGCAACAAAAAAAAACAATTAACCGATATTGAATATAGACAAACAAATGATTTTGCACAGACAAAAATAAACCGAGCAATGTGTGTTTGTAGCTTTCGAAAAACAACCTTACAGTATTGCGAAGCAGCAGCAAATATGATTTAGCCACTACTTGCAGTTTGCTGAAGCTTATATTTAACTAGTGATACAACGAAATAAAATAAAATTAACTATGCGACTCTCAATCTCTCCCATAGAATACACACACGCACGATTATACGAGGATCTATGTAATGGAGTGTGAAGCTCTAGTAGTAAAACGTGCTCGTTTGATTGGAAATGACTGGCAGGAAAATGATACTCGAGCTGGTTTTGTATTTCGGAAATTCTATCAATGACCAAATAAACTCTTAGCGACAATGTTGTTTTTCCGGAATGAAACCAAACAATGTCCGAAATCAAACGAAACATGAACTGTTGTGGTCCCTGCTTAACGAGCTAATAAGGCACTCTGTGGTTTTAATGCAGTTTTCGCTTAAAAGTTTAGCTTTTTCGAACAGTAGCATAAATTATTTTCATCATTTCCATCATTCAGCGGGCCCGATTTCGCAGTGGTTTACCAGTGGCTAACCTGAAGACCGCTCGAAATCGGCTACCGTCTCTCTTTCTAGATCCTATCAATTTTGCAACCTAACAATTTTGATTTTCAAACATTCATAAACCAATTGGAACTTTTCTCCTCTCTACTAGGCGCTACTGGCTCACACCGCAATCCAATTTATGAACGTTCGAAAGAGACTAAATTTTCAATTTTCAACAGTTGTCAGTTTACGTGAGAGTGTATCGAAGCTGGTCTGCGACTGAGTCGGACTTGGAGGCCTTGGCGGCGAAGTATTCCATGGTGTTTCTATAAAAGAAAGAAAAAAGAGAGAAAAAAACAATAACAGAAAATCTTTTTCTTTTTAATTTGCGACTTCGTAGGCGAGCGGCTGTTGGTGCTAGGTATTTTCGCAACAATTTCCACCGTCTTTCAACATCCCTTAGAATCCAAAAAACAGTTTACAAACAAAACTAAGCAATTGAAACCAAGCTTGTCACGTAATTCAATTAATACCATCAGATTTAAAACCAAAACGAACTATTTCAAATAAACCAAAAAATACTATATGAAAAAACACACTACACTGTTATTTGAATTGATAGCGGCAATGCAGCTTACAATTGAATATACATTTGCACATGAAAGATGTTTTGTTCGGACAATATTTAATACACGGGAAAAACGTTTTCACAGAGCTGAGGCATTCCACGGAGGTTCGCAAAAATCCTATCCAAAAATTGGTACTGATGAACAGAATATTAGGATATATGGGAAATATGGTTTGTTTGGTCCAAATGGTGTCTTCAACAAATTGTAGATAATAGAATTGCACGACAGCTTACAGCGATCCTATGGATACGCGTAATTCGGTTACGACTTGCTACCTTCTGAAAATCATTTGCATTATGAAAAAAACTTTTTTGTTGAAAAAACATAAAAATAAAAGTAAAAAGTAGAAGAATCTGTATCTCGGAATACAAACACAGGCTTGGCGTAGGACTGGGAATGTAGATACAGTTCCTCCTCTTAATGTTATCGACCTTTTCGCGTGCGTAATAGCGGCTAGTGGGTACAATTTTCGGAAAACGTTAGCATGCCTTTGGCAACTTTATTCTCGTCAGGATGATATTGTTAGGTCGACTGATATGCGGTCAAATAAGCAAAAAATATATCAATCGGTAGACGCTCACCGGCATATGTACAACTTGATAGTTGATACTATGCATTTTAGTTGAATAAAAATTTGTTCATTTTATTTATTTTTTATTTCAGGTTACATTTACATATAATATCCACAGTAAACCAGAAAATGCGAAAACACGAACACAACATTTACGTCACTTTCATCACCTTTTCTTACAAGACATCAGTTCTGAACACATTACAACAGCATATCTATACAATCGTATCGTTCTAAGTGAGGGTATCGTTGTGCATTTTCCCAAACCGGTTTGCTGTTACAACATTGATTCACAAGCGCTTCAGGACACAGGTTCAAGCGGCATAAATTATCTCCGTCCGGTTGAAAGGGGGAAATCACAAAGAAAATAACAAATCAGATGATTGTGCCAGAGTTTTATCATGGAGAGATGAAAAATAAATAAATTAATTAGTTCACTAAGCAGGCCCGTAATTTCATACAAACTACCAAAGATATTCCAACTGAATGCGGAATATATTTAGACCCTTACTGTTCTTCAGACCCCGGTAACTCTTGGGATAGAATCCCAAGTGTAACGACCCTGCCCGGATTTAAGTCCCGGAAGATATTAACCGCGGTAAATTTTCACTTATAGCATTGACCTAATTCGTCATTTTTTCTAAAGTCACCAAAACGTGCATGGTCGCGTTTATTATTCTTTTCGCAACATAGGCAGCGCAAGTCAAGTGTTTTTATTTGTCAATAGCGAGCCACCGCACATTTCCTATGTTTACGTAGAAGTTAGGGCTACACGGAAGGTGTGAATTTGTTTTTGTAAAGAAGTCGTAAGTTGCCGGTCGACCCGTCTGGTCGATCATGTGAATTTTAATAGAAGTTTCTTTCTTTTAGAGTTTGAGGAAGTCCGTGGGGTAGCAAGGGGTAGCATTCATGCTTGTAATCATTCGATTCTTCATGTATACATGCTATATGCATCATATATACATGCTACATGCGTTGTATGTAACATTTATCAAAGTAGTAACATTGCATACGTTCAATTCATTGTACATTTGAAAACAATTTAACAAAATTAAGAACGCAAACTATTGCTTTCCTGCTACCTTACTGAAATTAAAGATTGTTTTTATTACCCATGGTTTCCCACGTTGAAGTGATTTTACCAATTCAATCCTATTTTATCAACAGCACATCTTTTCACTACACTTCTAATAAAACGGCAAGCATGCGTATTCATACAGAGTCGTATTATAACCGAACACTACAGCTGTGGCACTTTTTTCCAACACATATATCAAGTTCGCCGAGGTTTAAACGTCTTGCAGTAAAGAATTTGCGATCTGTTGGGACAACGAACTTGTGTCATTTTTTCTGGCACACTTCACTAACACAGACATCAAATTGGACTAGGTTTAATCGCGTTCGTAAGAAATCTGTTGGCACGAGGGGGCTTTGTTACTCTCTCTGGCGTACTTCCCAAGCAAGGACATCAAAATGGTCTAGGTTGAACCGGGGTGTTAAGAAATCTTGTTGAAATGAGGAAACTTGGTCACTTGCTTTGGCTTGCTTCCCAAGCACAGATGTCAAATTGGTATAGGGTTTAGATCATCGTAAAGAATCTTCCAACCAAGAATTCTGGTAAAACATAGGTTAATTATTTTCAATTTTTCAATAGTTCAACATCAAGAATCAAGACTTTTCTTCTTTTGGGTCAATTCTTAGTAAGAATATTGAAAATCGATCGGAAAACCGCTGAGCTATTAGCGCTCAAAACCTTTCATTTTTCGTGACGCTCGCATTTAACGATTTTTTGGAATGACACCCTATCTCAAAACTTGCCGTAAGACGTAGTCCTACGTCAAAAAAATCATGTTTCATATAGCGGAACACTATGATAAACTGGTGTAAACTTGGTTTCTTCAATACCACAAATTAATCAGATCTTCACAGTTTGGGAGTTGAGTCAGGGCTCACGATCCTGCCGTCTGTTTATTGCTTAAGTATGTATCTCTTTCCTCGATACTATAACACCGTTATCTGTATCAAGGGTTTTGTCCCATCGAACGTTACAAATATTACGCTTTCGAAAATAGGTTATTTGATGAGGGTGTATGCCAATTAATTACTATCTTTGAAAATTTTAACCAAAAATGTTTTTTCAAGCCGCTTTTTATGCAAAAGAACGTGTCAAACCTATTACGGACTCTTTCTTTTGATCTTACATAATTTACACACTTCCATGTGATTACGGAGATTTCGTCTTCTAGTTAGTAGTATTGATATCAAGGCAACTAAGCAGTGCAGAACAGTCAGTCAATATTCCCTTGAAGGAAATCGCCGATTAAACACGCTTCAGTCACAATGCGCCTTCCTCCTAGCGGTTGTAAATTAATGAGCTTACAACGGCCTCCATGGCTCGGCAGATTACATGGGTCACGTCAGCGTAGAGGCCTGGCAAAGGGTGAACATGTGCATTCCACAACCTCTGTTCACCAACTCCTATCCCTACCTCCACGTGGTACCAGCTGGAGTACGCAACCTCGGTTGTCGTACGCTAACAGGGATCTACTGTACCGAAAAACAAAAAGTTAATGAAAATGGAAGAAAAAATCTACCTGAATTATTAGCAACGACGTTTAGCATGAAAATACGAACACGAATCGGAATCAGCAGTGCAAACTGGCTCAACTTGCAAGGGAAACTGGCCGCCTGAAGCTTGAAATCTTGGGGCTGAGCGAGGTCCGCTGGCCCGGTACTGGTGAACACAAGACATCATTCGGGCAGGTCTTGCTCTACTCTGGCATCCGAGGTGAAAATGCTACTCGAGAAAGCCCAGGGGCACATGCAGCCCTGATGAAGTGAGAACCGATAAACGGAAGAATAATCGTTGCCAGATTCAGAACATGGGTTAGAAACCTTACAGCAATCCAGTGCTATGCGCCAACAGATGCTGCCGACTTGCAGGAGTTTTTACAGCCAGCTAAACAGTGTGGTTGAGAAAATCCCGAAAGGGGGCATCCAAATACACTTGAGCGACTTCAACGCGAAGGTTGGTTCAAGCAACGCAGACCTTGAACGCATCATGGGACGCCATGACCTAGGAGAGATGAGCGTAAACGGGGAACTGTTTACAGAATTCTGTAGCAATAACAACATGATCATTGGTGGATCGCTCTTTTCCCATAGCCCAGTACATAAAGTCACGTAGGTTTCCCACGACGGCCGAACAGAAAACCAAATCGACATCCGCATCAGCCGAAAATGGCGAAGGAGCCATCAAGATGTACGCAACAAACGCAGCGCTGATATTGCATCCGACCACTTGATCTTGTTATCGCTGAGATACGTTTGAGCGTCGCACGAGTCCAATGTCGGGAGTAGAAAGTTGGGTGCCGTTACGACGTTCGCGGATTGGAGAATCTTGAGATGAAAAGGGTTTTTGTCAAACAACCTGTATCCCGAGCCTCGGAGTGGAACCGTCGAAAAGCAATGGACCGGCATCAAGAATTCCTTTACCACGACTAGTGACGAAACTCTCGGCAAAACGCGCAGCGGGCGGAGGGAGTGGATATCGGATAAAACTTGTAAGAAGACCGACGAGTGGAGAGAGGCGAAAGCCTGCATTGAGCGAGCGCGAACTAGATCGGCTAAGACAGCTGCCCGTCAACGATACGTTGATCTTGAGAGGGCTGTTAAAAGAGTTTGTAGGCGAGACAAGAGAGCCTGGACTAGCTCCCTAGCCGAACAAGGGGAAACCGCCGCCGCCAATGGTGATATTCGTTATTTCTCGTCGCCTTAGTGGTGCCAGGATCAATACAAAGATGCCGCTAAAGGACAGAGCTGGTCAGCTACTGACTGACCGTACAGAACGGCTTAAGCGATGGACTGAACATTTTGAACGACTCTTCCGAGTTTCAGATGTCAGAGACCAACAAAACCAACAGCGTATGACGCCTACAATTCATCGAATTAATCGTGTCAACTCGGAGGCGCCATCGCTGGATGAAATTGTAGCATCCATCAAGAGTATGAAATCCAATAGAGCACCAGACTACAATTCAGCCGAGATACTCAAAGCTGACCCATATTTGTCAGCCTAGATGATGCATTAGCTTTTCAGCAATGTATGGGAACATCTAGGTCGCACTTAGGCGTAGAGGAGTTCCAGATAAGCTAGTCCATCTCAAGGTCCCAAGATCTGCGAACATTTGGCGCTCAAAGCAGATCACTTTACATGCGAAAACTCGAATTTTCAATTCAATTCAAAAACTGCAGGTATTAAGTAAGTAAGTAAGTAAGTGGAAGAGAATCGGTCACACTTGAGGAAAGGAGCGAACGAGATCTGCAGAGAAGCACTCTGATTTTATAACGGTAGTTTTTACGATTTACGGAGAGAACGGTAGGAGTCTTTTCAAAATAAATTGTAAAAACTACCGTTATAAAAACTTATTTGATGTATATTTCAGTGGGTGCAGTGGTGCAGAAACTAGTACAGGGTCAAAAAACTAGATCCCTTACCGTATTAATTATTGTTGGTCAATAGCAAAAAATTAAATTTTATGCATATGCATATTTCGAGATAATAAAATTAGTTTTTTTTTATTTTTTTTTTTTTTGTTTTCCCTATTATCTATAACTTTGCCGAAGACACTGTTTCGATCAAGCAAACCACATTTCCTATGTAAAGTATTTTATTCATTAGTACCAGTTTTGGATGCTTTTTGAAAGCGCATTCAAGATCTTATAAAAATAATTCTTATCCTAAAATGACAGATTTTTAAAATAGAACATCTAGAAAAAGTTTCAAGTAAATCGGAATGGACAAGTCAACAAAACGTTTAGTTTTCATCATTTGCCATGGAATGCCTTAGTTACGAAAAAAAATCAAATTAACCTATTCATCGGTACATCGGATGAAATTTTCCAAACGATTAAGAAAGCTCATGCAAAATCACACACAGTACCTATCTATATGTCGAAAAGAAAAAGTATCACCAGTTTGATAACAAAACTCTCAAAAACATCACTCAGTTGAAGGAAAAATTTTGGTCACGCTTATAAAATAATATCAAAAAACCAAACCACAATCACAACACAACCGAAGAAGAATGGGAAAATATAAACATTTGCTCCGCCGTCGCGCGACGACGGCGAGAGGAGAAAGAGTCGATGACCTAAAAATAAAATAACACACACAACACAGCTGGTGACGCCGAAAAATGAACGTGCCTTCAAAGGCTAGCTAGCTAACTGGCTAGGTACGACGGAGATGGTGGCGCCATCAAACCGGGAGCTGATTCGGAGAGAAAATATGACGCTGAAAAACTGTCTCAAGGATACGAGCAGTAGACTATTACTCGGTCACAACTGCCACCTTGTATTAGGATCAGACAGAGCCAGAGCCAGAGCCAGTAAGCGAGTGTGGTGCCGTGTCGTGGTCGTTTACTCGGGAAGGGGGAAAGAAAAATTAGAAGGGGACACGGGCGACGCGTACCAGATCCAAAAGCGGGTGGAATTCTTATGGAATAGCGCGCAGTAGCGAATTGTGAAGAATGGAGTTCAAATGAGGCCACACCAACAACTATGGTGGTGGCGTGGTGTGATATTTTGCGCTTCGCTGCCCGAGCAAGTCGAACTGCACTGCAACAGCAGGTTGGAGTCTTGTGTGAATTGAATAAACTGTCCATCTACATTTATATGTTTTTGTATGCTAGCTAGACTATGCGAGGAAAGCTTCTTTGTTATCTGTTGACTTGATTTGCGGTTTGCCGTTTGCTCGCGGGTATCGTTTAAGTTTGCACTGACTTGTGCTGACCAAATTACAGTGGCAATTTCAAAATAATTCAGTTTAAAAACTTTCAACTAACTGTTAAGGGTATTTTCAATTGAGTTTTTTAACTGATATACCAACATAACTCAACGGGTAACGCATTGCCAACGATACTTTGCTTAATTATCTTTATTTTAAACAGAATATTTATATTAATTGCAACTATAATTGTTAAACTTCGACACAAAAAATCACGATAGCCTTTAATTTTTTAACTTGGTTTTTCTGGTTACCAAATGACTCATACCAAACGCCATACAAAGTTATATTGTTTAAATTCAAAGTCCAGAGTTGCTACTCAATTCAAAAAACGGCATCAGTATCATGCTAACCCAGGTAAGACGTAGTCCTACGTCAATAAAAATAATACCATTCAAAATCATTTTCGTCATTAAGAACATGTTTGCGAAAGGTGATTGATGTTTAAGCATATCTTTGGAATATATGGAATATATTTTGCCAAAATCGGTCTGTGCCGAAATCGAAAATCCGCATATCCTTCAGCAATGCTTTTGTTGATGCGTGCCTTACTTCTTGCTGTGTGTCTGATCCACAACAGAACTTTTTCAAGCTTCTGGTCTACTGTCAGAGCGTGCGTGGACTGCAAGGAGACTTTAAACACAACCGTCTTAAAAGAAAACTGAAGATTCACTTACTTCAGCTCTTCGAAAGCGGAGTATTGATTGCCTTCTCTAACAACCTGAGTTGCCCCATCGACACTTCTCCGATATCTAAAACACTGAATCAAAGTCATCAAGTTCAATCCCTCTTAGACCATGTGTGATTTTTTCTTTCATTCAATCGTAAGGATGACGTAACGAGTAAGAACTGTCTGACTGACTGATGAGGTTTGTTATTTGTGATTATCAAAATCATCAAGTCTTCAGCAAAGCTTACAGATTGACCTAATTTGTTTAAAATCATATTTGTTATTTATAAAAATTCATTCGAAACAATATTGTCTTGATGAACACTAATATAGACTAACTAAGAGTTACATATTGTTACCGATACTTTTACACAAAACTACACTTGAACAGCAAACAGTTATCGTCTCTGCAGGGGTAGTCTTTCAAAAGTGGCTATGGTGATGTCAAAAGCGAACAGCTCGTACACGGTGTTGAACTGAGCTGCCATATATCTTATCGGGCTAAACCGACCGTAATTAACTCTCCGAGCGTCAAGATCAAGGAAATTCCTGGTACGAAGAGCCCTTTCCGGAGCGTATAGATTCAGCTGTTCCAGGATAGGCGGACAGTCAATATGCCCGAGCAGGAACTCTGCAACAAACACAACTTGAGCAGTCGTACGCCTCTTTTCGAGGGTTTCAAGTCCTAGCAATTTGTACCGGTTGTCATATGGAGGCAAGTCCAGCGGGTTGCTCCACGGTAGCATCCGAAGAGCATAACGGACGAACTTTTTACCTTTGTTATACTATAACAAAGGTTTTTTGTATTGCTTCAATCTTCGCAATCCAGCTAGCTTGAAACGGGCACCAGTCTATTGAGGAGTAATGATCGTACCAATGCGCAGTATAGCGAGCGAAGACAAAACGGATCGCGGAGCTCGTTAGCTATTTTAAAGATGAAACCGAGTTGCCTGTTAGCTTTTGAGATGATCTCTTCAAAGTGCAAACGAAAGGTGATAGCAGTCAAGATTCACTCCCAGGTCACGAATATGATTAACCCGTTGCAGCGCATGACCCAGAATAGAGTAATTAAAGGTAATCGGGTTCAGTTTGCGGTAAAACGAGATAACACTGCATTTGGGTACACTGATTGTTAACAAATTATTCGTACACCACGCCTCAAATAGTCAACCAACTGCTGCAATCTCAAACAGTCAAGTGTGATTTTTATTGGCAGGTATATCTTAACATCGTCCGCGTAAAACAGACGACATCCAGCAGGCAGCAGTATAGAGAGCTCGTTGATGAATAATGTGAAAAGCAAAGGGCCCAAGTTGCTTCCTTGTGGAACCCCTGATAGATTACAAAACAGTTCCGATTCTACCGGACCGATTTTAACGCATAAACTACGGTCAGTGAGGTAAGACCTCATCCATCTGATAAAAGCGACAGAAATTCCAAGTTTCTCCATACAATTTAACAATATCGCGTGATCAACACGACCGAAGGCAGCTTTTAAGTCTGTATATATAACATCCACTTGCGCATTTTCCTCCATGACGTTTTCGGCAGAACGAGACAAACTGCTTTAGATTAGTGGCGACTGATCTTCTAGGGAAAAATCCATGCTGATCAACGGATAAGTACTGCGAACTGCACATAAAAAGTGCATCGTGGACTATGATTTCCAACACTTTCGAGCAGGCACAAAATGATAGTTTTCCACGTTCCTCTTATCTCCTTTTTTTGTGCACGGGAAACATGATGGATTTTTTTCCATGATTCAGGAAATACATTCTGCTGGAGAAGTTTCATATAAAAACACCAGTGGGCGAACAATAGTTGCAACACATTTCTACAGAACACAAGAAGGAATTCCGTCAGATCCAGCAGTGAACGAATATTTGAGCTTTTTGATCGCGGTTTCAACGAGTTGATCGTTTATATAGAATATATTGAAGTTGATCGCATCACATGGAGTATCTCTGATTTCAGATGCAGTCTGCATTTCCGAAGCAACAGAAGTGTTAAAAGAATTCTTGAAGTGAGTGACAAAGAGCCCGCATTTTTCCACGGCAGTGTTCGCACAGACGGTACCCAGAAACATGTTTACAGGCAGTCCTACCTCGTTTTTCCTAGAATTCACAAATGACCAGAATGATCTAGGATTCCTGCGCAAGTTGGATTGCATTCGTAAAGTGTACCTTTTGTACAAAAGTAGATTATAAGCTCTGTAATTGTTGCTGGCTATGTTAAACTGTCGCTTAGAGAATGGACATCGGAGCTTACTGTACTTTCGTAGAGCGGAAGATCTAGGGCGCTTCAAAAATCGCAAATGAGCATCGCCCCACGCTGGTTTACGAGGTGGTCTACGAGTGGGAACACAATCGGAGATCAGGTGTTTCATGGTTTGGGTGAAGTGACAAAAAGCGTTGTTAACATTCGCAAAACGGTCGAAGCAACTCCAATCGACTCGACTGATTCTTTCGGTTAAGGCAGAAAAATTTGCTCTTCGAAAATCTAAGTCACTTGCGTCGACAATATCTTCAAATTCAAAGGAGGCTGCCAGGTCCACTATCACTTCAACAGCGGGATGATCAGCGTTAATCAACACGTCAAATTGCATCACGGAAGAAACGCTGTAGGAAATTACCCATTGGGTATTTTCTCTTGAAAATTTGAGTAGAAGTAGTTTAGAATGTATTGTTTACACTGTATTTTTATCGCGGTGTTTTTCGAAAATTGGAAAAAATGGCGTCACCCGAAAAGCAATGCCGCGAATTTATTTTGCGCATCAAGCACCTAGAAAATTCTTAACTCTCTCATCATGGATGATGAGACTAACGTCAAGGCGAACTTCCGGCAGCTTCTAGGGCTCCTGTACTTTACCGCCCATCCCAAGTTTGATGTTCCGGAGGAAGTAAGGATACAGATACTTTCAAAGTTTGCCAAGAAATACATGATTTGGCAAGCGATCTGCTCATGTGGCAAATACAGTGCGCCGTTCGAGAATACCGGGACTGTTAACGGGCAGATCAACTTCAAGGAGTGTCTACAGAAGCGTCTGCTTCCTCTGTTGAAGCAACACGAGGGCTAGGCTGGATCTAGCTTCGTGCCACTATTCAAAGGATGTCCTGGAGTGCTACGAAGCCAACGGGTTTTCTTTCGTACCCACCCCAAGGACATGACATTTGGCAAACATTTGGCGCTCAAACCAGATCACTCTACGTACGAAAACCCGAATCTTTAATTCAAACGTTAAATCCGTACTGCTGTATGCCTGCGAAACGTGGTGCATCTCAGCGGAGACAACGCAAAAACTACAGGTATTCATTAACCGGTGCCTGCGATACATCACTCGCGCCTGGTGGCCTGATAACTGGATATCCAATGAGGAACATCGTCGGTGTCACCAACGGCCGATAGCCACAGAAATTCGTGAACGTAGATCGAAGTGGATCGGACACACCTTGAGGAAAGGAGCGAACGAGGTTTGCAGAGAAGCGCTCGCCTGACATCTACAAGGACAGCGTAGAAGAGGCAGACCCAAAGGCTCATAGAGACGCAGCCTAGCCAACGACATCCGGGCTGTAGACGAGAACCTGTCCTAGTGACAGGTAAAAGCCATGGCGGGTAACCGTCAGCAGTGGAGATCTCTGATTTCATCCCTTTGTTCTGCCGGACCGGCGGACATGGACACATAAGTAAACTACGGAAGCATCCTAAGGAGGAAGCATCTGAGGAAGGCTTCCGTACAGAAGAAGCTGCAGCGAAATGTTGCACAAAACTTTTTGAGTGGAGTTAAGCGTAAGGTGCGAGCATACGATTATGGTATTGAAGTTGAATGAAATAAATATGCCAAAAGGGGGTGGGTTACTATGGGTTTCGATTAGGTAATTTTCTACAGCGTTTCAGCAATTGGATGTGGGACCCTCTTAACCCGCTTTCACGCCAGGACAGTTTTATGACTCTGGACGCCTGAACACTGTGAAATCGAGGATATTGAGCTTGCTGACAGCCAAACAATACAGCAAGATCAGATCAACAGTTGTCACACTTTTTGATTCCTTTCGCTTGATTAGCATAAAAAATGCAACGCTCATAGATAGCATGTATTGTCTTAAAAACGGGCCGAAATACTGCCGAATTTCAACAACTTTCACAGAAGGTCGAAATTATAATTGGCCGAATCACGGAGGGCCGAGTTCTTATTTGCGCGAATCACGAAAGGCCAAACTCCTCCTTTCTCGGAAGGTTTAATATGAAGACGAATTTGCTTGGAATGCCTAAATAGCTATGCAATAAAAAACATGAATTGGCAAGCAGTTAACAAATAACTAATCAAACAGAATACAAAATAAGCAAGACAGCAACTATTTTTATTACAAAAAAAAAAAACAAACATCGAGAACGCCTTTGTTGAGCGCTTAATAAAAGCGCAACTGCGCCAACAAAACTTTTGTTGTTCATTTTATGAGCATTTATACATTTTGAATATATTTCTTAATCTCCGCGAATCTGGAACGTCTTCCTGAAAACCCCTTTAAATTTTCCCCTCTACTGCCTTTTGTTCCACTTGCAACTCTATAACAATCCTGGTGCTGGGAAGGGAAACCGACAATGGTTGTCCATCGTTAGTGCCCTGTCTCTACGCTATTTGTGCCCCGTGGTAGCTTCTCAATAACAGGCGTAAAGTATGACCACAGAGCGAAGTGAAACAATGACCTGTTTCCGTTCCTTCCACTATAGAAAAAGCAAAGCCGTGGGATTAAACGTCCTTTCTAATGCCCTTCTTTATCGACAGACTTCGCAGCCGGCTATTAGAGTACAGGACAATTACGGGGCTAGTGTAAAAATCCCACTTATATACGTGGTGCGAAAGTATTCGAGGAAATCTTCTAGTTCTCTAGGCATTGTCCCTTCTATCGCCTCGTATGCGTCGAGCATCCAACTTTGCGGCAGAAATTACGAAGCCTAGACTTTTTACATTATAAAAGATAAACAAAATTAATTATTAACAAAACAGCAATCGTTTTATCGCCATGAATACCTCTGTGTTGATTGAATAAAATTGCTTCAATCCTCGAATGTTTAGCTGTTTTGTTTTGGGCGAAATCGAAGAAGCACAGGAAGCGAACAAGAATTATTTGAAGTGTCATTAGCAAATGTTTCCTAGATGGTTCAGAACGAAACGGCCGCAGGCCACGAGTGTTCGCCGGTGACCCGTCCTCGAAAACGCCGGCCACTGCGGGCGACAGCCCCCGGAGAAAGCACTTCTATTTAGGCCCAAGCATTTTCCCTACCAGTTTACTAACTAGTAGAGACTATACCTTAGTTAAGTCCAAACGAGCGGTAGCGAGGCCGTGAATATACTCAACCGGATGTGACGTTCGACCATTTGTGTTTCGGCCTATTGTGATTCGGCCATCTGTATTTCGGCCATTTGATATATTATGCCATTTGTTATTTCGACCATTCGAATGTAATCCCAAAAATTTGAGGATTACCAGTTTACCCAGTTGTTGAATGTTGAACATGGGTTGAAAATAAAATAAGATTTAAAACTATTAACAAATTTCGTTGCAGTTTGCAAAAACAATGATGAAATCATTCGTCTAGTTATTTAAGAACACAATTAGTCAGCAATCATGGCATCGAATTGCAAGTTTAGTTTTTTTCCCCCAATACAATATGTTTTATATATTTTCAATGGTTTTATGGATGCGTAGACCAAATTCATTTTCCCGTTCACCTACAAGGGAAAAATTATTTCTGTTACTCGCCAAACACTACTCACAAAGTAGTTATTAAAACATGTTTCTCGGTAAACGCTCTATGAAAGTGAGTCATCTAAAACTCACGGAACGACTTAACCCACTTGGTAGCAGAGGGTAGCCGTAGCAGCAGCAGCAGCAGGTGCATGCACTTTTTAGTTCAGGTCATTTTCTGGCTCTGGTGCTGTTATTCCAGGTTGCAGAGAGCACTCGTTCGTTCACGGAACCTTGCAAATGCCTGACGGAGTCGAGCCGTTGACTCAGTGTAAAACACAGCCCTTGAGCAGGTGTTAGTGCATTGGGGCTATCAGCACACAACCGTAAGGGCAGAAGGGTTGATGATTTCTATTATGGCTGTCAGAAAGTTGGCAAACAATTCACTGCTTCAGCGGGTCCGTCCAAGCACAAAAATTACGATTGTTACTGAAATCCTTTTCCATTAGTACGTATTTAATAAAATCTGCTGCGTTATTCGTCATTAATCGTCGCTGATACGGTTAGAACGATGGTTTTAGTTGGTCAATTTTTCATGGATCATGAACTGAAAGACGAACAGACGCACACACGAGTAATAAAAGTGCAGTCTCACGAACACACGCACACTCTTGCACTCGAAGCACGTTAGTACACAAATTACACGAAAGAAACGGGTGCAAAGAACGTGCAAACATAGCATTTTAGTTTCATCCGGTCCATCTGCTTTTGAACAAAACGACTTCCAGAAGCCACATTCACCAGTTCCAAGGAACTAACAGTCCTTAAAATGCATTTTCATCGCAGATATTTCACTTTTCTGTACAATCTGCCCCGTTCTGTTTCGTTGCATTCACTGCAGGTACGCACACAGCAAAACTGGCAGCAGCCATCATCGTTCGCAAACGCACACAAACACAGCCGAGACAGAGCAGCCACAGGAAAAATGGGGGAAGATTATTTACAGATTCCCCAGCTCCGGAAATCGCACTTTTTTCAAACGACCAAAAACACTACTTACGTTGTCCTACGGGATACATTGTCTATCGCTAATCACACCCGAGCAGTTGAAGAAACGATTAGAGGCACTCGCGTAAACTAAAGCGAAACGAGAACGACCGAATTTTCCACTTTCCGTCGCGCGAATCAACACGCACGTCTGGCAGAGCTGATGAACTCGTCGCAAAATTTCGTATGGCGAACTACCTACGAAACGGGACTGCGCCAGCCAAGCAGAGACACCACTAGCAGCAACGGGTAGCGTTTTAGACCAGTGGCGAAGACAAAGAAAACCAAGTCGCACAACAAACAGAGACGTATCGAGGGCGGCCGACCGTGCCGCTGCAACGACACTAATCGAGTAAAGATAGCGAATTCATAAATTAAAAATTAACCTGATGGGTTCGTGCTAAAGCCTAGTATCGACCTGAAAAGAAATGGGCAAAAAGATAGGCCAAGAAATGCCAAAGAAAAGATTTTCCGTTTGCGATTTCTTTACCAGTATGCACTTCACAAGAAATATTCTTTTACTTTCAGATGGCGCAGTTTTACATGCAAATGAATTGAAACGTCAATTTTCCGTACGGAATAATATCCGGCGCAATTATTACCACAGGAAAAAATGACAGATAATTGCTTGCTTTGCAGTTGTCAAAATTTCTTCGGTAAATACCAGGATTTTTTCTTGAGCTGTTTTCTTTTCAGCTGGATACTAGGCTTAACTCGATCCGAAATTTATAGATCATTTTGCGATGACGTCATTTTTCCGTCAAATGACACCACTTGGTGGTTTGTTTACATATTTTTTGTCACATCCAGCAGTTTCAATTTGAAATTTCGTGAAGGATTACTGCATAAGTTTTTGTAAAATGCATGTACGGCACTTTCTCTTAAATAAAAACTATAAATTTTTATCATTATCTGCCGGACAAAGATAGGAAACTCAATTCAAAATTTAACACCATGTAAACAAACCACCAAGTGCTGTCAAAAAAGTGTGGTTAGGAGCTCCCGTGTAATGATCTATTAACGATACGGGCAGTTTGACAGATCGGCCCGTAAACCGTAATACTAGACAGTTTTAACTTTAAACCTGGCGCTTCAAACTGAATGCTGTCAGTTTAACCGAGATGCAATTTCGGTTAATTTATGAACGCTTTGACAGCACTTCAATTAAAACTGAGTTGAGTGCTATAATCACCCCATCGACATCTCTATTGGCGTTGATGGCATTAAACGATCTCTTGCACACTCATATAGCGAATTCATAAATTAACCTGGGTTCGTGCTAACTCGAACCCGAAATTTATTAACGATACGGGCAGTTTGACAGATCGACCCGTAAACCGTAATGCTATAGACAGTTTTAACCTGCGCTTCAAACTGAATGCTGTCAGTTTATGAACGCTTTGACAGCACTCCGATTAAAACTGAGTGCTAATCGACCTGAGCCAGGTTAATTTATGAATTCGCTAATAGAAATGCCCGTATGTACGTGTGGGTGAAAATCTGCCAAAATGTTTCGATCTCTTGCGCTCTTTAAGAAATTCCTATTCCGCTTCACTCCTACAGTAAACTTCTTGAGGTGGCAGCTGCTTACGTTCGTCAACGCGAATAACCCGAATAACGAACTGCAGTGAACGTCAGCGACAGCATGTCCTGGGGCTCAAAATTTGACAGCGGGCCCAAATCAGACTGCTGGCATTTGAGTGAAACGCGGTGCTGACATGCTATCTCATTTACGCACACGCGAGATGTTGGCAGCGAAAACATGGTTGCCTGCCGATGGGGTGGTGCTAATCGTCCTAAGCGGGATGTGCGATATTTTATCGATACCGGAGGTATCGATATTTTCGTTCAATATATCGAGTATCCGGCATTGATATTTCGCCAAGCGAAATATTATCGGATATCGATACTTTTTCATCCGATATTAGGTATCGAAAGCTGCAAAAGGGCCAGCTCTTCACGCATAACTTTTGCCAAATTATCGAACTCGCGTTGTTCAGTTCTCAAGCATTCCAAACAGACATGTCTCAAACTGAACCATACTGCATGCCGCATTTAAAAAATGCTACAAAGTTTATTTGAGTCGGTACGCTGCTACCGAGCCTGATGAAATAAACTGCACGCTCAAAAAAACAACCTCAAGCCATTTCGGTGTTGTAGCACACAGACAACATGCGAACGATTTTTCCAGGTACAGCACTAGTTCGCTAATTGCACGAATGAAGCGATGCGACTAGCGAATTTCGTTTTCTAATTGCACGAAGGCTGTCAATATTTATTGTAAAGCGTGATGCGTTATCACCGTAAAGAACTCTTCACATGCGCTCACACCTGCGCTTGGTTCAGGGAAGAACATTCAAATCATAACAACCGAACCAAAAGCTTAAAGAATATCTTTTCAATCTATTACCTTAAATCATTGTTGTACGACACCCAGGTCATCAATAAGCATTACCAATGCTATTTACATGCAAGCCTATAAGCATTTAAGTGACATTCATTTCATTCAAATTATACCAGCTAGTATTTTTATGGATCATCACAAACTTCAAGGGTCAGCGAACACTGATCTACACATATTTCATACCCTTGTCTAACTTCCAGCTATCTTTTATAAATATAAGCACGCAAGGAGGGGGCTCCGTAGCCGCAAGGTTGCCGAGTCTGCTTTGACAAGCGAGAGGTCGTGGGCTCGAATCTTAGTAGACAAGCCATTCGATGTCAAGTGACTTTAGCATGGGTTTATTCTCAGGCCCCTCCATTTACCCTTCCTTCGTGCTGAATTCTATATTTACCCACTGAAGCCTCTTGACAGTGCAAATTTCCCTTCTATAGTTAAGTCAAGTGTACTGGTCCGAGGTACGAATGAGTCCTCGCCAGGGACGGCTATAATATGGGATAGTGCTGGCAGCGAGGAATAAGTGGGTAAAGTAGATCAAGCTTTGAAGGAAGGATAAACCCCAATACACGCAAGCGCGCATACAATTTAAAATAAGCATATCGCTCACTCAATAGCGACTATAGCAAAAAGAAATGCAGTGCAGGTCATACAGCAAACACCCGGGCGATATTACAATAGATCAACTATACTGAGTCCACACATGGAAAAAAAGCACGCAAGGAACCCGTAAAAATACAAGCTACAAGTTTAGTTCACCTATTTAACGAAATAGAAATTTAACATTATGGCATTATGGTCTAAAGGGATGATCAAACCACAACTATAATTTGTGATCAAAGCGTTTTCTTTAATTTATAAAAAATATCCAAGAAATCAAATTGTTGGACTCACAATTAATATAATTATTACGAACATTTTACCTTTGCCGGTATTTTTCATTATTCATAATACTTTGTCAGTTTATTTTGGAATTATTCATTCATTGTAATTAACATGACACTTTATTTGTCTTCTATGTCTGCATAGACGTTTATGTAAAAAGAGGCAGCAGTCTTCACTGTACATAATTTCCTATCATTTGGAAACTTCACCGTATCAGCAGCTCAGTCAATCTCAGTAGAATAAACCAATACAACTGTAACAGACATATGATCGGATCATTCCCGGGACCCGGGAGTTATCTCGTCGCACATAGTACCAAAATTCAACATTCCCCTCCGAGAACTAATGAGAAAGGCCCGTTCGGGGCATCGTACACAAACGTATTCTGGAATTGCCGGTCTTCCGGAGTGGAACATGATCTGTGGCACCGCAATGCTTTGCTTCCAAGTTGTCTGCCAGACCTCGGGGAGCAAACATGAAAAAACGGGAATCACCATAGCCCTCTTCCGTCTAAACTAACTGTAGGGATCGAGCGGGGTGAACAGAGAAAAATATTAGGTATTGTGAAAAATTAGAAGCAGCAGCGATAGGGTCGTATACCCTCCGCACCGAGAGAGCGGAGTCGTTACAGAAATGGAAAGAGGAAAGGGAGAAATAAACCAACTCAGTCTTGTGATTGATTGTGCCGCGTAAAGACGTGTTTTATTAAAGCGAAGTTCGCAGTTGAGAAAATGTCCGTTTATTCGCAAAATCACCACACTAACTAGCGTGTATAAGTACGTATAAGTAAATTTATAAACCTCAAGCAGAGTATAAGAAACAGGTAGCGTTCGAGAGCCACTCGATACGTGAGCTATGCAAGGGACGAGATTCACTCACTTCAAATGAATTTGGTCCCTAAAATGTTATGCTTTTTGTTCTACGCGTGGTGCCTGTATAGCTTGTGGTGATAACGTATCACGTTTTACAATAAATATTGGCAACCATCGTGTAATTAAAAAACGAAATTCGCTAGTCACATTCGTGCAATTAGCGAACGAGTGCAGTATGTAATTGCACTGATTATTCGCGACTACGAAGGCAAGGTGCTACCACCTGGATAAGTTTAGTATATGCGTGAAGCAAGGATAGAAATTTGTCAACGAGTGCAAGAAACAGAAAGATTCTGAACCATTCTTCACGTACACTCACATATCTAGATAGAATTAACAAAAGGGCGAATGTCGCAAATGTAAACAAACCGGATGAGAGTTACTTTCTGCTGGACCAGCATAAGAAAATCAACCCTCACTTGGTTTTTCTACGCTTGCGACATTCGCCCTTTTGTTAATTCTATCTTCATATGAGCACTTTCATGGGGTTAAAAAGATCGTGTAGCATCTAGCATCGTAGCCGCGTATAGCTTCGGGAAAAAATCTTTGTTGAGTGTGTGTATTTTTTTCGGTGTACATACATGTTGTACCGCTGTAAAGCAATCGATTAGACGAGTCGCTATCGTTTCGTTACATTAGCCGAGTTGCACTCACAAAACGTCAAAATAAGGCGAGTCACTGTCAAAGTCCAAAGTAAATCGATTGCGGTAGGCATAATATTATATTAATTGTGATTCATTAAATTAAATTAAATTAAATTAAATTAAATGATAAAATAAATTTTATTTTTACAATCCATTTTTGAAGCCGTGAGTAAATATTTTTTCATTTAATTTTTCATAAAATAAATCTGGCACATGAAAACATGAGAGAGAGAGGCCCGAAAAAAAATTTACATTAAATTTTGTAGTAGAAACAATGCATCTAGAACAATTTATAGTAAATTTATTGTAAAAGTGCCTCAAATTCAAATTATATTCATATTTTTGTTTCTTAATTTATGCTATTGAATTGACCATATATCATCATAAATGTAAACCACAATATCATTATCAATCTTCATATCGAATTGCAGTGAATGACAGTGAGTGCATGTCCTGGGCTCAAAATTTGACAGCGAGCCCAACTCACACTGCTGGCTGTCGAGAGAGAAACGAATTGACGAAATGCTATTTTATTTTCGCTCACGCTGTGCTGTTGGCAGCGAAAGCATGATTGTCTACCGATGGAGTGCACAAAATGCTGTATTGTGAAAAATATTTTTGAACTTTGATTTATTTTCTTTATTTTCCATGTTCGTGCACGTTAAGCATGTACCTTCACTGAACAATTTGCTTTGAGCGTTTGCGGAGCTCGCACAAAAAGTGCTGTCAAATCACTTTACAGCCGCACGTACGAACAGCATCAGAAAAGAAACGAACTGAACGTGTTATGAAACCACACAGTTAAGTTTATATTTTAGTTTAATCAAATCGGTGCAATTGCCATACAATAATAACCAGTAATGTCGATCAAACTGAGTGGCACTTTATCCCGTTCGAGGGGAGTTTTCGCCGCCATCACTAAGCAGCTGAAGCTGCTTAATCTGAAAGCGGTCCAGCGGATTACGGTTACTTTCGATCCGTTTCACGATCGAGTCATTCCCACAAGGTATGTATTTACAAGAGTAACAAGGGTAATCACGGTTGCGGGCTACGCATAGATGGACTCCTAGTGCGCAGGCGTGTGTCAAAATGGAGCAGATTTTGTCGAAAGCATTCGCGAAGTCCATTTTCCTTTCGAGCAGGATACACTCAATTTGTGTGCGGGAAAGGTAGCTGATATTACCTATTTTTAGAAGAATTACCCTACAGAATTAGTACTACCGCTAGTGCAAGTGTTAGTTTTTCCGAAATACCGGAAAAGGTATGTATTTCCTCCCTGAACCCAAATGTAGTAGAAAATATACAATGCTCAAGTATAGCTCAAGAAAAATATTACAGTAGTAGGAAGAGGGTATACATAGTTTACATATAAGATAGGGAGCCTAGAGCGTTTTTACCACCATAGAAATGGGACGGTCAAACGTACCACTGAAATTTTTGCTGATAATGTTGACTCCATTCATCTGGATGTGATTGGCCAGGTCCGAATAGGACAGTGGCAACATTTGCGGCGGACCACCAGGGGTCAATTCCCGTTCGGTCGACATTTCCGCCAGCTTGACCGGTCGGGACTTGTCAGCCGGTTCTGCAAAAGAAAGAGAGAATGTTGATTAGTTTACTTCTGAATATCTTTTTTGTTTGGCGTTGGAAGAAGATTGAAAATTTATCGATCTGAGTGATATAGATAATCTATTGTAAAATTTATTGCATGTTTATGGTGAAATAAAATAGATTATTATCACTGTAATAATGCTAGAAGCACATAGGTTTACGCAAATTGCTAACACATAAATCTTTCTTTTGCTTGCAGAGAAGTTCTTAACCATCTGTCGGGGCCAAAAATAGTGCAAACTAATCCATCCTGCGCGCTGAAGGCCGAGGTGGTTTGCGACCGACGACCGCCATCGCTTGTTTTCCAATTGATTCCTTCCGTACAAGCCGAAGCAAAGCTGAAGAAAATCGAGATCAATAGCGAGAACCTCTCGACGCTGGAAATATTGCAACTGTGCAACAAACACATAACCAGCTTGGCCCCGAAGGAAACTGTCACCTCAACGCTAAAGACAAAGTCTGAAAAGAAGGCCGGAGGTGCCGGAAAGCGACGATAAACTGTGTATATTTGCGGCGGTCAATAGTTAAGCTAGAGTAGCCGGAAATGCCGGACAAAAAACTAAAGGGCGGTCATATGGCCATCATCGAGAATTGGTACCATCAGATTCCCGCCTTCACAGATGTTTTCACCGAGGAGAGCTTCTACATGTTTGTGGTTTGCTTCGTACTGGGTACCATCGCTGTTGTATTTATACTGTCACGGTTCATCACACTGAAACCGGTTGATTGAGTAGCTAGATGAGCCTGACGCTTTGGTTAAGGTAAAATAATAAAGAATGAAATGTAAGCTTTGCATTATAAATAATCCGAAACAATCGTTTCGCAAAGGGGTGCTGAGTGAGGTAAAGAAAGTCATCTGAAGCTTGCTTCGTCAGCAGCGGTAGCCGGTAAGGCTGGTACTGATTCGTTTCTTTCAACATGTGCCTATTGGAGGAAACATTTTCTCACGCTCTGCGAACATTTTTTTCCATTCAACGTAAGAAATAGATACCTACTCTGAAAAAAACAACCTACACGGAGTGCAAATATTCATTTGACACGCTATTAGTTGCGCATACGTTTTCTGGAATGCTTGTTTACTACTTGTTGTGTAACTTTGTTGCTAACGCGATCTTGAAATATGGGATAACTATCAGATAATAATGTTTTGCTACGTTCTACAAAAACAGAATGCAATCTGAAAACTGAAGTATTTTTTGATATATGATAGACATTTTCAAATTACGAAATATAAAATGGCTTAGGAGATTTTTCATTGGTCTATTGGCCGCCGTAACTGTCCTCTGTACTCTAATAGCCGGCTGAGAACTCTGTCGATAAAGGAGGATCAAGTCTTAGAAAAGACGTTAAGTCCAAGGCTTTGCTTTGCATAAAAGAGGCTGGCAAAGAGTATAAATGTGCAAATCTACCACTTTTGTTCACTAATTCCTGTTCCTACCTCCACGTGGTGTTGGCTAGGGTACGCAAACTTAGGGCTAAATGAGGTCCCTTGGCCGGATATTGGCGGACACAAGACATCGTACGGACAAGTCGTGCTCTACTCTAGCATATAAATGAAAATGACGAAAGGGGACATCCAAATTCACTTGGGTGACTTCATCACGAATTCATTGTCTCAAACAACGCACACCTTGAACGCGTCATGGGATGCCATAGCCTAGAACCCTAGAAGAGATGAGCGAAAACGGGGAGCTGGTTTCAGAACTCTGTGGTAATAACACGGTCATTGGTGGATCGCTTTCTCTCCATAGAGCAGCACATAAAGATTTCCAGTGACGACCGAACAGTAGACCAAATAGACCACATCTGTATCAAGCGAAGATGGACCGGCATCAAGAACGCCTTCTCCTCGACCAGTGACGAAACCCTCGGCAAAGCGCGCAGCGGAGCCGCCATCGCGCGGGCGAACCAGAGCGGCTAAGACAGCTACCCGTCAACGATACGTCGAACTGAAGAGGGCAGTTAAACGAGCTTGCAGGCGGGACAAGAGAGCCTGGATTAACTCCAACTCCAATGATGATATCCATTTATTGTACGACATTTCTTGCCGCCTTAGTGGTTCCAGGATAAATACCAAGATACCGCTACGGAACAGATCTGATCAGTTACTGACTTACTGTACGGAACGGGTTAAGCGATGGACTGAACATTTTGAAAAACTATTTCAAAATAGCAGTTTTGACGCCAAAAATTCGTCGCATCAATTGCTCTGGGGGACATCACTTAATGAAATTGAAGAAATCATTAAGAGTATGAAATTAAACAGAGCGCCATGGATTGATTGCATTTCAGCCAACATGCTCAAAGCTGACCAGCTTTGTTAGCACAGACAATACATCCAGACGTGGACTGGATTTATCCTCCAGAATAGTCGAGAGTACAAAGTGCCCGTGCAGCATATTTTTGTAGATTTCAAAGCAGCATACGATACAGTTGAACGCGAATAGCTATGGCAAATAATGCACGACAACGGTTTTCCGGACAAACTGACGCGGCTGATCAAAGCTACCCTGGAGCGAGTGATGTGCTACGTGCGCGTTTCAAGGACACTCGCGAGTTCTTTAGAATCGTCGAACGGACGGACAGTGACTATTGACTGGAAGTGGTTGATGAATTCGTATATTTGGGACCTCTGGTCACCGCCGACAATAATACGAGTAAGGCGATTCAACGACGCATTCAAGCTGTAAATCGAGCGTACTTTTCCCTCCGCAACACGCTTTGATCAAGGAGCATACGCCGCCGCACAAAGCTGAGGATGTACAAAACGCTAATCAGACCGGTAGTCCTGTACGAACTTGAAACAATAACTTAGCTTACAGAAGACATGTGCACTGGCCGTATTCGAACGACAGGTGTTGTGGACTATTTTTGACATTTTCAAAACATTTAACTATCTAGTGACTCCGGCAACCGATTCGGGCAAAGCTGATGCGCTAAAATGCATTAGTATCGCCGTAAAAAGTGGAAGAGAGGGACTCTATCTCATTGTCAGATACGTCGAAATGAAAAAGTACCCGAGAAATACGTTTGCGTGTCGCACGTGTCCAACGACGGGAGGCAGGGCTGTCATTCGCTCACACTATGCGCCCAATGTTCCAATATTATGCCTTGTCGCACAGAGCGATTGGGCAACACACCTCTACAGCTAATATGCACACAGCGTACGAGCGAAAGCAGAGTGGGAGCGAAGGACAGCACTCGGTGAAAATCGCCCAGTGAGTGACAAACAGCACTTGGTGCTGCCCTTTGCCACACTCCGTGCGGAATTGCGCAAAAAAATTGTTTTGTATTTACAAATTTTCTGCCCTTTTAAAAGTGAAAATACACGCTGCACTGAACAACTAATATGGTCTATGTTAAGTTAGTACGGATCAGGCACCGCAATAGTAAAAATGTTTTTTTCAATCACACCACTTCAACTGACCCAGCGCAGGGTGTACAATCCAGCCGCGCAGAGTGCGGCTCTTGGTATGGTAACATTTATCACTCAGCGTTTGCGACTGCCTTTTGTTGGTGCGCGTAAAGCACGAAAGAGCGTGTTTAGCAAAAGAGACACTGAAGGGAATTTGTGGGCGAACACACACCGCATGGCGAGTGTTGTGTTGTTTAAGAATGTGTGTCTTTTGGTCTGCGCTGCGGTTTATGCCACCTCTGACGGGAGGAGAAAGTTAGTTGCCCCTACGACGTCCGCCGTTTGGAGAATCCTGAGGTGAAAAGGGCCTTTGTCGAACAACTTGAATCCTGAGCCTTGGAGTTGCCACCTGGTGGAACCATCGAAGAGCAATAAACCGGCATCAAGAACGCGCACGACCAGAACCCTCGGCAGGACCATTTGGGAGCAGGAAGATCGACGAGCGGAGAGAGACGAAAGCCGGCATTATGCAGGCGCGAACCAAATCGGATAAGACAACTGCCCGTCATCGATCCGCCGAACTGGAGAGGGCTGTTAAACGTGCTTGTAGGCGGGACAAGAGAGCCTGTACTAACTCACAAGCCGAACAAGGGGAAACCACCGCCGCCAATGGTGATATCCGCTTGTTGTATGATATTTCTTGCCGCCTTAGTGGTGCCAAGACGAATACAAAGAGCTGGTCAATTACTGACTGACCGTACAGAATAGCTTAAGCGATGGACTGAACATTTTGAACAACTCTTCCGAGTTTCAAATGTCAGGGACCTACAAAACCATCAGCGTACGACGCCTACAGTTCGTCTAATTAATCGCGTCAACTCGGAAGCGCCATCGCTACATGAAATTGAAGCAGCCATCAAGAGTATGAAATCCAATAGAGCGCCAGGGATAGACTGTATTTCAGCCGAAACGCTTAATGCTAACCCATCTTTATCAGCTCAGAGATGCATCAGCTTTCAGCAATATATGGAAAACTGCAACCCAGTGAACTGGATACAGGGCATATGGGTCTAAGTCCCTAAAAAAGAGACCTAACTGAATGCGGTAACTGACGTGGCATCGCGTTGCTCTGTATTACTCTTAAAGTTAAAGCACTCTATAAGCTATGCCTCAACCGGATCTAGGAGAAGATAGACGCTACTCAACGGTAGCAGCAAGCTGGATTCCATGCTGGCCGATCAACGAATTCTACGACTGTTTTCTGCTGCTATACGTTGACTTTGAACAAGCGTTTGACCGACTCAACTGCAAAAAAATCTGAGACGCACTTAGACGTAGACGAGGTCCAGAGAAGGTAGTCCCAAA
The DNA here is from genome assembly GCF_943734655.1 of Sabethes cyaneus. Classification (NCBI taxonomy): domain Eukaryota; kingdom Metazoa; phylum Arthropoda; class Insecta; order Diptera; family Culicidae; genus Sabethes; species Sabethes cyaneus. The sequence goes on from NC_071354.1 coordinate 64,304,899, forward strand.
TGGTCACTTTTTTTGCTACCAACGGGGTAGTATCCCCTTAGCGCCATAAATAGAAGAGCTAAACTTGTACTTTCTTTAACAATATCGTAGATAATGATTAACTCTACAATTGCCCTTTAAACTATATTTTAGAATTCTGTTTCGTTGAGGCGCTGTAGTCAAATGAGCATCAAAAAATATTAATAAATGAGCATCTACTGAGCAAAAAACCGAAAATGAAGCCTGGTTAGCGTAATCCTGCTTTTGACTACAATGCCTTAGCGAAGCAGAATTCGAAAAAGTGTTGTAGAGTCAATTATTAGCTACAATACTATTGAAGAAAGCATAGTTTTATCTTTTGTTTTTATGGCGCTATGGAGCTGCTACCCCACCCCAAAGAAGAGTACTCTTTTTGCAACCACATTGCAGTTCTAAAGTATCACAAATACAAAACTATACTTTCTTCAACAATATTGTAGATAATAATTAACTCTGCAATTGCCCCATACACCATTTTTTGAATACTTTTTCGCTGAGGCAAAAGAGCAAAAACAACAAACGAAACCTGCTTAAAACTTGAGAATAGTTTTGATAAAGATACAGGGTGTTAGGGAACTCGGTGCAAATATTTTGCGAACCACATTTGACGAAAAAAATCCTTCTACACACATGGGCAAATCTTATTTATTACAGAGTTAAACCTTCTAGTGCCTAACCCTGCCAATTAGAGGGTTGGAAGTATTTCTCCTAAAATCGCCATAAATCGCCGATACGTTATTTTTATATTCTAATATTTACTCATATCTTCTCATTATAGTCTAATATATACAAATGCATGGTTTTATTTACAACTTCAATTTGGGGGATTGATCTCTCGCAGAAATTTTCTCTCGAATTGTCGAACCGGTCTAATAAGCGTCTTGTACAGGGTGCACTTTGTACGGGGACTTAGGCCCCGTACAGAGTAAACGCGACAGCGACGCGACACGACTTCGCTCTCATGTTGCCAAATGCACAGTCCTGCTTCGGGCGAAAAAGGGCTGCGCGTATAACTACAGCAAGAAATGTCGCGTCGCGTCGCATGTCGCTTGCACTCTGGCGGTACCCTTAGTCTGCTCGACCGCAATTGCTTGTGGAGCCCATAGTAAGCACGACTTCCGCTGATAATACGCCGCCAAATCTCATGGCTGGTATCATTGTCTGCCGTTACCAGTGAGCCAAGGTAGACAAATTCATCAACTACCTCAAATTTATCGCCGTCGATCAATATACTACTGCCCAAGCGGCGTCGTTCGGCCTCGGTTCCGCTGGCCAGCATGTACTTTGTTTTAGACGTATTTACCTTTAACCTGATCTTTTCTGCTTCGCGCTTTAGTCTGGAGTACTGTTCAGCCACCGCCACAAATGTTCTGCCGATAATATCCATGTCATCGGCAAAGCAGACGAATTGACTAGATTTGTTGAATATCGTGCCCCGCGTGTTGATGTCCGCTCGGTTCATAACACCTTGTAGCGCTATGTTGAACAGCAGGCATGAAAGACCATCACCTTGACGAAGCCCTCTGTGTGATTCGAATGAACTTGACAATCCACCCGAAATCCAAACACAGCACTGTGTAGATTTAATCAGTTTGATGAGCTTCCTGGGAAAGCTGTTCTCGTCCATGATTTTCCATAGCTCTTTCCAGTCGATGGTATCATATACGGCTTTAAAGTCAACGAACAAATGATGCGTGGCAACTCTGTATTCACGGCCCTTTTGGAGGATTTGCCGCAGTGTTAATATTGTAGACCGACCTTCGACGAAGCCGGCCTGATAAGTTCCCACAAATCTGTTCGCAATTGGTGATAGTCGGCGGAAAATGATTTGGGACAGCGCTTTATAGGCGGCATTGAGAACGGTGATCGCTCGATAGTTCTCACAGTCCAACTAGTCGCCCTTTTTATAGATCGGGCAGATAATCCCATCTTTCCACTCCTCCGGTAGCTGTTCCGAATCCCAAATTCTAACAATTAGTCGGTGTAGACAAACGGCCAGCTTTTCTGGTCCCATTTTAATAAACTCCGCTCCGATGCCATCTTTTCCAGCTGACTTGTTGTTCTTTAGCTGCATGATGGCCTCCTTAACTTCGCCTATCGTTGGGGCTGGCACCTCTTCCCTGTTTGTTGCACTGTCGAAATTGCTTTCCCCGCCGCCATGGTTCTCCGCCTGGACGCCATTCAGGTGTTCGTCGAAGTGCTGCTTCCACCTATCGGTCACCTCACGATCGTCTGTCAGAATACTGCCAGTCTTATCCCGACACATTTCGGCTCGCGGCACAAAGCCTTTGCGGGGTCCGTTCAGTTTCTGGTAGAACTTCCGCGTTTCCTGAGAACGATGCAGCCGCTCCAACTCTGCATATTCCTGCTCTTCCAGGTAGCGGGTTTTCTCCCGGAAGATTTGGTTTCGCTGCATCTTCTTCTGTTTTTGTCTTTCCACGTTCTGACGTGTGATACTGCGCAGTGTGGCAGTCCTCGAGAAGGGCTTCGTCCACCTCGTCCTCTTCCGGCAGCGCAGCTTCGAGTGAATGCGCGTAGTTTGCGGCGACGTCTGACTGCTTCAGCAGCGCGAGATCTAACCGTGGCTGGCATTGGTACCGAATGTTGTTCACAACGGAGAGTCTTGGGCGCATCTTAACCATCACTAGGTAGTGGTCCTAGTCACCGTTAGCGCTTCGATAGGATCTGACATCGATAATGTCTGAGAAGTGCCGACTGTCGATCTGTGATTCTGTCTGATTTGGTGACCTCCAGGTGTACTTGTGATGGATTCCGTGCTGGAAAAGGTACTACGTACGGCCATGTTCTTGGAGGCGGCAAAGTCGATAAGTCTTAGGCTCATTTCATTGGTCCGCTGGTGTGCACTGAACCTTCCAATCACGGGTTTGTATTCCTCCTCCTGGCCGACCTGAGCATTGAAATCCCCGATGACGATCTTGATATCATGTTTTGAGCAGCGGTCGTATCCACTCTCCAACTGCGCGTAGAATTCATCCTTGTCGTCATCGGTACTTTTGAGGTGAGGGCTGTGCACGTTGATGATGCTTATATTGAAGAATCGGCCCTTGATTCTCAACCTGCACATTCGAGGATTGATTGGCCACCACCCAATCACCCGTTTCCGCTTCTCGCCTATCACTATGAAAGCTGTACCCAGCTCGTGTGTATTGCCGCTGCTCTGGTAGATGGTATGTCCATCTCTGAACGTACGTACCGTTGAGCTCTTCCAGCACACCTCTTGCAGCGCTACGACATCGAACTTGCGCCTCTTCAATACGTCGGAGAGCACTCGAGTGCTCTCTTGGAAGTGGAGAGATCGGCAGTTCCACGTCCCGAGTTTCCAATCCATAGTCCTTTTTCGTCGCGTGGGTCTATTCCGATTGTTCCAGTAACAATTTCCTTGTTCTTCGTTCCGTGCTTTAGAATTTTTCGTGGTGACGGCTTGCAAAGTCTGCTACATCAACCCCCTGTTTCGCCGGAGGGCCAACGAAGCTCGAAAGAGCCCTCCTTTCCTGTCGGCATACGACCTTGTATTCCACCGAGGTTGGTTACCCGATCTCCACCAAAGTTGCTCGTATCCCGGCTGGTACCACAAGGAGGTAGGAATAGCCTACACGTGCACAAAGCACCGACGGCGACGGTACGCATTATTCAGCCGTTTACCAGTCGGGCACTAAAGCGTTAAGCATTTTCAATTTTCGGTTCTGTTTTCCTTAAATTAGCTCTAGTAATACAAAAAGTATGCTAACTAGCTCAATTCCGTTGCTTTCATCCGAAAGCTGAAAAAATTTTGTACTGAAAATTATCCACTTGCTACTTCGTGAAAATTAGTAACTTTTCAGAAGCAAAAAGCTTTTAAATAATTGTTTCTCAAAACGTTTTCATAAAGTTTCTTCTAAAAAAGTGTGATAAAATTGATTGCTTTTATCCACCAATTTAAAGTTCTGGTATCGTTCGTTCTAGGCGTGAAAAGCTTATCTCTTTTAGTTTCGTTGCAATTTAATTTTAAACATATCATTTGAGGTGTTGAATTAACTTAAACCTGCTCAAATTTATATCTCACACCTAACGGGTGACAACTAAAATTTTGTAATTTTTTTGAGGCTCTTATACTCCACAACAAACGAACTCAGAGAGAAATGAGAGTATGTATGTGTTAGCTCACTCTCTCCTCTTTTTGTCAATATTTTTTGTTTTGTAAAATGACGTCGAAACAAGAAGCATTTCGAGAGTGCGTTGTGCACTTCTACGAACTGCCACTTTAATCTCGGCAAAAACTATACGGTACAACATTTAAAAAGCGAATATGTTGCGGCTTCGACTATTTACCATATCCTAAGATGCCCAACAACTATTCGCAAGCAAGCTGGTAGAAGACCAGCCAAAATTATGGACGCAAAAGGACATCGTTCTCTTTTTCGTTTTTTCAACAACAAGCCCTCTGGTTTGGCTATCAATTAAGTTGTGCCAGACGAATATTTGAAGAAAATTTTGATCCCATTTCTACAAAAACATCATGCAGATGGACAGTACGTGTTTCGACCGGATAGAGCATCATCGCATTACACAAAAAAAAACACAATCGTTTCTGAATACCCATTCGATCCCATTTTTACCCAAGAACCACGACCCGAAAAATCTGTCTCAGTGCGCCCAATCGAAGATTTTTTCGGGATTTTGAGTTCCTCTGGAGAACCACGAATTGCAAACAGTTGATTGGTAGAATTAAGAGATGCATTCGCAAAGTTGACATGACGGCCGTACAACGCTCCTGTTCCGACATCAAACGGAAGCTTCACCAAACAGCCGATTGTGGATCGTTTTCAAAAGTACATTAATTGCTTTCAACAAGGGATAATGTATCTTTAATTTCGGTAAATCATAGTTGTTAGTTGTTAGTTTTAGTTGTTACCCGTTAGCGGGTACGAAAGCCTGTAACCTTTTTATTAATGTTGTGTTTTTAAATGAATTTTTCATCTCAAAATAAAACGTTTACCTTCTTTATGGTGGTCGCTTGATTGAGCCCGTCGTGTAATTCAGGCCTAGGACTCACGATATTGCTTTTATGCTGTTCAATTTACAATAAATTGCTACACAAAAACTTCAATATCACTATACTCGGTATAGGGCAACCGTAGAGGACCCATTTATTTGGCACCACACCAGATCCCGCGTTGCAATGATCACGAGTCGATTTCGACTACCACTTGCTTCACACTTGTCCTGATATACCTACAGACTATCAACTGTTCAAAATTCTCTGTTGAAAAACTATGTTGTGGATTTGGATTTTTACAACAATAACTCAGCCGTGACGCAAAATGATGTAATGTAGAAAATTTTAACCACATTGACAGCGGATACAATTGCGCAATTGTTAGCACCTGATAAGCTACGGGCCTGTAACAATGTTCAGTTTATTGAGTTAAATCATAAAATTTAGTTACTCTGATAACAAGGACAAATTGTCATGAGAAGGTGTGCTTGTAAAATTTTCCAGGGTACAAAAATGTGTCAAACAACCCAGTGACCATAACTGTGCGTTATCTTTTATTGATTTTCGATACTCTCCATGTCACGTGAGTCTCGTTTTCATGGTGAAATTGCGTTTCATGGCACTGAAAAGTCCGACCGAACCCAACATCCAATGCTTTTTCCTGGTATTCCGATGAGTCAGGATCGAATGTAGAACACGGTGCGTACACGCAGACAGCAAATAAAACTAAGCCGAAATCGAAATTAGTCCATCAAAACAAAATTTTTGTTGTGGTGTGCATATATTTGGCAATGGCGTCTCAAGTTCAATGTCAAATCTAATGCGACCAGTAACTATACTGAGAAAGAGAGGCAGCTGACGAAAAATAGCGAAAGAGAAGCGGGAAAGTTCACGGTCGGCCGTTGGGGGTGGTGACGCCGGCAATGGGCGGAAAAGGGGCGATACCACTGCCACCACCCACCCCCATCCATCCGGTGCGCGCTGACGGTAGTCGCCTCGCAGGGTTCGAGAAAAACATAACAAACCGCGATGGTACTCCACACTGCTGCTGCTGCTGGCTCACTTGCTGCAGCGCACGTAGGACCACTTCTACTGTACGGGTACGGGCACAGGAGAGAGCGCTTAACACAAACAGAGAGGAAATGTCGGTTCCTACAGCTAGTGAGTTGTTGCGAGCTTAACCCGCATGGTGATGGTGTGTTAGTTGTACTCGCGGCCCAAAACTTTCAGAGAATACCTACTCTTGATGTGTGTTTGTCGTAACTCGTGAGTGAGAATTGCGTGCTGCTGCAGTCGCGAATCGCAACATAATATTTGTTTCGGTATAGGGTTTTACACTTTGTCGAATTTATCCGGTTCGTGTAATATTCTAATAACAAGAAAATGATTTGATGTCATGTTTTGAGACCGAATTTGCTTTGGATTTAATTGTTACCTTTCAGCTACATGCCTGTAATGTTGTACTAAATATTCAGTTAGTGCATGATATAAGTTTTCTATCCAAAAATTGCTAGCAACAAGTGTGTTAGTGTACGACGCAATATTTCTCTAATAGGTTCACCTTTGTAACACTACAGTAATTAAATATTATCAGCTGTTATCCTTATCTGATTTCTCGGTAACTCAATTTAGTTGCTTGTCCTCACTGTACCTTTTCACAGCAGGGCAAACTCAGCAAAGGGAAACCCCCTATCCAAAATAGCTTGAAAATTCACAGTTCACAGTAAGGTGGAAATTCTATTTCTAGAATTATAATTAATATCGTATCGTCATCAATCATCGATCGCACGGTTTTACCGTCCAATTTTACACGTCAAAGACAATTCATGAACGAAGCAAGTGTTGTTTATGGTTTTATGCTGCTGACCCTCGCTCGACATTAGACTTCATTCGAATGAGAAACGGGAATTATAAAACGTAGGCACACGCAATATCCTCGCTGTGTTACCAACCGACTGCCAACCATTCCAGATACTCCCCGTTTGCTGCCATCCATCGTATCCTACCGTACCAACTTCATATTCCAGAGGGTTGAGAGTAATTTCACGTCACTCAATTGACGTATTTTTTTTCGCCTGATTCTATCAATACCCACCGCACCGCACCGCACCGCACCACACCGCCGCACACAGCGAGTGGGTGTCGGATCGATAAAAGCTGTGAGCTGAGGTACAACGCAGCGAAAAACGTCGTCTCGGTCTCAGAAACTAAAACTAAAAGGATGAGAAAATATTGCTTTATCCTAGAGACTTAAAGAACTTGAACTTATTTCCGCAAAATTTCACTCTCGTTTTCACCAACACTAGCAGTGCTCTCTAGTAGTGCTAATGCGGTAGTCCCGCTTCCGGTCTCTCTGGTTCAAGTTTTGATTTTTTGTGTTTGTTTTGAACGAAAATATTCTTTATACCTACTAGGAGTGACAAGAAAGGAAAAGTAATTGTGCAATCCTGGAAGGCCATGGAGCTGGGAAGATTCTAGAGTCGATTTCGAGCAAACACGGGAATGGGAATTTGCGAGAAACTGATAGAAGAGTGCTCTCTCTCACGCGTGCTTTTCAACACTCTATTTCCTCGGGTGTGCGGAATGTGATGTTTTGAGATTTATGTTTTTGTTTGGTTTTCCTGGTTTACCAAATGTATGGCGTTGAAAGAAGTTTTGCCTTCTACATCGAGCAAATGTTATGATTTCGATTCAAAAGTCGAGCGTTTCGAATGAGGTTCGCAAAACAGTCCTATCGATTTAGTTTCGAAAACTAAACAAATATCGAGCGTTGTTGAGTGTGTCACTTTTTCACTTACTGGTGACAGAAAGCATTTATAAGCTGTTAGGCTCTGTCTAACTTTAATCATCACTGACACTCGCCCCTATGGCATTCTCGTCAACAATACACATCCACGAGGTCCAAGATAATATTCTAATGATTATTAGCTACGCTGATCGCTTATCCGACATCTTCGTTACAAGTCCAGCACACTGCACTATCTAGCTATAAAATGCCTATCTAACAAATAGTTTTGTTGTATAACAGCTTACCAAGCGCTTGTTACCCAATAATTAGATGTTTTCTGGATGGTACCCACCAGTCGACCTTCTTCAGATTCCAAACCTAATGACTATTGAACACCACAGCCAGGGTAAGGGCTTGAAGAACGTTCTGTTCGTGGCCACAATTCGCCTCTTTTCTTCACGTCTGACATAGTCAGCATAAGTGTACCAAGATATATGAACTGGTCGACTATTTTAAAAGTATTCTCATACCTGTCACTATCGCCGTACCAAGATCCGAGGAGCTCCCCACTTGAAGGGTCGAATGTCGATGACGACGAAGTCGTTCATAAAACTGAAAAAAATGTAGCACTTCTTGATGATGGTGATGATGGACTACTCGCGCCTTCCCTCGTACAACTCCTTGCAAGACTATTTTGATCAATGAATTCAACTTCGCTCTAGAGTCTAGAACATCTACGGTAAAATCAATATCCCGCTGCGTAACGAAAATCAGCCAAATAAATTCTGTTGGGATACCATTATCGAGCACAATCATCCATAACTGATTTCGACTAACGAAATCGTACGTCTCCTTAAAATCCACTGTGGAATTTCCTTTTAAAAACCACATTGAACAAAACAGAGTGCTTCCAATGCTACTAGTCTTTGCAATGGAATTTGAATATGTGTAATTGAGAAATATTATGCGTCGGTCAGACGTAAAGCGCGAGAAAGAAGACAAATATTATGCAGAGCTAGAAAAACTATTACTAGTTAATGAGACACGCAAGTGCTATGAGAAGGTGAACCAATCTCGTAAAAGACACACACCGAAGGACACACAATGATATGTGTAGGGACGAGAATGGAAACTTGATCACAAACGAGCGCGAGATAGTCGACAGGTGCAAGCAGTTCTTCGATGGGCATCTCAACGACAATATAACAGAAGGAGATTCCACCCGGAATGGAGGTCGATCCATTTCTACTAATTTGCAGATCCCTACTACACCCATCTTCGACAACATGTCTGCAATGACGTAAACCGACGTCATGTATACCGACCTGTCAGCCGCCTTTGATAAGCTCAGTCACGTAATCGCGATCGCTAAACTCGAAAGGTTTGGGATAAGCGAGACTCTCCTACGATGGTTCCGTTCTTATCTCACAAATCGTCAGCTGATGGTCGCCATAGTTGATTGTAGTTCCAGTAAATTCTGTCGCAGTGTTGAAAAATTCATAGCAGCAAAAAACTCAATGAGATTTCAAGCACAAGAAATTTCAACTTTGATCAGAAGCGCCGAACTCACATATGAATTTCTCTCGCTATTATATGCGATGACTCTGTTGCTATGCGATGTGAACCAAATTCAGCTGTGAGCATTTTGCTTACTTCTTCCACAGCTGGCATTTCATACAACGAACCAGAGAGCGAAAGAGAATTAACCGCCAGAAAAAACACCAGCTGCGAAAAAAGCTAGCACACATTCATGAATGAAGATGGCAAACAAATTGGCAGAATTTACATTTTTTCATCGCGGGAATCGACATTTTCTTAACTAGAAAGTAAAAAGCCTAATAAGAATTAGATAAACATGTATTTTAAATGTGTGTTGTAGTTTAACTTTACAATTTACTTAGAGATTCATTCTCCTACGCTCAGTCACAGTTACGTATCGCACGAGAGAATGCCTATGCTGTTCAACAACGATAGCTCCGAATAGCAGTTGAAGCAAAGCAGAATATGATCAAGCGGGAAGAAACATGAGTGAGTTTTGTGATTCTTGCTATGAAAACAGAAAAACTCACGTGTGAGTTTTTTCTGCATAGGATCAAGTTGACATGATTCACAGTTGATTTTGATTTTTGATGAGTTTTGTGGTTTCGAGTTTTTATCATCACTGATTCTGTGTCGCCTAAGGTAGTGCGCAGGGCAGTCATCCCGGACCGCTCACATTCCTGCTCTATTTCAACGATGTCAACCTCCTGCTTGACGGATCAAGGTTATCATATGCCGATGATCTAAAAATATTCTCCCGTATCCGCTCAACTGAAGACTGCATCGCTCTCCAACGGCAGCTGGATGTCTTCGGCTTCGCTAATTGGTGTACTTTAAATAATTATACAGAATGGTTGTAGCTCACTTAAAGTGCCCTGTATTATCCTTCTCACGTAAAAAAGATGCTGTTATTTTCAACTACTCTAATCTCTAAAGCGTGTCCCACATCAAATTACTTAACGATGAATCAAGTGATTAAACGTTACTACGAAACTCTGAGCATCGAACGGAAGGAGTAATGCGATCCGAATGAATGTTAGTTAGCAGTTATTAGGATCACAAGCGTGTCACGAAAGCGTTTGAGCGGAATCCCAATGCTTCATGGGCATGGATGTGGCAAAAAGTGAAATCTGTCCAAGTCTTTCGTTCAGTGAACCAAGGACCGGGAGGGACTGCATACGTACAAAGTACAGAAGGCTTCAAATCGTGGCGAACGGCAAAATACGGTGGGAAAGTTACGGACCCGGAAACTGCATACCCAGTAGCTGGCATAACCTCATTGTTCCATTATGGATAATGAGACTTACGACATGGCGGACTTCCGGCAGCTTCCGGGCTACTGTTCTTCACTGCCCAGCATAAGTTTGATGTTTCGGAGGAAGTAAGGAAGCAGAAACTGTCAAAGTTTGCCAAGAAACATATGATTTGGCAAGCGATCTGCTCATGTGGCAAACGGAGAGCGCCGTTTGTGACTACCGGGACTGTAAATGGGCAGATCTATCTCAAGAAGTATCTACAGAACCGTCCGCTTTCTCTGTTGAGGCAACACGAGGGCCCCCTGCCATCTTCTGGTCGGATCTAGCTTCGTGTCACTATTCAAAGGATGTTCTGGAGTGGTATGAAACCAACGGGGTTACTTTCATACCCAAGGACACGAATCCCCCAACGCACCGGAACTAAGACCTATCGGAAAATACTAGGCTATTATGAAGTAGGCTCATCCCAAGGAGGTCAAATCTGAGGAAGACATAAAGAAAAGTGGATTTCCGTATAGAATAACCTGCAGCCAGATGTTGTACAGAACCTTATGAGTGGAGTTAAGCGTAAGGTGCGAACATACGGTTATAGTACAGAAGATGAATGAAATGAATGTGCTAAAAGCTTACTAATGGGTCATACTTTATTGTCTGAAAGTATGAAAAGGTTTTTTCCGTAATGCAATTTGATGTGGAACACCCTTTAGTAAGACTAAATAAGAAGTATTGACAAGAAAAAAGGATGGATTCATGTAATCATTGTTTTAGAAGGTAATGAAAAAGCGGACGAGTTAGCCAGATTTGGATCTGCTATGGAAGTTATAGGCCCCGAACCTTTCTGTGGGGTATCCAATAGTACGTGCAAGATGGAACTGAAAAAATGGGAACAAAACCAGGTCATATTGAACTGGAATAATACTCTATCAGCCCGTCATGCAAAACGGTTTATTAAGCTAAATGTCTCAATCACGCAAAAGCTATTGAATCTTTCAAAGAATGATTTAAGTACCTTTAGCGGAGTGGTTACTGGTCATTGTTCAAGTAAATATCATCTAAAGGTAATGGGAAATCTTAATGATGATAGATGTCGTTTATGCAATCTAGAGTGTGAAAGGGCTCATCATATACTGTGCGAATGTACGGCGTTATTCATTAAAAGGCGCAAATTTCTCAATAATGGACCGTTGGTGTTGGAGCCTTCGGAAATATGAGCTAGTTCTCGTCAGAAAGTAATACAATTTATTCTCAACATACTACCATGTTGGGATGATTCAATTAAAATAACAATTACTAAACGGCATAGTAGCTGTTCATGAGTAAAGGCATACAGCAAAAGAGGACAAACCACAATAGATCAAAGAACTGGTCGCAGTGGTCCAAGGTCCCCAACAAGAAAACAAAACATCGTTTTCCACTGCTTTTAAATTCAAAGTACCTGTATTAGTATAAGATTATACACTGAAGTCGTTTTTTACGCGGTTCGATTTTCACGCGACTATTTTTACGCGAATGTCGGAATTTACGCGGTTTTTTTACGCGAATTTCGGAATTTATGCAGTTTTTATACGCGAATTTCGGAATTTACGCGGGACGTATCCTTCGCGTAAAAAGCGACTTGAGTGTATTAGATTAGATTGACAATACTTTATTTTGCTTGATAGCGTTGAATCCCTGTTACCCAGAAAAACACTAATAGAGTAGGGCGGGGCGTAAGTGCGATGTTTGAAGTTGTCATCAATTTTCATGAGATATAAAGAAGCAAAACAATAAAATATATTTTATATTGATGCAATAACTCAATATCTTCACATTCAACTATAAATCATCTGGGGTAATGATGTTATATAAAACAAATTCTTTATTTTTCTGGTTAGGTGCCGAATCGCACTTTTACCCCACTAGCGCACAGTAACGCTCCTCCATACAAAGCTTGGCCAAAAGTCAAAAGTTACTTCAAATCGGCTGAATATAACATCTTTAGCTAATTTTGGGTCACTGATTTCAAATTTGGGATCAAAAATCGAAAAAACTGATGGCTCATTAGGGTAGTTCACAAAATTAAAAAAAAATAGTTCCGGTTTTTTACTTGTTTCATTGTGATTTTTGTTTTTGAGATGGCAAATTTTGTATTTGCCGTTGAAAGCATAAAAAAAAAGTTGTATCGTAATGCATTAGGGTGGTTCACAAACCATAAAAAAATTATTACAAAAAAACAAAGTAAATTGCGATATCCACTAAGCTCGTTCAAACTATAGAATTAGCTCTTCGAAGTGCCATCGTAAGGTATTCTTCACTATATAAAAATAAATTCAAATCGGTTCAGTAATTCAACAGTTACGAATTTTTAAAGAAACCGAATTGGTCAAAAATGATGATTTTTGGCGTCACCCTAACTCAGAAAAAGACACCCTAAGCGCCAAGTAAAAAGTCAGGGGTCTAAAATTTTCCGAAAAGAAACAACTACACAAAATTTGAACAAACACGAGCATTTTTAATTGGGACTTTCGTGGAATTCTCCTATGGAAGAGAAAATCATTCCTTCATGTAAGAAGAAGAAATCACTTCTAATATAGCCGGCAAAAAGTCGATATTACTTCCTTAGCGCAGCAAAGCGCAGAAAGCCACCTAGATTTCCAAAAGGTAGAGAAAGTTTCCTATAAGATGCATTTAACGTGATCGTTTTCTGACGTTTCCCGCCATACTTTCTTGCTCGCTGAATATTGGTGTTGAGTTTCCCATACATTTTGAATGGAAGAACAAAATATCATTCTTCAACATGTTCAACTTCAGAAATTTTTTCAAAATTTCATTTTAACTTCAAACTGAAAAAGCTTGAAATTGGATTTTTGACTTTTGGCCAGCTTTGCGCCATAGCGGGGCAAAAGTGCGAATACCACGATATGTTTCGGTAAGAAGTATTCACAATTTGTACCTTTCCTATTTTCCGCTGGCGTACAGCAGCCTTCGTCAGAGCAAAACTTTACCAAACTTTTTTTTCTTGTTTCACCAGTTTCTTGTGGAGCACAAAGTTTTCTGCAGATCTTCCATTTCTAGTAGGGTAAGCGTAGGGTAGTAGGGTAACGCCACTACTGGGGCGTATTTAGTAGTAAAATTTCAAATTTTTGGTCAAAATATAGTGCTATCATAACAAATATACATGCATACGCTCACGATATGATTGAAACATTCTTAATCTTACTAAAAATGACGGTTGGAATCATTCAAAATTCAAATTTTGTTGAAGAGAAAGATTTTTTCTACGATCATTGGTTTGCCTATAGTGGTGGTATGGTTGCTACCGAGGTCCCTAGATTGGAGGCATCGCGAGCCCATAATGGAGGCAACACATTAAACATTCAATTACTGCAATAAAAATTTATACAAACTGGCTCTGCTTGTTTGCATGAGCTTGCGTTCTCACTTCATATGCTCGACAGATTTAAATTTATTGAATTCATGAATAAATAATATCAGAAAAAGATAAAATTCAAAACCTATTTTAGCAGCTATGCAAAATTAAATTTTATTCAGAAAATCTTAACAAAACCAGTGGAATATTTCTATAAATTTCATTTTACCACTAAGAGAAGAGACGATTATTTCAAGTAAACCTGTATAACCCAGGTGCAGGATTATATAAACGTTATCTAGAGGCATAATTGCGTTTTATCTCATGAAGGGCGTATCTTATTCAAGTACCACCACTATTGGTACTACCTCCACTAAGCGTACGCTTACCCTATCTGTAATATAGTGGCTAAAACTGTATATAAATACCCATGCATGTTTGTCTCATGCATGAATCGCACTTTTACCCCGCTAGGCGCTTTATGGGGTTTGATCAAATTAAGGAAAAGCAAAAGTTATTTGGTAAATTCTTCTCACCGCATTTTCAAAACAGATATATGAGTGATGTAAATGTTGATATGTAAAACGCTGCTACAATTTTTCAACAAGTAATATCCTCCTGTTGATATCGTATTTGCTGTACAACGAAATATTACATCAAACCCGCTCTAACATAACATTTACACATAACTCAGCAACTATGCTTTGAAAACAACAAATGTTTACGATAGATTCAAGCTGTCAAAGTAGTCATCCATCCAAGCCAATGTAATCAATTTACTCAGAATCGCACTTTTACCCCCATCGCACTTTTGCCCCTCCTTACTCTATATATAAATTTACTATTTAGCATCAAACATTCCGTTACTTCAGCGCCTATAACGGAATGTTTGTTAACTGCCTTAGATTAGACGAAAACAGTATACATAATCATGAACTCAACAACAGCTGAAGTCTTGCCAACGCGGTGATGATAACTTCCATATATTATTGTACGGAAGAAAAGCACTCCAATCGCACTGACCAAGGCGCCTCCATCGATTTCAACAGAAAAGGAGCCGCATGGTCGTTTTTCAATTTGCACTCTCCAGGGGGCATATGAGTTCTTTGATTTAAATAATGCATCTTGTTTTATTGATTACTTCGAACAAATTCTGAAATCGTTAGCAAAATGGCGAAAAATTAACAAAGTTCCAGCCTTACAGGGCATGCTGTAAGTTATTGTTCAGCGAATAAAAACTTAAATCACGATTTTCTTGAAGCCATGTTTTCAAAGGCGATACTATGGATATCTCAAGAACGGCTCGGCAAGTCGAAGCTTATATAAATATCTGGTCCTTGAGGTATTGCAACTTTTAGTTCTTATTGAAATTGAATTTACGTCACTCTTTGAACCAAGAGGCTCATTTTGCTCAGCTTTGATCCGTGGTTAGATCTTCTAAGTAAACAGTTTCCTATTTAATCCTTGTTTCATTCGTTACTAGTCTCATCATGTCAGCACAATTTTCTAGTATTGAGCCCTCGCGCATCTTTAAGTATCTAGTATCATTACCTCCCGTATTGTAAACGTATGTCTAGAGATAGAATACTGAAATACAATAAATAAAATCATATTCAAGTTCAAACTTTATTATATCCAAGGATATATAAAAAAGCGGTGGTCTGGTCGGCGTGTGAGGTTGCGTACTACTATCCTAACATTCTCCAATCTTAGATAAAATTGTCGGTCAGACGTCGTTCGACTCAAGTGGACCTTTCGAGTGCATCCGTCCGATCACCGTCCGACAAGCTCTTACCGGGCTGTGTGAATCCTATTCCCATGAAAGACTGCCAAGAGTAGAAACCAAAACCAAAAAATCTGACTGAATAGCCTACGACTTGCAGACTTCATTAGTTCGAAGTTCGAAAACAGTCACTGACGAAGCCTGCAAGTCGTGGGTGAAATATGTATCTGCCGTGAATACATATACATATTATAATTTATTTGGAAAGTTTTCTTTTTTATTTAATTCCAGGCAAAAAATCTGACTCTCTTCATCTCCCAACTATCTTCCTATTCGCCCCCCCGGAGTACACCCCCTAAGGCTAATCCACCAAGCCCAGCGACGTGGTAGAAGTAATATTTAGATCTATCCAGGGGATCCCAAATAGGCTACTTCAAAGGTCACAATTGTTCAAATTAGGAATATAGTGTCATAGTGTCAGTGGAAAAAGTATTTTAAGAAAACCGAATTATTAACTGACTAAAAATTAAATCTGAACGACCTGCTAATGCGCTATTACGTATATTGTATGAGGTATAATCGTATTGCTATTCAACATTTTCTAAATGTAAGTTGCAATACCCTTCTGGTTTCAAGCGTCTATTTAATATTTTATTTCATACCACAACTCTTCTTAATAGGCACAAAACATATTATACAAGGCGCCTCCATCGATTTTAAAGAAATGAGGACGCATGGTACCTTGCCAATTTGCAATATGTATTGGATTCGCAAAATTCTCTCCTTGGATCACCGCAGAACCCTGCTTTATCATACAATGCGAAAACAAATACAATCGCAATCCATAATTGTCCACAATGCAGAAGATTGTTGCGAAACGGCGATAAAATAGGCTTACGCTAGTTAACGCTGCTGTCGGGCATCGATGTACATCACGCGAATGATCGCATGCACGAGAGGATTTAATTATCGTTATCAATACTTATTAGAAAATAGATACACTGAAGTGCATTTTTAACACGGTCTATATTTTCAGTTATTAAGAAAGATGCAACTGAGGGACCACATTCCCTTATTTTACTCAAAGCATTTAGGAGAAACCTGACATTCGTCACGTATTTTGTAAATGGTTCCTAAGATGCACCGTTCTTGAGTAAACGAAAAAAACAAACCGTGTAAAAAAGACTTTAGTGTATGATATATCGGTCTAGGCACGATTATTATCAGCCCTGAATAAGCATCTCATCAGACCGGTCGCAAATACTCCTTTCGGTCGAATAAAGGCTCGATGTCCTAACGTTACCAATCTAAGTGTCCGCGTATATTGAATATATCGAAATTCCCGAACGTGTGGGTGGGCTGATCCGGCATAAAATTATGGTAATAAATAAAGGTTGTAAGTAATAACCAAAATATGCGTGTCTGCGAGATTTCATTAGTTACGGTAAAATTGAATGGTATTTTCTCCTAACTTTATCATTGATAAAAATGAGTGTAGATGATAAATTATCTACACTAGTTTGACACAATAAAGTGTGTTTCGAAACACACCATTTCCTTATCTTGCTATACCAGGATTGGTCAATAATGGCAAATGAGCAAAAACATCGATGAATAACAATAAGCATTTCGCCTCTTTGTCCATCTTAAAGGTACATTCCAGTACCCTTACCAAGTGTTTTGATTTTCTTTTCATTCAACAGAGGGGAGAAGTCTGTTCGTTCGACGGAGTATTGCACGCGTCAATGATTTCAAAGAATGGAGGAATGACGGATTATTTCATGGGCAGACACTTTTAACTAAAACGTATTATCGTACATTCCGCTGCAACAGCCGCGATGATCGTCGACAGACTTTTATACAAATTAATTCAACTTTTGGGTTACCCGAAATGCGACCCAATTCGAGATAAAACCTCGCTCGCCTCATTTAAAACAGTTTAAGAGCCGAATGTGCCGAAATTATTCCTCATTGACCAATGCCGTCAGTCGAATCTGCATGCATCAAGGCCGGTTTCAAGTCCAATGACTCAGCTGGCTCCGAAGACGAATGAAAAGAAAAAAAAATATTTTTTCGCTATCGTAATTTCGGTTTGACCGGCTCGAGACGCCGGCACGCGGCGGGTATGATTAGGCAGAACGCATAACCGCATAGACACATACATGGATGGTGACGAGACGGGGCCGGCCGGCCGGCCGGGCAATCGCGAAACCAGGTTGAGCCGTCTGCGAAACAAATCGAAAACAGTTACATGATCACCTAGACATCTCATACAACCACTAAGGCCACGACAGCGGCGGCAGCAGCAGCAGCAGCAGTCATTCGAACTCCCCGAAAACCAGTTTTGTGGAAAAATGAAATAAAAAAAACGGACTGACTGCCTGATTGACTGAAATTCAACCATCAGTGAATGTGAGGCTTTTATGCTTGATCGTGTAAATTTGAAATACTGAAATTTAGCGTAAATTCGGTTTCTGTTAGAATGAAGAAAATATTGCATTATGAAATTCCTAACCCGGTTAGATCCATGATCCTTAATAGTGCGTGGAATTTGCAGATGCGGGATGAAACTATAACTTATTATTTCTAAGAAAGGCAAAGTTTTACGCATGTCTGGATGGCCCGACTCGACTTTTTGTTGGAATCGAACGTAGTTTGCATGTTTTGAACCAGTAGCGTAATCAACGTACGCAAATTGAAATTGGATTTCTCTTCAAAGTTCAAAGTATTGGTTAAATTAAGCCCTATTTAAATGATTTTGTTTCACACAACAAGGTTAATCGATTGAAAAGCGTAGTGGATTTATATCTTCAAGGTGTTTTCATATTGTACGCAATGTTTAATGCGGATTTTGAAATTCGTACGGCCAACCAGTTGACCATGGTTTCTCTACCTTCTCATCGCCATCGGTGCAATTCCCATCTCAACACTCAGTCCGATACTATACAATGATTTCTGGACCAGTGAAAGATAAATTGCAGATACCACTGACTGGTTAGTTCCATCAGCAAGATTGTTTCTCGCAATACCCGAAGGCAATTCGAAGGTTGATTTGGAAATATTTTACAATATAATCGGCGATAATCATTCTAATGCTGTAACACAATTGTTAGCAGCAGTAATACTGGTTTATACTTGAACAAACTGAGCAAACAACAGACCTCCAGAGCAGACAGTTCAGGTGTCTCAAGAACGGCAAACCGCTAATCTAAAATGTCAGGCAAACCCTGTCGAAAGGGTGAATGATAACATTTGACTTAAGTCAAAATGATGACTGTTTTATCATAACCCTTGCTAAGAGTTTTTTGTTTGTAAAGATAATCGGTACTAAATTTTTAACAATCTTACCGAATAACACACCTCCATCGATTCTAACGAAGAAGGGGACGCGTGGTTATTTTCCAAATTTGCAGTGCCGAACGCTTAAAGGAAGATGACCGTTTGAAAAAATCAGTGCTTTGTGTTTCAGTTTTAGATTCAATTGACTGTTTTACTTGGTTTGATAATAATATTTTTAATGATGCGACCGCGAGGAATGGATGATAAAGATCGACGCAATAAAACACCGCTTCTGCGAAGCCATTTTTTCAAACTTCATATACCTTTTCTTGCAAACTAAACAATGTATCTTATTTTGCTTAGTTTTGTTGATAGATGTAAAGAAAATACTTTTATATCTTTTGTGCACATTATGAATAAAACACAGGCCGAGAAAAAGAAATGGAAGAACAAAAGATGGTAGAAAAAAGTAAATTTCTTTTCCCAACGTGCAATAAAAGAATAAAACAAAAAAGTACATAAAATTTCAATGACCGACGAAGTAACGTTTTATTGCGTCGAGTTCGCTCCGTTAGGCACTATACAATGTTGTTTTATTCACTTCCCATGGTCAGATCATCCAAAATTAGTATCCAAATAAGCAGAAAAGCCTATAGAATCGAAATCTAAAATTGAAAATTACTGAGTTTTTTTAATTTTTCTACGGCCATGTCCCTTTGATAAACGCTAAAAAGGTTAGAATATTATACACTTCTATACAAAAAATAGGCCCTACAGAAAACAGTGTTTCACCTGAAACTATCTTCAGTTGGTTGCCTCTGAAAACGACTTACAAAGATGCAAATCAAGTAAAACCCAATCATAAATCAAATTCCGTACTTATACTGTATAGTAAACGTTGTCAAACACTGCCTTATGGTCTATAAAACTTACATTGACTTATGATTTTTCTTCCATGTGAGTGACAAAGTGGATGATAAATTTGAAGTCGCCAATCGTCCGTGCACAAAACAGTATTCAAAGAAAAATTTTCCATTCAGACACTGGTTACTATCCAATGCATTATATACTGCCATTTAGTGCTGGCAGAAATGCTATTTACACGGAAAATAAAAGAAAACTGTAAACTGCCTTCAATAAAGTCATTTCGAACAGTTTGCAATAAACCAACAATACACAAAACAACAGCAAACTCAGTGCAGACATTTAATTGGAAATGTTTGCACAAGATTTCTATAAAAAAGTACCGTATGGGTTAGGTTGCGTTAAATTAAGAATTGGAGGTAATAATATTCCGGTCGTATGATGTTCAAATATTTTGCTTTTATCAACCACAATTTGGGTTTCAAAATGCGATTACCTATCAACCACCAACCCCTAATTCGTCCCATCATTCAACCAATCTTGGCACAATATCATCAATTATTGTTTGTCGTTCCCGTTTACATAGTTTTGCTTGTACCGGAACTTGCGCTCTTAGAGCTTGGTATATGTCTTTCAAAAACGAAAGACCTTCTAAAGACCATAGATTAGACCATAGACCATAGAGCTCATTTTAATCATCTGTTTTTGAACTTAGCGTTGGGCGCTAAAGATACTAAATTACCTCCGTATTTAACAGCTCTACTTTAACCGAAAGTCGCTTTCTAATGCGATGATTAAAGGTATAGGTATGGTTTCAACTCTTCTATTAATCTACAAAACTACCTACTGTCTTTCATTGTTACTTTAACTAGTCGCGGACTCTCGTGAACTGATCTTGTCCATCCCATTCCCAAGTAACAATTCAAAATTTTATTATGTTCCTGTAGTGGTTTTCGTGACCAATTTCATAAAACCGCTAATAAAACTATGACCTCCACCAGAACTTCCTGATAACCGCTAAAAAACTGCCTTCCGACCATGGGGTCCACTCTTCAGAAGGTTTCCATAAGCTTAAGTAGTTTTATGGAACTATCAGTAGTCCCCAAAAATTACCATTTTAGATGCTTATCACTCAGTCAATCCCCAATACACTTCAGAAATATTCATATGAATCCATTGGCAATTTTTCTAACCATCTCTAACAATATACTAGATTGTCAATCAAATCAATTTTTCAAATAATTGAAAATAATTGAGCAATGTCTGACTAGACATCCTCATTTCGTGGTTGGTTTAAATACTTCTTCTTCTTCTGCTTCAGCATAGAGCCTGGGTGGCTCGTGCTGTTTCAAGCGCTCGTCTCCATTCAACTCGGTCTTGGGCCACTCGTCGCCAATTTCCTAGTCGTCTCAGAAGTTGCAAATCGCTTTCGACCTGGTCGAGCCATCGTGCACGTTGGCCCCCCCCCCTGTTCCTGATGCCAGTGGGGTTGTTGAAGAGGACTATTTTCCTGCTAGTCTGCTACCTTTCGCTAGATGTATGATGGGAGTTTCCTCCAGCAGTGCCTGTAGCTCGTGGTTCATACGCCTCCGCCACTCTCCGCTTTCAGTTTGTACTCCACCAAATATCGTTCGAGGAACTATCCGCTAGAACACGGCAAGGGCGCGTATGTCCTCCGTGAGCAGCATCACGGCTTCAAGTCCATAAATAACTACCGGTCTAATAAGGGTTTGTATATTGTTAGCTTCGTGCGGCGGCGCACGCTTCCTGATCGTAGCATTTTACGAAGGGCAAAGTGGGCCCGATTTCCCGCTTGGATGCGCCGCTGTTTCTCCTTACTAGTGTTGTTGTCCGCGGTCATCAACGATCCCAAATACACGAACTCCTCTACCACTTCTAGTTCGTCGCCGTCAACGGTTACCTTCCATGGGAGACGCGCATTTGTTTCCTTTGAGCCTCTTCCTTTCATGTATTTGGTCTTCAACGCATTTGTTTTTAGCCCAATTCTCCTAGACTCCGCTTTTAGTCTGGCGTAGATTGCCTCCGCCGTCGCAAAGTTCCTGGCTATGATATCGAAGTTCGCTACCCTTGATAAAAATCGTTCCTCTCGTTTCGATGCCCGCTCGTCGGATCACCTCCTCAAGAGCGATATTGAACAGCATGCAGGATAAACCGCCACCTTGCCTAAACCCTCGCCGCGTCTCGAAGGGACTCGAGAGTGTCCCAGAGATGCGTACGAAACACATCACTCGATCCAATGTAGCTCTGAACAGTCGCGTCAGTTTGTCCGGAAAACCATGTTCGTACATTATCTGCCATAGCTGGTCTCGATTGACTGCAGTCATGTACATGTATCGTATGCTGCTTTGAAATCAATAAAGATGTGATGCGTGGGCACGTTGTACTCCCGACATTTCTGCAAGATCTGTCGGATAGTAAAAATTTGGTCCGTAGTTGCGCGAGCCCCCATGAAACCTGCCTGATAATTTCCTACGAAACCTTGTGCTATCGGTGACAACCGGCGTAACAGGATCTGGGAGAGTACCTTGTAGGCGGCGTTTACCAGCGTAATACCGGGATAGTTGCAGCAGTCTAGTCGATCATGGGACAAACCATTCCTTCCATCCATTCCTCCGGTAGCTTTTCCTCCTCCCAAAGCCTCGAAATAACCCAGTATAGAACCTTTGCTAGCGTTTCTCCGCCATGTTTACAAAGCTCTGCCGGTAGGCGGTTCTTTCCAGCGGCTTTATTGGTCTTTAGCAGCCCGATTTCTTGTTTGACTTTTTGGAGATCAGGTGCTAGGACATAAATTAATTTCCGTTCCACCTCCTTCTGCGACTTCGCCATTGAGGTGTTCATCGAACAACTGCTTCCATCTGTCGACCACCTCGTGCTCGTTTGTGATTATATTCCCTCCCTCGTCCTTGCAAATGTCAGGTTTCGGTGTGTAGCCCTTCCGAGTTAGGTTCACCTTCTCATAAAACTTGCGCGTGTCATTAGCTCGGAATAGTTGATCTAATTCTTTACGATCTCTGTCCTCCTTTTGGCGCTTTTTCCTCCTCAGGATCGTGGTCAACTGGTTCCTAGCTCGTCGGTATCTGGCGTCGGTTCTCTCTAGTGACAATAATTTTTCCAAGCAGTTTTTCCCCTCCACCGCTTGTTGGCATTCCCCTTCAAACCAATCATTTTGTGTACTCCGAGGCTCAATACCTAGTGCCGCGGTAGCGGCCTCTCCGATGGCCGAGCCTAACTCCTCGGAAGAAGGCAGTGCCTCATTTAGTACTCGCGCGTAGTAGGTTGGTTGAAATAAACATTGCAAATTTTAAATTATTTTCGAACGGATTACAATTCATGGATCAACGAAAGTTAGACGAAAATTTTAATAATTTAATAAAATATAATTTAATAAAAAAATTCTCTTTGTTTTTGATGATTCCGTTTCAGTGACGTACATCCAAGGGAAAAACAAACGGTACCGCAGTTTTATGTTTTACAAAAACTGCTAGTCCATAATCTAAAAGTTTCATTACGTGAAATTTAATTAAAAAGAAAACTTTTCAATTAAATTCTACTATGCATATTTATTCTTAACAGATACGTATTTCGCCTACGAGTTGCAGGCTTCCCCAGTGTTTGTTTTCGAACTAAAAAAACTTCAGTTTCATTACGATCAGTGTAACGGTTAGGTTACGGGAAACGAAGCATGATCACCAACGTGTATAATTGTGCATACGAAGCAAGTATCGATCGACCCGATGACGAATGTTCAATCGACTGATCGAGTGAGGCAGACGATACAAGATCAGAACGGGTTAGTTAAGTTCGGCTCACGCTACAGAAAGGTCATCGCGTACGGTCACGGTCAACGAGAGTCGGGAGTAAAGACACACTTTACAATGGCGACGAGATTAAAAATTGGTGAGTGCTACTAAAATTGTGATATACAAAAAAAGAAGGTTTGAAACAATGTACTAAGTGGATATCGTGGTCTTTTTATGTTGGTGCTAACCTAGTTCGAAAAAAATGAAGTAAATTGGTGTTTTTTAAGTACAACACGTGGTGCGATAAAAAAAGAATGGCGGAGCCGATGAAACAAAGCCTTCATTACGAGGGCTCGGCTTAATTTTCTTAATACCTAATGGCATGATGTGTGTATTTTCTTTTAGTAATATTATACCTACCTAATAAATTTCACAAGAAAAGTGTAATCGGTAAACCTTATGCCTTACTATGAAATGAAGCTAAAAAAAAAGTTTGTTGGTGAAAACTGAAGCAAAATGGGGTTTTATTTGGAATTGCATTTTTGTATGTATTAATATATATTATTAAAAATCAAAATGGACGCTATTGGTAGATTAAGGTAGTAGTGTGCTTCGTGCAAGGAAATTGAAGCCTTCGTGGTCCGTTTGCTATGTGCATAACCTTCATTGACAGAGCCGATCTGTAGTCAAATAAATGGTTGTGATGTACCATGCTTGATATTAGTGTAAAAAGGCTATACTGCGTGTATAACCGGGAAAGGAATCCTACGTGGAAGATCGATCGATTGATCTATGTTTGTAAAGTGGAGCATGAGAGAGGGGTTGTTGCTTTGTGCATAGCCTAAAAGATTATTCATGCTCTGTGGAGGGTAATACAGGATAGAAGAAAAAATATTTACCCTTGGTGATTGGGCCCAGAATAATAATTCTTCGCGAATAAACGCGTGGGACTGATGTGTGCTTTAATTGAAGATTTTTTTTTGTCTAAGGTTGTAAAGGGTATTAATGCTTCGTGCAGTCTTAAATGGTCGTTCCTTCGTGGTTGGTATTGTTAATTTGGTGGTACTTCGGAGTTATGTAACTAATTCTGGCGGTGTTGGTTAAGATGAACACTTCGTGTAAATAAGGTTAGACTTTTTTCTAATTTTTTAGATGCAGCGGTCATGCCACCATTTAAGGTGGGCACAGACCCAAGAAATGAGTGGACAAAATGGAAAAAAGCGCTTGACAGATATTTACAAGCAAGCAAGATTGACGATGACGATGAGAAATTTAACCTCCTGTTAGTGCTGGGAGGAATTGATTTACAGACATACTATGATAAAATATCGAAGTGGGAAGTACGACAAATGACTGTAGATCAGGGGGAAATCATTCTCAAATATGAATCAGCTATATTGTCTTTGGACAAATATTTCGCTCCGCAGCTGAAAAAACGATTTGAACGTCATCTTCTCAGGTCTATGCGTCAAGACAGTAATGAACCGTTTGAAGAATACGTGTTCCGTTTACAAGATCAGGCGAATCGATGTATGTTTTCGGATGTAGACGACATGGTTATTGACCAAATAATTGAAGGGTGTAGATCATCTGAACTGAGGAAAAAGTTGTTGACCGATGATCTATCTCTTAACGAAGTTATTGCATTTGGAAAAACGTTAGAGGAGGTTCAAAAACAGACGCGTGATTATGATAGAACTACAATGCACACGTATGAAAGTTCGGAAGGCCCCATAGTTCAGAAAGTTGTAGAAAATTCCTCAAGGAGAATAGCTGTCAGGAATAAAGAGATCAAAAACACACGGAAATGTTATAAATGCAACAGTACCGGTCACATA
This sequence comes from Sabethes cyaneus, assembly GCF_943734655.1. NCBI lineage: Eukaryota > Metazoa > Arthropoda > Insecta > Diptera > Culicidae > Sabethes > Sabethes cyaneus. Next base: position 64,330,250 of record NC_071354.1, read on the forward strand.
GTCAGGGACGTAGAGCGATGCCCGGCAAAGAATGCAGAGTGTCATAATTGCCATACGAAAGGTCATTTCAAAATATGCTGTCGGAAAAGGAAGCTATACGCCAAACGAGTTCATGCTATTGTCCCAGAACAGACAATGTCTGATAAGGGGGTGTCTTTCGTGAAATTCTCTGAAGATCAAAGCGAAGTACTTGAATTGGATGTAGGAGGTGTGAAAACGGAGATGGTGATCGACTCAGGATCTCCGGCGAACATAGTTGATAGAAAAACATTTGACTGGCTTAAACAACAGTACGCTCATATATTGAATGAAAGAAACCCAGAACAGGACGGTATTAGATATACAGCATTTGCATCACCCGTGGATATATTTTTCAGTAAAGGTGAAGAAACTGAGGTGAAGATACCGGGAGAGGAGACAGGCGTTTGGTCTCACATTTTAGTTGCCCCAGACGGACAGGTGAATCTACTGAGCAAAAGTACAGCTTTCGCGTTGGGAGTGCTGAAGATAGAATATCACGTGAATCAGGTATCCAAAAATCCGTCAGAGATTCAAATGACGTTCTCAAAGAATTTCCCAAAGTCCCAGGGGTACTTCTGACTGTTCAGGTGTCCGTCCGGTGGTCCAATCTGTAAGAAGATTCCCTGTGTCAATGGAAGCGGATGTTGAAAAAACCATCCAAGATCTACTCGAGAAAAAGATTATTGAAAGAGCGGAAACTCCACTGACATGGGTGTCTCCATTGGTTCCTGTTAGGAAAACGGATGGAAAAATTCGGCTATGTGTAGACATGCGAGCTGCCAACAAAACGGTAAAGCGGGAAAATTATCCCATTCCAAACATTGACGATGCGATGAATGGTATCAAGAAGGTAGTTAAATTGTCGAAAATTGACTTGGAAGCGGCTTATTATCATTTCGAGATCGAGCCATGTTGTAGAAACATTACAACTTTTGTTGCTCGCAGTGGGGTATATAGGTTGGTCGTGATTGTTTATCTCTGAATGTATTGGAAAGTAGATTTGCTAATTTCTTACAGGTTTTGCCGATTGATGTTTGGGATTAAGTCAGCTCCTGAGTTGTTCCAAAGAGAGATGGAAAACTTATTTCGGGGAATAAAAGGCTTGGTGGTTTACATTGATGATCTTCTGATCTATGGTGAGACAGAAGAGGAACACGATGTTACACTGGAGGAAGTCCTGTGCCGTATTACTGAAATGAACATGAAAATAAACGAGCAGAAATCGGTATTTGGTGCAAAGGACGTAACGTTTTTGGGATACGTTTCCTGCGAAGGAATAAGACCTACAGAAGACAAGATTAAGGCTGTTGTTGACCTTCAACCATTAACCTCGGTGACCGAATTGAGATCTCTTTTAGGGCTCATAAACTTCGTTGGGAAATTTATCCCAAATCTTGCAGCGTTGACGTTTCATATGCGAGCTCTGCTTCATAAGGATGCTACTTTTTTGTGGACCGAAATACACCATCGAGAGCTAAATAATAAAAAAAAATGTTCTGAAGGGGGCAGAGACGTTAGGCTATTTTGATCCGGAAAACGAAACGTTGCTCGTTACTGATGCTAGTCCATTCGGGTTGGGCGCGATCTTGATCTACGTCGACAACGGTATTTCAAAAACCATTTGTTGTGTGTCGAGAAGCTTATCGGACCACGAAAAAAAGTATTGCCAAACGGAAAAGGAATGTTTAGCGATAGTTTGGGCTATGGAAAAACTTTATGTCTATCTCTACGGACTCCAGTTCACCCTAGTAACAGATTGTAAACCATTAGAGTATCTATTTAATAGAGTCAAATCCAAGCCATCAGCAAGAATAGAAAGGTGGATCTTAAGGTTACAAAGCTTTGATTTCGTTGTGCGTTATGAGCCCGGTGAACAGAATCTTGCTGATGCACTCTCTCGGCTTACTCAAGCGAATGCCAATGTAGCTCAAAGTGAACCAGATGTTATATGTTGGCTAGCTGATGAGATGAAACCGTCCGTGTTGACTATTGAGGAACTGGAAACCGAAATACTTCGCGATGAAGACTTGCAAAAGGTCAAAGATGCTATGTATTCGAACAACTGGGATGAGGTTCCTGGAGAATACAAGACAATAACAATTAAGAATGAGCTGACAGTCTACGGAGAACTTATCCTTCGACGCGACAGGATTGTTATACCAAAAGAGCTTAGAGAAAAGGTTGTGCGACTAGCTCACTTGGGACATTAAGGTGGTAATTCAATGAAAGCCCTTCTCAGATCACGAGTGTGGTTCCCGGGAATGGATAAAATGGTAGATTCAATGCTTCAAACATGTAAACCATGTAAAATGACTGCTCTTCCCGATAAACCAAACCCGATGATTCGCCGAGTTCCTACGGAGCCGTGGCAGGACCTAACAATTTATTTCAAAGAAGGCTTACCAGACGGCATGTCCTTGTTGGTAGTTGTTTGTTATACAACAAGGTTTATCCAGGTTGAGCCAATGAAACCAGCAACTACATAGAAGGTAATTGGAGCGTTATTAAAAATGTTTAGCTCTTTTGGAATACCGAGGTCATTTACGTCCGACAATGGACCACAATTTAGAGCAACGGAATTTCAAAATTTCTGCATCAGTTATGGGTTTCATTTGAACCTGTCTACACCATTTGGGCCGGAACAAAATGGCGCCGTAGAAAGGCAAATGAGGAACATAGGAAAACGCATTAAGATAAGCGTTATCCAAAACACCGATTGGCAGACCGACCTCCAGGAATATATCACGCTATATCACTCAACACCACAGGAGACAACGGGAATCTCACCAGGATTCATGATGTTCGGCCGGGAGATAAATAATCGTATCCCATCTATACACCAAGCGCCCTCTTTGAAATGGGAATCAGCCAGAGATAGAGATGCAGCAATTAAGGAGCAACACAGGTTGAGAGCCGATAAGAAACGTCAAGCGAAAGATCACAAATTGGGGGAGGGTGATACTGTGTTAATGCGTAACTTTAAAAAGGGATCATTAGAACCAAATTTTAGGAGCGAGGAATTTATAGTAAGAGAAGTTAATGGAGGAGAGATTGATATTGAATCAGTTGAAACTGGAAAATCATACGTTAGGAATAGCACACATCTGAAAAAACTAGAACAAGCTCAAGAGCGAGGTGACTCTCTCGAGAGTAGCTTCATTAGGGAAAATCACTCCTACAGTATTAGACCAGAAGTTGAAGAGGAGTACCGTAGATTCCCTGCAAGATGCCACAAGAGACCAGCAAGATACGACGATTTCACTATGTAAACTTGTGAGGAAAATATGGGAAATTATCAATAAAATCTTGCACATAAAGTAGCGAGATGGAGAGATAGTTGTAAATAAAGATCTATTCTAACCAGTGACTGTTTCATTAAAAAATGGAGGGATGTAACGGTTAGTTTACGGGAAACGAAGCATGATCACCAACGTGTATAATTGTGCATACGAAGCAAGTATCGATCGACCCGATGACGAATGTTCAATCGACTGATCGAGTGAGGCAGACGATACAAGATCAGAACGGGTTAGTTAAGTTCGGCTCACGCTACAGAAAGGTCATCGCGTACGGTCACGGTCAACGAGAGTCGGGAGTAAAGACACACTTTACAATCAGTAGAAGGCTAGAAGTAGATCTAGAAGAAATCTAGAGTAGAAAATCTTTCATATCTTCATATACATCGAATTGAACGAGTCCAGAGAAAGTTTATACGACTGGCTCTACGTAATCTGCCTTGGCGTGACCCAAACAATTTGCCTCCGTATCCTGACCGCTGCCGTTTGCTTGGATTAGATACATTAGAATGTCGACGTAAGGTTCAACAGGCTTTGTTCGTAGCCAAACTGTTAAATGGCGAAATTGACTCACCGAAATTACTGTCGCTTATGAATTTCCGTGCATCTGAAAGGACTTTGAGGCCGTCATCATTGCTGACTAACCCGTTTCACCGCACCGAATTTGGCCGCAACGAACCAGTTACATCGTGTGTCAGAGTTTTTAGCTGTGTTGAGGAGCATTTCCAATTTGGCGAATCACTGAGTAAATTTAAGCGGTTGATGAGAATAAATTTATCATAGATTGTTAGAGTAAGTTCATTTAGACTAATAAGTCAGATGAAGTGTAAAACAAACAAATAAACAAATAAACAAATAAACAAATAAACAAATATACAAATATGTTCGTTCTGAAAAGGACGGTAATTGTTAAAACACTGTGACGAATTTGGGATTTCCTATCAGATTTCTATACGGCTCGGCAATACGCCACCTTCCATAATGGCAACCCCATTCAGAAATTTATTCAATTGTTTATTGTATCGAATGACCAGCTACAAATGACATAGGATGATTCTAGTCTTCCTGTTGTCACAAGCGGCAAAACTGTCCAATTCCAAATGCTTTTCACTAGGTAGACGAGTACACCTATACCAAAGCGTTCAGCAGCGTAATTTCCCTTTCGCAGCGACCTACCGAAAACTGGAGTACAGCACTACTTGTGGTTTGTTGTAATGAGCCAACCGGGTTGAAGTGTTTTCTTCTTCGTCTTTCCCCAATGCTTGCTTTCCATTGGTTTTCGGTGCCATTCCGAAGGTTACCTTGACTTGCTCTGCAGAAGCTGATAGCACTGCAGAGCGGTAACCCTTGTTTTATTCCAACACATTTCAGATACAATTCTAATCTGTCCCATTTTTCAAGTTTTACCGTTTCGCTACTTACGTAGCAGTACCTTTTTGACGACGGCCATTACCAAAATCGTGCGTAGAAAATGATGCTGTTAATAACCATATCGGATAATTCGAGGGGTACATGGTATTGTGATTATAAAATTCTGACCTCAAGCAACGTGTCTCCTTCCTCGTCCTCCTCGTTCAATTATAAAAGGACACATTGAGCTTGCTCGATAGTCGTATCGTCATCGCAAAGTATTTCAAGGTCGATTATCCTTTATTAGGGCTACCAAAATTTGTCATGAAAGAGTTGAATTTAAATTCCAAATCTTCACTTGCCGTTAATTGAATGAAAGGTGTTGCGGACTATTTTTGGCGGAGTGCAAACTGAAAACGGAGAGTGGCGATGTACGATTCACATCGTACACCTGGCGTACACCTGGCGAAAGTCGCAAGGCGGTGGTAGACCAGATATGTCACAAGGATGCCGGACGACTGTGCAGTGAAATTTTTTCTGTTCAAGGATGACATCAGGACCCAACTTGCTAGCTGGCTCGACCAAGTTGAAGCTGATTTGCGAGTGCCGAGACGGTCAACGAATTCGTGACGAATAGGCTTTATGCTGCTAAAAGAGGAGGGCGAAAGTAAGTTGTCTCTTGTCTGATTTGGCATAACCAAAATGGACCAGAAGGAAGCCTTAAGCAGATGGAAGGCCAATAAGCATTAGTATAAGCAGTAAATCAATCGTTTATTGGCATCTCTGGCGTTTTAAACTGGGAGTTGTTGTTTATAAGCCTTTTGACTGCATAGCTGTTGTGGCATCCACAATTCTATTTAAATTCTTCCTCTCGGTAACTAGCTGCAAATAAGCATTGTCAGCACTATAAGAGGGCTGGCAGTAAAGTAGCCGCATATTTTGCCAAAATAGCATTTAAGTAGCATTTAAGGCGACTTAAATGCTTATTGGATTGCATTTAAATCGCATTGGGAATGCTTATTGGTTACCTAGGTAGTTAACAACTGGTTCAAATTGCTCCGATTTCTTCCAAAACATGTGTACTTGTCATTTTTAGCAACTATCAGACCGCTATATTTTTATTTAGCAGTTAAAGTGCCTCATTCTTGTAGCAAACCAAAATTAGACTGCATACAAGCAGCAATTTAAGTTTTATTACGTTCTTCTAGTGGTTTTCATGACCAATTTCATGAAACCTAATAAAACCATGAGCTCCGCTAGAACCTTCTGATAACCGCTATAAAATTGTCTTCTTACCGAGCGGCCCACTCTTCGGAAGGTTTTTATAACTTCTCCAAGAACCAGGTCATATGCTCAAGTAATCTTATCACAATCTGAAAACAGTTATAAAACCGAATATGCTTTTCAATGCTAGACACCGATATCAAGGTTATCGTTTTGTTCTACAAAACTCCGGTACAAGTCAGCTAGCCAACTTTGTTTACTTGAAGATATATATCCGTAGGTAGTAAGGATAAAATTTTACTGTCAGGCCATCATGATCGATTTGGTTTATAGCTACCATAATAAAATATCCGATGAAATAAATAATAAATTATCAGCAGTGTCTGTAGTTGTGCAGCATATGCGCATTAAATTTTATCGTACATATTGGTATAAAATCAATGCACCTTCAAAATTTTGCAATTTTTGAAAACTAGCTGTTTTAACAAAAGAATTATAATTAACCAATCTCAATTTCTAGCAAAATCATTTCAATTACTTTTGTGAAATGAAAGTTGACTGATGATAATCTTCTTTATACAACTCACATTCCCTGATGTACAAATCTTTCCACGATTGTGAGAAACGTGCTGCTCGAGCCACAAATGCTGATCCCAAGTGTTAACATAACTTAATTTACTAATTTTAATAATACCTCTGAGTTTCATTCGCAAGTTTAGGATGAAAAAAATTATCATGTCCAATCCGGTCCAATCTGTGAAGTGTTATGTGACAAAAATACAACAGACAACCATTATTCGATACAGATGCTAACAATGGTAAGCACCTGTATTTTCATTACACCACGTAAACGTTCAAATAACATACAGAAGCTAAATTTCCGATTTAGAAAAGCGTGCGCCATATTTGCAAAGGTGTTGCTGAGCAAATAGCTCACTCCCTGTGCCTCTCCAATATTAATTGTTCCAGGATTATGAAATCGACTTCCCTCACCCAAAAACGAAAAATTCCTCACCACGGAAACACCTACACAAAGGCAACATTAGCCACCCACGTCCAATACAGTGAGCTCGGCTCAGCTCAACCATCGGTTTGATCGTCTGGCCTGGACAACTAACAACAAACTGATTACCTTGCCGGTTGATGTGTGTGAGTGCGCGGATATCGAAACCAAAACTCGAGGAGAGAGCTCCATCCAATTCCAAGTGGCAACTCTGCGGGCATTTCGATTTCATCACTGCATAATCAACAAACAAGAATGATCCAGCCAGTACTTTTCGTCTCCAGTACAGAAGCGCGGAAAATTACACCAAATAACAACGTATCACGTACTAACCTTCTCTAGTAGCGATATTACGTGGCCCGCCTTGCGTCTAGCTCACTCATCTATTGCATCATGTTTATTTATTTGCCGGCATTTTCAGCGCCAGACTGGCCAGCACGACACAAACAAAATTGACATTGAAAATATCTAATTCTACTTGCCACTGGCAAGGCAAGTGGCCAGCAGCTCTCATTCCATTTCTTATCAACCGCTTCAGTCTCATCTAGGAGAGCTCACTCACTCTCTGTTTCTCGCTCAAATGTTGTTTTGCCTAAAAAAAATCTCTACTATTAGTGTGGTGAGGTGAGGAGGGGAGATTTCAAACGAAAGTAAAATTCTCTCGAATTCGCTCCAGTTACTAAGAAAAAAAAGTTCTCTTGTGAAAATCCTAATACACACAGACATATGGGCATTTTATAGTGGAAGTTTGTAAAAACAAAAAGCTAAAGCATTGATTGGTAAGCATAACGGATTGGTGAACCCCTAATCTTGCCACTGAACAGCTCAGCTATTTTGCGATAGGAAAGTTTGGTAGAATTTTAATAAAATGATACGCCTTTTGGTATACAAATACTGTTGATAGTAGAGTTCGGTGAAAAGCGTTTAGTCATTTAACAGCACGTACGAGAAGAGATATATGTTTACATCTTACAGTCTAAGGGGACTGAGCCAAAAGAAAAATCACATGGTACAGCTCACGCGAAGGTCTAAATTTTGTAACATTAGAAATTGTATACAGAAGAAAATACACAAAACATATTTAACTAAACACGAGGAGGAATGAGTTTACGTTTGGAAACAGTTAGAACTAAACCCAAAACAAATATCACAGCAAATATGTGAAATGTTAGTGCCCCTTAACGAACAGAAGAAAAAAAACGTGGAATTGCAACGGACCAAAACAGTTCCAGAGAAATTGGAATTTAGCTAACAAAATTGACTAGTGGAAAAACAGCAAAATATGATGATCCATACCCAAGTAAAAGCTCGGGGAACTGGCTATGGTAAGTAAGACCGAAACAATGATCTTACTATAAGCGTAAGACACAGCAACGTACATTAAATACATTAAAATTTGAAAAATAAAATGAATAATGTTAGTCTATCGTGTCTAAATCAATTAGTGTTCAACCTTTATTATGTCCGTATACCATACCGTACCGTATATAGACAAAACACTGAGATTTTTTTTTAATTTTTTATAACGGTAACGGTAGTTTTTTAAACGGAGGGAACGGTAGAAGACAGTAATGAAATCAAGAGTGTTCATAGTATCTAACAGAGTGGGACAAGACTTGAAGAGGGAATGAGCAACGCTTACTAGGTTCGTGGTTTGAACCAAGCTGTAATGGGAGCCAACAATTACCGGATTTTAACCCAGCTTTTCCTCCAGACCTCCAGGTCAGGTGATTCACAGATATTGTATCAATGTGTAATCGAAGGGAGAATTAGTATCCTGTAGAGTGCCAGTTTTGTGCAAATAATTATGAGACTTTAACTAACTATGTAATCCGCAGATTCTTAAGCCCGATTCGCGGTTGCTATTTGTCGATTAACGTGGGCATTAAAAAATGGACCGACCTTTCATACCCTACCACCTGGTGGCGAAGCCCCCTATGCATGGCCAATCGTGGGTCTGCTGTGCAACGAAACAATTTGACAGATCAGTTGATTTGCAGCAGCCATTACAGTCCAGCAACTACGCACGCTGCTTTGTTCGTACTAGCAGCTGCATCCAGGAGCGAATAAGTTTGACACCGTGAGGCACTTCGTGTCCGCCGGATATTACCTTTCTGGCCCTTACAATATTCTCTCCCTTCTGGAAGGCAAGAGGCGAGAGCGGTGAACGAAAGACTGCTTCCGGTTGCCCGACGTGGCGGTACTGAGCGACCGTTAAGCGCAGTATAACCTGAGGAAGACCGAGAGGGACTTGCATGGAGATATACGATACGAAGCACCCGCCGGAAATTACCGCCTTCAAGACGAAGTATCACGCGAAAGTGGTGGTGGTCTTTGGACCACGGCCCATTATGCCAAGAGATCACTGGAGGAGTTGGACTGGCTGAAGATGGGTAAACTTTAATCATAGGATTTGCCACAAAATTTCCGTGACCAAGAGGGGAAGCAGCTGATCACCAAGGCCATGAAAGAGTTGAAGTACATTCCGTCGTCCATCTTTTTATCGGCCATGTACCATGGCTATAAGATTCCGACCAACTGCCGTAAAGCCACCCGGTAGGGCGTGAAACCATTTTTTTTAGAAGGCTTAATAAACATAAGATTTAAGGTAAATTTGTTTCATTGAATTATTATTGTTTTCATCACCATCTGAAATTAGTCCATATTCAAATGCATGCGTTAACTAATTTTCCACTGTTTCACCTCCACGTCATGTCCCACCCTGGGGATACCATTAACACCCATGGTGACCTATTACAGACCCAGAAATGGTCTTCATAAAAAGACTATTTTCCGATCGCTAGATAGTGAAATTTAACGAAAACTTCCAAGGTCAAATTTCCTCGTGCATTTTGCGTGCTTTCTAGGTTCCACTTTCCGTGATTTCCAGGCACGGACGACTAATATATATCCTAAGCGTGCAACTGCTGCTGCTATTGGCTTCAAGTAAAAGAAACTTATGGCACTTTCTTAGCCCAGCTTGACGTGTAAAGACTACTAAAATACTTCCTAGGTGTTCAGTTCAGTTTTTCTCTTCGATCGTGACTTGAAAACAGCGTAGCTACCTATTACCCCCCCCCCCCTTCCTTTCAACTCTTCCCCTCCATTCTCAAAAAAATCCTTCTTCATTACTTTCCCTTATCGTCCCTTCATCAATTGTAGAATCATCGTTTCAAAAAAATATTAATATATGCCTGACCGCATTTCAAGGTCATGACTAAAGTCACGAGTTTGGTCAATTGTCATAGGAACGGAGCCTTTCTCCGAAGACCCGCGCTGAGAAGACGCGGACTAACACGCTTACGGACGAACAACGTCACACGCAATACCTTGCAAGTCGTAAGGGCCTGCATAGTGTGGTCGTCCTGAAAGTAAAAACAAGTTAGATTAAAACTTCTCGGTCGGTGTATTCTACAGTAGGTGGAGGAAGAGGCACAATTTGTCTCTAAAAATAGCCCGACCCATGTCGCTACGGTTAACAAGGGGGGTTGTGCAGACTTCTTTTGTCCAGCGCCTCTATTGTTCAAAGGTACACGGGTACCAGCGAGCCACACACCCTGGCACGTGTTGTGGGTTCAAATCCGGTTATAATCTGTGATTATAGTTTGGTTCGACCCATGCACCTTCCAGCATTGGACAAAAGATAGGAGCCACAACGACAACTTGTTAAGAGTACCTATTACCCCCCCCCCCCTTCCTTTCCACTCTTCCCCTCCATTCTCAAAAAAATCCTTCTTCATTATTTTCCCTTACCGTCCTTTCTTCAATTGTAGAATCATCGTTTCAAAAAATACACCCAAATTGCTCTAACTTTTGAACCGTTGCGTAAAATCAATTGAAAATTTGCATGGAGAAAGTTCAAAGTGCATTGTTTATACTGTGTGAGAGTCAGGTGCGTAAAGATATGAAAAACGCCGTCGAAAGAACAGCTCGTTTGCGAAAAGATTCTGCACAAGTACGTCGAAAATCAGAATCTGTCACACCGTGCCATCGGTAAAAAGTAGGGAATCCCAAATTCTACCTACTGCAAAGGATAAGTTTGATGTTACAGAGAACCTCCGAAAACAGAAAATGTCGAACTTTGCCAAGAAATTCTTAATTTGGCAAGCAATTTGTTCATGCGGAAAGCGAAGTACACCTTTCGCGACCCCCGGGCACCACAAACATAAACAGGTGTGTTTGAAAGCGTGTCTCCAAAAGCGATTTCTTCCTCTTCTGAAGTCTCCCAACTGTCCTACGATCTTCTGGTCGGATTTGACTTCATGCCATTGTCCAAAGGCATAAGGCAAATAATGTCGATTTCGTGCCGAAAAAATCATAACCCCTTCATACACAGAACAAAAACACCTTCTGAAACATCCTAAAGTAGTCAAAACAGTTGAGGAAATGAATAAAATATGGGTAAATATGTCGATTTTGAGGTTGTGCAAAATCACATGGGTGGGGTTAACGCCAACGTACGGGTATTCGGATACGGAGGCGAAATTTAATAAAAATAAAAACGCTAAAACTAAGCTTACTTGTTTCATTTGATGCCCTGAAAGTTTGATGACAATCGGATAAAAACTCGAATTTTGTGTGTCGCAATTTTATTGTGGCCACCCTTTAATAAGCGTTACTTCAGTGACCTTCTTTTATCTAACTTTTCGCTGTTTACCCTTCACGTCTTGTTCCACTCTGCTGGGGTACTATAAACACCTTTGTTTCATTACTTTTTTTGTTGTCCTCCCCAAAGCAGAGCAAAGCCTAGGTGCTACATTCCGTTATCTAAACTTGATCTTCTATTTTTCTGACGTAGGACTACGTCTTTGATTTCTATTCTTTCTATATGGGGGTGCATTTTAGAAAAACGAAAAGGGAACATGTAACGAAAAGTGGTTATAGTTTGCATGATTATAACTCAGTCATCTGTCAATAGTTTCTAGAGATATTGGTATCAATCGATTGGAAATTTTTCCAAAAATCCATTACAACACAGTAGATTACATGTTTCCTTAACAGACGTTTGATAATTAAGAAAATATTAGACGAATATTCATTATTTTCATTTTTTTGCCTTCCCACATCAATGCTTCCCTAGCACAGATGACAGAAATATATACGAGATAAGCTATGGATTAAGCTCCTTTATGATTGTATTTAATTTACGCCCTAGCTGTTGCTGCTTCCCCGGATAAGGCAACGAATACATCCAAATTCACCAAGCGAAACGCCAACAAACCGAAGAATCCATCGACTCATCCGCCTGCGAACGATATGGTTTTGGCTGCTATGCCTTTTGCTGCACATCGACATTCGGTCGCGACACATCGGCAGGAAAGGTTGTATTTGAAACATTGCTTCTGCTTGCCTCTACCTGCCTTTGCTGATCATCGTCATTCGGTCGCGACACATCGGCAGGAAAGGTTGTATTCAAAACATTGCTTATTCTGCTTGTCTGCCTTTTGCTGCGGCAGGAAAGGTTATATTTGAAACATTGTTGCAGCTTGCCTCTGCCTGCCTTTGCTGCTCATCGTCATTCGGTCGCAAAACATCGGAGGGAAAGGTTGTATTTGAAACATTTCTTCTGCTTGCCTGCCTTTTGCTGTTCATCGTCATTCGGTCGCGACACATCGGCAGGAAAGGTTGTATTTGAAACATTGCTTCTGCTTGCCTTTTGCTGCTCATCGTCATTCGGTCAGTGGCTTTCGTTAGAGATACATCGGGCAGGCAACTTTCGAGTCACAACCGTGGCAAAATTTTAAAGGTTGTATTTAAAACATTGCTTGCCTTACGGTCGTCATTCGGTCAACGGCTTTCGTTGGCGATACATCGGCAAGCAGCTAGCATAACATCATCATAGCATAACATCATAATTATAAAAATCTTGATTACAGATCCTACCAGTAGCGTTTGTCCGGTAAACAGTATTCCCACCATTAATCCACACACCAATAACCTATCTCATGGAAGAAAGTAGACAATGGACACCACGAGTCAGAAATTTGAGAATTCGAGATTAACAAACGGATCTTTTCAGGTCCACCATTTAAGTTAGCTGAAGAGTTGAAATTATGAATTTCTCACATGTAATAACACAATCCTTTAATGCGCAACTTGGGCATCTATAAATGAAATTCGTACAAAACTCACCGGCTTTAGCATTGGGAGACAAATTACATTCGTAGTCCTACGTCAAGCCTGCGCCCGTGCCACTAGGCATGGACCCTTGTACTTTTATACGACAGACTTCGCACTTTCGCAGCCAGCTGTTAGAGTGCAGGACAATTGCATGGCCAATTACTACGATCCTATTGACTCTAACAGCCTCTCCCAGTCGAGATTCGACATACGACGACTGGCTTATTAGGCCAGCGTCATACCTCGAAGCCAGCTGGGAGGTACCATGTTGTCCTCTCCGCCGAAAGTAAAAAACTATCTTTTTAAAAAAATAATGCAGAGGTTGGTCTAGTTGAATAAAGTTCTGTACGCATAAAAAGTGCTGGTAATACGGAATGCATGCAAAAATGTACGCGGCAACTCCATTTACAATGCAAATTGCACAGTAGTCCAAAAGGGCAAAAAGCTTTTTTCCTAGTTATTTTGCTTTCATTTTATCATTTATGGTCTTGAGCACTTTTGTTCATATGAATATCCCCCTTAATCTAAAACTGTCAAAAATCAAAAGTTACTATGATGAAAATTTAAAAAAAATACTTTTTCGTGTTAGGAAATATAGACATAGTTTCTTCGACAAAGTTGTAAATATTGTAAAAACAAGCAACTTTGCTGAAGAAATAAAATTTCTATCTTTGTCGAGTGCTGAACTATAGTGCATATTCTTTAAAACTTCTTTATAAATTGGTTTTTCATACTTAGCTTTTGTTAGTTGCATTTTACAAGAATACAATGTTCTAGGCAATTATTGAAGCTCTCGAAATACACGTTTTTGCAGAAGATCGCAAATCTCTTGGACCTTTACTTGCTAAGTTATCGCATATTCAACCTTTAAATTTCCATAGCTTCACGAGTTCATGGGGTAAAATGGGCCAAGCGGATCTATGAAATCAGCACTTCAACTGAAAGTTTAAGTCGAGTACTATAAACTGGTATGAGTTCCGCTTATCCCCAACCACCCAAATGAGAGTACGGCAAGCATAAGTTTTATGTGTTTCGCGTTCACGAAAGGCGCACAATACACGTCCATTTTTTGTGTTAGTAGATAGACACATGGTTTCTTTGGCAAAGTTATGGAAAATATAAAGGTAAACAACTTTGCAAAAGAAATAACATTTCTATTCCTATAGGGAGCAGAGCTATAGAGCATTTTCCTTGGAAATTTTAAAAAAATAAGTTTTTCATGCTTAGCTTATGTTGGTTGCATTTTACCAGAATATATGGTTCTAGGCGATCATTGAAGGACTCAAAATACACGTTTTTGCAGAAGATTGCAAATCTCTAGGACTTTTCCTTACAAAGTTATCGCTTTTGGCTCATGAAGTTAAGGAAAAATAAAGCTTAAATAAGGGATAACTTTGTAAGCAAAAGTTCTATAGATTTGCAATCTTCTGCAAAAACATGTGTTTTGAGTATTTCAATAATCGCCTAGAACCATATACTCTTGTAAAATGCAACCAACATACCCTGAATATGAAAAACTTATTTTTAACGAATTTCCAAAGAAAATGCTGTACAGCTCTGCAGATAGAAATGTAATTTCTTCAGCAAAATTGTTTATCTTTATATTTTCTATAACTTTTCCGAAGAAACTGTGTGTCTATCTACAAACACAAAAAAAATGGACGTGTATCGAGTCTTTCGTGAACACGAAACACATAAAAAGTATGCTTGCCGTACTCTCATTTGGGTGGTTGGGGACAAGCGGAACCATACAAGTTTATAGTACTTGACTTAAGCTAGCAGATGACGCGCTGTTTTCATAAATTCGTTTGCCCCATTTTACCCCATGGGCTCGTGAAGCTATGGAAATTTCAAGCTTGAATATGCGATAGTTAAAGGCCCAAGAGATTTGCGGTCTTCTTCAAAAACGTGTATTTTGAGTGCTTCGATAATTACCTAGAACATTGTATTCTTGTAAAATGCAACTAACAAAAGCTAAGTATGAAAAACCAATTTTTAAAGAAGTTTTAAAGAATATGCCCTATAGATCAGGATTCGATAAATATAGAAATTTTAATTCTTCAGCAAAGTTGCTTATTTTTATAATATTTACAACTTTGCCGAAGAAACTATGTCTACATTTCCTTACACAAAAAAGTAATTTTCATTTTCATTATAGTAAGCGGTTACTAACTGTTGATAGTTTTAAATTAAGGGGATATTCATACAAACAAAAGTGCTGAAGACCATAAATGATAAAATGAAAACAAGAGACACTAGGAAAAAAGTTCCACTTTTCGCCCTTTTGGACTACTGCGCATTGCACTGTGGTCCAGAAAGCCAAATTAAGTGGAAAAAATTGTTTACTCAGTAGTCGTTGATTTTATACTATTTACGTCTTAGCAACAAAATCTTAATTTAGGATGCCGCTTTTTTTGGCATGAGCTATTTTAGGGTGACCCTTAAATTAACCAAGATCCAGAAATTATCTTCAAAACGAAACAAGATAGAGCGATATTCACTTCAGCAATTTTATAGCTTGAAGTATTTTGAGTAATATTGCAGAAGACTAAATCCTTCTATCTCGAACCGTTTCCATATTAGAGCGATTTTCCTGAGTCAAGTTAGGGTGACCCTGCTATTTTGCGATTTTTCTCCATAACTTTTTTATTTTGCCTTTCTCGCAAAACACTTCTTCAGATGACTTTTGAGGCTCAATAAGACGCAACTTTTGGTGGAAAAAGGAATTGGCTATCTACTTTACTTCTACACTTATATCAATTTTTATGATAAAAATAGGCCGTTTTCAAATGTTAGTATCTCAGAAAGGTGCAAGCAGAATTGAAATCGGTTAATTGCGTTTGAAAGATCGTGATTTTTTGTGTATAATATAAGAAAATTGGAGAGTGGATTTTTGTCTATCTCAAATAAATCAACTTTGAATATATGTGGTTTTAACATATTTAAGTATATAAAAGTAAACGAGTTGCGCCATAACTACGGAACGCCTTGACTGTTCTTCAGCAAACTTGGTGTACATGTTTCTTGATATAAGTGAATCAGCGCAGGAGGTTGACAAAAAGGGGGTGGTCGCTAAAAAGGGAGGGGGGAGGTCCAAATAAGTAAAAGTGGCTGCGATCATCTTGCATTAAGGGACGAACCAACCACAGGCTGAAAACCTCTCAAATATAGAATAATAATAATAATAATATCTTGCATTTGGTCTGTTAGAAGTTGTACAAGTGGCTGGGAGATAAGATGAAGAGCGTGTGAAAAGATGGGAGGGTCACAACTACGGAAGTAGAACAATATAACGAAGGCTTTGTGTCTCTTTCATTATCTTCGGAGAGACGTACAATTTGCTGTAGACAAAAGGGCCGCTGACCGAGGAGAGTTAATCAAGGGGAGCAGTAGATATGTCTAAATGAGGTCTTTGTTTTTTGTATTATGAGAATTTGCAAACTGAAACGTAGTGTTGTGAAGCCCGCATTCGTGTGGTCCAATTTTGTCTCACAATTTTCTTTTAACGAACACATATGCATGAGCATTTCTTTCGGATTTCTTTTCTGATATTCTCATACACTGCGACAAGTTTTTGCCACAGTGTATTTAGTTATCACCTCCCAGTTGGCCTCGAGGTATGATGCTGGTCTAATAAGCCAGTCGTCATATGTTCGAATCCCGGCTGGGAGAGGCTGTTAGAGTCAATAGGATCATAGCAACTGGCCCTGCAATTGTCCTGCACTCTAACAGCTGGCTGCAAAGTCTGTCGTATATAAAAAACAGAAGGTCAAGTTTCGATAACGGAATGTGGCTTTGCAATGCTTTGCTATTTAGGTATCAGCCACGTTCGTTGCTTACGCTCGTCATTGTAACCCAGCAGTTGATACCTATCATCGCTCGCGGCCCGCACACTTACCTGTGTGTGTAAGCGAGGGTGTAAAATGAAGAAGAAAAGTAAAATCCGTATCCATACATCCTAGTGTGCCGCTCGTGCTAACGACCTATGGACAGCTCGTGAGCTTTGGATTCGCGGGCGGGATGTGTAGAAAGTTGATATGAGGCTGTACACTCGCGAGTGTGTAGGTAGCAGAATGTATGCACACAGTGCCAGCAGTTGTTTGGCGTAGGCTTGCGTCAGTGGAGTAAGCTTTGGATGCTATGCTTTTCACACTCGCTCGCCTGAGATTTTCAATCTTATCGAAAACAGATGTACAAGTGGCTGAAAGACAAAAAAATGGTAGCCTCTGATGAAAGGGGAGGTGCGAATCACGGAAATCCCCGTCGCGGGTAGAAAACTATTTAAACTTCTCATTCGGTAGTTCCACTCCATGATACTATGAAACACATATGATTTCATTACTTTGTCCACCATTCCCTCTGTTTATTGGATAGTCTACCGTTTTTAATGTCTAACCTCATTATGAAGTTTAAGTCAGCAAATATGAGGTTAAGTTTATACATTCTCTTTTAGATTTGAACCACGCACACAACTTATAACGATTTAAATGCAAGATAATTATAGCCACTTTTACTTATTTGTACCTCCCCCTCCCCTTTTTAGCGATCACCCCGCTTTGGTCAACACCCTGTGCTGATTTACTTATGTCAAGAAACATGTACGCTAAGTTTAATCAAGAAGAGTCAAGGCCTTGCGGAGTTATGGCGCAACTCGTTTACTTTCATATACTTAAATATGTTAAAACCACACATATTCAAAGTTGATTTATTTGAGATAGACAAAAATCCACTCTCCAATTTTTTGATATTATGCACATAAAGTCACGATCTTTCAAACGCAATCAACCGATTTTAATTCTGCTTGCACCTTTCTGAGATACTAACATTTGAAAACGGCCTATTTTTATCATAAAAATTGATATAAGTGTAGAAGTAAAGTAGATAGCCAATTTCTTTTTTCACCAAAAGTTGCGTCTTATTGAGCCTCAAAAGTCATCTGAGGAAGTGTTTTGCGAGAATTGCAAAATAAAAAAAATTATGGAGAAAAATCGCAAAATAGCAGGGTCACCCTAACTTGACTCAGGAAAATCGCTCTAATATGGAAACGGTTCGAGATAGAAGGATTTCGTCTTCTGCAATATTACTCAAAATACTTCAAGCTATAAAATTGTTGAAGTAAATATCGCTCTATCTTATTTCGTTTTGAAGATAATTTTTGGATCTTGGTTAATTTAAGGGTCACTCTAAAATAGCTCATGCCAAAAGCGGCATCCTAAATCAAGATTTTGTTGCTAAGACGTAAATAGTCTAAAATCAACGACTACTGAGTAAACAATTTTTTCCACCTAATTTGGCTTTCTGGACCATAGTGCATTGGTAGGTTGACATCAAGTTCATATTTTGTTGCAATTTTTTCTGCCTTTTACATTGCTTATCCAATTTTATTTTACTTATTTTTTTCACATCGGAATCAAAGACATAGACATTCTGAACTAAGTAAGTATAGTCAGTACACAATTCTAGGTCACACACAATTTTGGGTCGTTTTAACTTTAGCTGCCCATTAACGCATGAATGTCATACTAATTGCTAATCATAAGTAGCACTAATAATTTGATAAAATATTAGGTGATTTTTAAACGGAAATTAGGGGCTATATCTAAAAAGACCTTCAATTGTGTGTCACCCATGATTATGTACTGACTGTATATTTACTGTCCGGTAATACGACCCAGTTTCTACAAATTATGTTTTTTCTTGAAAATCTTGAATATTCATATCAAATTTAAACTGTTTCGGAAAAACAACTCAAGCCAACGTTCAGAAATATTGCTTTTTTAAGTTAAAAACTCTCGCAACAGCAATTCAATGAAATTTATTCGATTCTTTATGTTTTAAATGATTGAAACCTTTAATTTACCTTTTGAAAACATGAAATTTTCCAATTTACTATTGTACCATTCTTTTCGAATGCTTATATCAGTCTGTTTCTCAGAAATCATTAGTGCCCAAATTTAAAAACTGTCCGGCTATAAAGGAACTTCCCACTATATTAGTTCTACGTTATAATTTCCGTGTTGTACCGTCTAGAATTGTATATAGAATATTGTCTAGAATTGTATTTAGAAAGAATATGAATAGAATTCTAAAGCAGCAATATGTCCAAAATGCCCCCCGTACTCTATATATGAAAAGATGCCATACTTACTTGTTTGACTGTCGAAATTTATTCGCTCAATCTTGTCTGCGCAGTATAAACGCGTTCTACCTTAAAAGTGTGATAAAATGATAAGTACACGCAGAGGGACACTGTATTCCTCGTCGTCCAACTTAAAAACGCTACACTTATCAAAACACTTGACACTTAACTTCTTCTTGTTTGTTTTATACGCTATATTCCATCACACTTGCCCTACCGCACGCACTGTATCCGCCTAAGCACAGCGAAAATTTTGTTTTTCTTCTTCCACCGGTACGATATACTTGTTTTACTGTACGTACACTGCTATGATTAATCTTCTTAAAAAAATTTTTTGCCTCCTAGATCTTCTCTGACGCACCTGTGTGCTTTAAATCACTATTTTCGCAGTCTCTATAGGATGAAAAACGCAAGGCCCTTTCTTTTCATGCAATGCAATGCAATGCAATGCGTAATAAACGCAACATCACTTGCAGTGCCTAGATCACTTGTATCACTGTGCTGCACCCGGCCGGGTCCCGAAAAGAAATTCCGCGAAAGTCTTCAAGCCAGATGTAACTCAGAGACCGTGTCGATAAACTCGTCGCATCAGCGGCACCGAAAAATTCAGATTCACACAGGAAGGCCATATAGCCTCCGGAGACCGACCACCATCACAGTAAACAAACCTCAGTTGTAGGCCCGTCAATACCTACATTGCACACGTTCACGTCAACTACACAAATAAGCGAGGCGGAGGTGCATCGGTCTCTGCGGCCTACGACGGGTGCACAAATGTGTGGCGAAAAATGCATCACCAGTGCTCAGATCTCTCACACAGCGGCATTCGACCCCCGTCTGTCCGTCCGCAGCCCGGAATGGCCGCCCGTTCGCTGAGAATTCACGATTCGGTTTGGATCCACCACCGGCGGGAAGCGAAAGCGATGATGACGACGGCACAGACGATGGCGACAGCGAACAGCAACAACGACGACGACGACGACGACGACGAGGATAACGTCGCACCCGCACTGCTCCAAAACTCCCACTTCTCGACACTTTAAACCGTTCTAAATTTTGCGGTGTACCCCCTTGCCCGGTGCGCGCCTCCCACCCCACCCCTTTTCTTGTGCTCGTTTACCTATCAGCGTTGATTGCCCGACTTGTACACACATTCGATTGCAACGAGCTGGCACATAAAACGCACACGTTAAACAGTTTTTTTTTGTTTTTACGTTTTTTTTTTCGTGAACCCATTTTGGCCCGGAGGGCTACTTTTCTATGGCTGCACACTCAAATGGGAATTTCACCGCAACTAATCATAATAAAAAATAATGATTGATTGCGGGTTTTGAATTGAGTTATTTAACTGGTTTGTGTATTACTGCACGGAGGTAGATAAGTCCGGATAGGGTTGGAAACAACTTGAAGAATTATTTATTGATATTTTTTCTGACTAATCCAAGTTTGGTAACTTGTACATTAAATACAGTCATTAAAAGTTTAAGAGTTTTCTGATTTGAAAATAACCTCTAAAATGTTAGATTCGAACTACAGACAACGCTTTTCGCATTACTACATAATCACATAAATGATTCCTAAATGTGAAATCTTTAATTTTCCGTTTAATACAGGCACGGAATTAAATGGAAAAAATCATACTGCTAGCCCCGCAATTGTCCTGTGCAACAATCGTTAATCGCGAACAAAAGCCTTTGTTTGGGTATAGTTGGTCCAGCTATAGGTGCTTGAAAATACATGAAAGGCAATATTTAGTGCTTAGCAATTGTAGTGTATACGTATTCATCAAAAGAAAAAAAAAGTACAGATTTTGCGACTAGAAGAACACTCATAAAATGATGCATTCAGTTTTATGGTATTGCAGAATATTTTATAAATACTAAAAATGCGTAACAAGGTTCATCAGTAATGCATTGTAAGTAACAAAAGCTGTGGTTTTACGCCTCTCGAGCGACGTATATCCTAGTGTTGAACGAAATTGATACCAGCTGAGTGATAATGAACAAAATAAAACAATTGCGCAGAGTTACCGTTTTAATTCTGCAGGGTCTAACAATCTATACGAAACATAGTAGGTACTTGAACAACACAAATGACTTATTAGACATCCCTCTTCGTGTTAAACAAAGGTGTATTGTTTATAGCAATAAATATTCGTTAGAGCGAGTGTGTATAACCACTATGAAATTAACAAAACAGAAGAAAATCATACCTAATAGGCAGATGCTAAGAAGCATTAAAGATTGCGTTGAATATGTTCATTTCAACGGCAAAATATCCATCTGGTTTTAGGTCATCATGGTTCAAATGAAGGTAAATCATGCCTTCACCTTTGAAATTGCAATTAAATAACTCAATACAGTAATCCCCCCGATAAGGATGCTAATAGGGACCGCGTTAATGGAAACCGTGTTAATGGAGTCTACGTAGCATATGGGAATTGACTTAATTAGTTCCAACATGGAATAACTCGTGATCTTGACCGTATAGAACGTTGGTGTCTTCGCCAAAGTTGTTCAGCAGATCGAGGGTTTATCTTGCGCTGCTGACTATTCAGAAAGTTGCGGTCTTCGGAAAGGTTACTCAAATGACTGTCACCTTCAAGATGGTATGGAAAATAATGCAGAATCGACTCAATGAACGGCGCTAGTGTATTTGTGATTTTTTTGTGTTTGTCATAACTCATGATTTTGGTAATGTACAAGAAGTTACTTTCTTCAGTAAGGTTGTTTAAGTGACAGTGGTTATTTAACTGGTTGGAAAATTAGCTAATATTTTGCTCGTTATTTAACACAATGCTGGTCGCTTACAAAATGCAACGTTGGCAGTCGAATTCTTTAGAATTTTTTCACTCCTCACATTTAACTTGCAACGGATATGAAAAATATACCGCAACACGAGAAAACTGAATTACTAAAAGTGACATTACGTATGCCGTTGACTTCACATTTCTAATACTGTAAAACATAAAGTTGCTATTAAGTTGCTGTAAGTTTCGATTAAAATAGTGATAAAATAGTGATTAAAAAATAGTGATAAAAATGAAAATATAATTGTTCATGAATCATTAAGAATGTTAAGAAAGTAGCTGGAAGTGTGTTAACGTGACTGAGACTAATTGAATAAATGAATTGGTGGAATTTCTCTGGCCATTTATATTTGTTTATTTGTTTATATTTGTTTATTTGTAAAAAAAATCATCGGACACAAGGTTGTCTTCATGATATAAACACATATGACAGTGAATACATACAATAGTACAATTACAAATTTATCGTCTACGAGAGAGTCGTCGTTGAAAATTATTAGGCGTCATGTTGAAATCGAACCAACCGTAGAGTTCGTTAAACCGCATTGCCATAAATCGGATAGGGTCGTACAGTCCGTAGTTTGCATTCCGTCCCTGCAGGTGCAGGAAATACCTGGTTCTGAGGGGTCGTTCAGGAGCATACAGATTTAGTTGGCTCAGAAGAGCGGGGCTGTCAATATCTCCTAGTAGCAATCTAGCCAGGAACGTGGCTTGAGCGTTGGCACGTCTTCTTTCAAGAGTCTCCAAGTTAAGCAGACGGCAGCGTTCCTCATATGGCGGAAGGTTTCTGGGATCGCGCCATGGAAGACTGCGCAAAGCATACCGTAGAAATTTTTTCTGCACTGCTTCGATTCTAGTGATCCAAATTTGTTGATATGGACACCAGATCACTGATCCGAATTCCAAAACAGACCTTACAAGTGCATAGTACAAAGATCGAAAACAGTACGGGTCACGGAACTCCTTGGCGATTTTAAAAATAAATCCAAGTTGCTTATTGGCTCTGGAGATAATATCGTTGTGGTGTATACGGAAGGTTAGTGCGCTATCCAGGACGACACCAAGATCACGAATGTGATAGACGCGTTGTAACAAATGTCCTGCCATGTTGTAGCTAAAAGCTATGGGCTTATTTTTACGATGAAACGAGATGGCGAAGCACTTTGAGATGCTGACGGTAAGCATGTTATTCGAGCACCAATCTTCAAATTTATCCACAAGGCGTTGCAGTTCAATGCAGTCTGAGTCCCTTTTAATTGCTTTAAAGATTTTTACATCGTCAGCATAGAAAGATCGACAGCGGCAGAAGAGCTGATAGTTCGTTTATAAAAAGAGAAAAGAGCAAGGGTCCAAGGTTGCTCCCCTGTGGCACGCCAGAGATGTTGTTGAACGAGTCGGAGACCTCTGATCCGATCTTCACACTTAGCCTACGGTGTGTTAGGTACGAACGTAGCCACTTGCAGAACGGTGCGGAAACTCCCAGCTTCTCCAGCCTAGCAAGGAGGATGCCGTGATCCACCCGACCAAACGCAGCTTTCAGGTCCGTATACACTGCATCAATTTGCACCCCTTCATTCATGTTGCGCAGGCAGAACGAGACGAAATCGACGAGATTCGTGGAAACTGAAAGTTTTGGAAAAAAACCATGCTGGTCTGAGGAAATGTAGTGTTGGCAGCTAGCGAACAAAGCGTCGTTCACGATTATCTCGAGAACTTTAGAACTTGAGCATAACGATGTAATCCCTCGATAGTTTTGTACGTTGCGCTTATCACCCTTCTTGTGTACAGGGAACATTACTGATTCTTTCCATAGAGTAGGGAACTTACACTGCTGAATTGAAGCATTGAACAACAGTGAGAGAGGTCTAGCGAGTACAGTAGAACACTTTTTCAGGATACAAGATGGAATTCCGTCAGGTCCGGCCACTAACGAATATTTTAATTTTCCGATGGCAGTTTTCACAATCTCCTCCGTTACACGAAAGACGTTGAGGTTGATGACTTCGTTAGGTGTGTTTCTAACAGCATAAGCAATTTGTTCTGAGGAAGCAGGAGCACGATTAAAAGCCTGCTTGAAGTGAGTAGCAAAGAGGTTGCATTTATCGCGAGCAACATTGGCTTTACGATCGATTTAGGATGTAGCATTAGCATTAGGTGGATTAGCACGATAGATTTTTTTGCTGGCAGTAAATGTTGCTAGAGAATAAAATTGAGCGTCGAGCGTTCAGCATCGCAAGACATAGCCTGTATAAGAATACTACGTATACGCGCCGCGAGTGAGTTTTGCGCTATTTTCCATACCACCTTGAAGGTGTCAGTCATTTGAGTAACCTTCCTGAAGACCGCAACCTTCTAGATAGTCAGCAGCGCAAGATACAGTCTGTCCAAGCATAGCACATATACACTAGCGCCACGCAGTGAGTCAAGTCTGCACTATTTTTCATGCCATCATGAAGGTGGCAATTATTTGAGTAACCTTCCTGAAGACCATAACTTTCCAGAAAGTCAGTAGCGCAAGATACAGCACACATACACTAGCGTCAGGTAGTGTGTCGGTTATGCGCTATTTTTCATACCACCTTCAAGGTGGCAGTCGTTTGAGTAACCCTCCCGAAGACCGAAACTTTCTAGATAGTCAGGAGCGCATGATCCAGCCTGTATAAACAAATCACATAGACACTAGCGTCACGTAGTGAGTCAGCTCTGCGCTATTTTTCATGCCACCTTGTAGGTGTCAGTCATTTGAGTAACCTTCCCGAAGAACGCAACCTTCTAGATAGTCAGCAGCGCTAGATACAGCCTGTCTAAGCATAGCACATAGACACTAGCGCCACGTAGTGAGTCGGGTCTGCGCTATTTTTCATGCCATCATGAAGGTGGCAATTATTTGAGTAACCTTCCCGAAGACCGCAACTTTCTAGATAGTCAGCAGCGCAAGATACAGCCTATCTAAGCATAGCACATATAAACTAGCGCCACATAGTAAGTCGGTTCTGCACTATGTTTCATACCACCTTCAAGGTGGCAGTCATTCGAATAACCTTCCCGAAGACCACAACTTTCTAGATAGTCAGCAGCGCAAGATATAGCCTGTATGAGAATGTTACATATACGCTAGCGCCACGTAGTGAGACAATTCCGCAATACTATAATTCAATGAAAACCCGTTGATGTACTGAACAACTCTGTTAAATACACCAACCTTCTATACGGTCAGGATCACGAGTTATTCCACGTTGGAACCAATTAAGTCGATTCCCATATGCTATGTGGACTCCAATAAGGACGTTCGACCGTGTTAATGGAATCACTCGAGACCATCCTTATTGGAAACGTTCTTATTCGAAACCGCGTTATTCGGGGGACTGCTGTAAGTATGTTTCACAACGGAATAAGTTCCTGAAGTGAAAAACGAATTTGATTGAACATAGGATTTAGTTATTGGAAGGTGAATGACCCCACAAGAAAAAAAGTGCCAACCAGAGGGTAGGAAGATAACCGTAGGGGTCGCACAAAACTATTTGCGAATGACTTTGCTCCGAAATGGATATATTCACACATTTTTTGATGTTGTGTCTTTATCAAAAAACAACCATACCACGACGAAAACATTTGTCGTAAAAGAAAACTTTTGTTTGCGAGACTTAACCAGTCCTCATTGTTACGGTAAAATCTTTTTACCTTTGTTATACTATATAATAAAGGTTTAGGAATTGGTCGAAAAACACGAAATTGATCCGAGGCCCGGAGGACCGAGCCACATATACCAATCGATCAGGTTCGACAAACTGAGCAATGGCTGTGTGTGTGTATGTATGTATGTTTTTTTACGAGTAGGGAAATCTGCTGACCACCTTAGAAGATACGGTACTATCAGACACCGGAGAAGGCAACTCAGGGAGTAGGGTTAGGTATCCCGACCCACTAAAACCCTATTCGAGTCTCCGGCCTCAATCCCCCCTGGCACCACTTTATCGGTATTACTTCAGGGAGGGGCTATTGTGCTTAACGCACTCTCTTAAGGCCCCCATACACGTACGCATATGTTGGGTTGGAAATGAACAAAATGTTGGAGGGTCATTCCGGTCGAGCGGCGAGCCGAACATTTTCTTCTGTCAGTTTGGTTCGTCACACTCACACACCGGCGAGCGTGTTGGACGAACATGAATTCACCAACATTTTCGGCCAACATGTACGTACGTACGTGTCTGGGGGCCTTTAGATAACTACTATGGTAGTTAGGCTGTTTATTCGGTGTTGATCGGCTCTCCAGCGGTTTTGTAGCTCAAGTTGACCGCTCCCCAGACGTCCGAGCTGGAACACATCCTTTGGACTTAGTTATCCGGAGTAGTGTCCTGACCACTCACTGCCATCATGTTGTAATCTATTTCCTCGCGACTGCGAAACGAGGGCATTTGAAGAAAGCATGTTCTGCAGTTTCCTCTACTTCCGCGCATTTGGGACACGCGGGGGACTCCGCTTGCCCGAACTTGTTCAGATACTGTCTAAAACAACCATACCCTGACAGAATCAGTATCAGGTGGAAGTTGACTTCGCCGTGGCGCCTGTTGACCCACCCGGATAGTTCCGGGATAAGTCGATGTGTCCACCGGTCTTTTGTGGAATCAGACCATGCCCGCTGCCATGTGGTCATCGAGTCCGATCATGTGTTACTCCGTATGCCTCTCGACGTGGCTCCCGAACTTGAGCTTGTCGTCGACCATGACTCCAAGGAGTTTTAAGGACCGCGTTGACGAAATAGTGCAGTCCCCGACGCTGATCTTTGCTTGCTGCGCCGACTTGCGGCTGTTCACCACGATAACCTCCGTTTTATGATGCGCTAGCTCCAGTTTCCTGGAGCGCATCCAATCTTCAACAATGCTTATAGAGTGGGCAACCGTCTACTCAACCTCTCTGATAGATTCACGGTAGACTTCCAAGGTGATGTCGTCCGCAGAGCCGACAATCACAACCCCTACCGGGAACTTTAGCTTCAACACCTCGTATGTATGCTTCAACACCTCGTAAGTATGGAATCTTGCGGAACCCCTGCGGTAATTGGAACGCACTTCTGACCCTGCCCCGTGTTGTAGCATAGCACACGAGTCTGGAAATAATTTTCCACCGGCACTTGGACGCTCCACCGTAGATTTGCCTTTTCGGAAGCCGAATTAGTTCCTTGACATACCGTTTGTACCCTCAGTGTACTGTACGAGTCTGTTAAGGATAACCCTCTCCAGCACCTTGCCGGCAGTATCGAGCAGACATATCAGCCTATATGACGAGGGAATACCCGGAGGATTCCCCGACTTTGGTAATAAGACTCTGTGGGTTCTGTCGTTTCCATCTGTCCGGGAAGTGGCAAACTTCCAGGCATCTACTCATTACTGCCCCGAATAATTCGGGAGCCTCTAGAATATCCGCTTTAATGGCCATATTCGGGATTCCGTCTGGCCGCGGTGCCTTGCCCAACTTTAGGAATTTAGCGATCTCAATGAGTTCCTCGTTTGTAACCGTCGCTACCTCCCCAATCTCTAAACCGCTGTCGCCCACGTTACTTTGGATGTTCGGCATGGAAGCCGACCATCGTACGCTATGGTCTGAGATACTGGAACGTCGGCCATGGGACGACTCAGCGGCCTGAGGTCAGGGCCTTGGCTCGTGGCGCGGAAAGAGGGCCTCGATGATCCGCTCCAGCATCTCTGGCGATCGCTCTGCGGGCGACATCACGCCCTAGGTCTTTGCTATTACGACCCTGTAGACATCACCCCACGGGTTCGCATTGGCACTAGCACATAACCTTTCAAAGCAGGCTCGCTTGCTAGCTTTTATCCAATTCTTAAGCGCTGCGTGTGCAGTAACAAGTGCTACTCGACATTCTGCCCTGCCTTCGTCCGAACGAGTTCTTTGCATAATTCTCCACGCACGAAAGCACGCTCCGCGGAGTTCCGTAATTTCTTCTGTCCACCAGTAAGCCGGTAACCTACCATATCTAGATCGGCGTTTCCTAGGCATGGTGGCGTCACACGCTCGCGACAGTACCTCAACCAAATGATCAGCGTTCGGATCAGGCATATCGCGGTCACCGCACTCTCTTCGGATCGCTTCCACAAATACTTTGGAATCGAAGTATGATGTCTTCCGTCCGCGGGTGGTTGGAGTGTAGCCGTTTCATTATCTGACCGACACCATAGCGGACCGCCTGATGGTCACTGTGAGTGTAGCCATTGTCTATCTTCCAGTCTCCTATCAGACCAGAACTGCCGAATGTCACGTCGATGATAAACTCTGCACCATTCCTACTGAAGGTACTTGTGGTGCCGACGTTGACCAGGTCTACGTTGAGTTTTGCCAGAGCCTCAAGCAGAATCCGAACCCTACGGTTCGTGCGACGACTTCCCCACTCTACCGCCCAAGCGTTGAAGTCGCCCGCCACAACCACCGTCAGCACGACTGATACTTGGTAACATCCGCGTGAACTGCTCGATAGACCAACTCGGCGGAGCATTACAGCTGCAGTAGAACACTCCACACACTTTGGCAACCGCAAATCCCTCGTCTGTAATTGACACAACCTCTTGAACAGGGAACCTGGTTGTCGTCCATATAGCCGCCGTCGTGGACCTATCCGAGACCCAGTTACCGTTTCCGGAAGGGATACGGTATGGGTCCGAGATGATGGTAATGTCCGTCAACGGCTCAGTAACTACTTGGTACAACAGCTGCTGGGCCTCGTAGCAGTGATTCAAGTTTAGTTGCGTTACCTGCACTACGCCCGTGTTTTAGTTGCGGGCGCGCCTGCCGGATACTATGGCCGTCCTGTTGTGTGCTTAGCGTCCCGTTGGCCGGTACATATCTGGCACTTGGGCGGCGCAGTACAGTTCCTCGCTGTATGGCCCGCAGCGCCACATCTCCTACACAGGTGGCTTCGGTCTGGCCCCTTACAGCTCCAGGACTTGTGCCCCCGCTCAAAGCACCGGAAGCAGGCCTCACTGGCGGCTGCAATACGTTCCCCTAGTAGCACAGTTGTTGCAAAACAGTTGTGTCAACCGCCATGTAACTAATTTTAGTCATAAATGAGTTGCTGCAACTAAAACTGCCAAATATGTGCTGCTTGGGTCAGTGGGCATACGAACCATCCCACCTTCAGCTTAGCCACTTTCAGGGCTGCATTTCTGTCTACCAGTGGAAGTCTTATAGTTACTACCTGGGTCCCCGCCGGTCCCTTAAGCAGATGAACTGCCTCGGTAGTCACCACCACGTTACATCGCTCCTTGAGAGCTCATACTAGTTCACCCGCTTCAGTGATCTCGTCCAGGTTTTTAAGCTGGAGAGTCATCTCGGGCGTTAGTGCGCGAATCTGTACGCTATCGCCGAGGACCTTTTCTGCCAGCACTTTGTAGGCAGAACCTTCCTCTGATTTTTTAATTTTTGATTGTACGGTGTGTTTAAAAAAAGAAAAAGCTGTGCACTCCAAGTCACAATGTGGAGCTTTATCTTTCTTTCGAAAAAAAAACATTATTTTTATTTCAAATTTTAGGACCCAATTTCTATTTTTTGTTTTTCATATCTAACGTTCTACCCAGTTATTTTTTCATTTAAGATATATTACAAAATTGAAATCAAATATGTAAATTACTCATTGACAATTTGTCATTTTGTTCGAGGTATCCTTTTCCTTCCTTCTTAAGAGGACATGAACGACTAAAAAATTTGAAAAAATCATTATTTTTTTATTTTAGATTTTGATTCTGCAATCTTTTCCGCTTATTTTGATACTAAATTTGTAATGATCCGACCATGGGAAGTGGTCGAAAAACGATCATAAACATAAGCATTCCAGTGCGGCGTGGAACAATTTCGGCGGAATAAAACGTCGCTCCTAGAAAACCACGATTTTCAAACTTTATGTACCTTTTTCTCAGAAACTACACAACGTATTGGAACAAACTTTTTTTTTAAGACTTTTATAACTTTTCTGTTTCATAAACAAAACACAGCTTGAGAAAAACGAAAAAGAAGGAAAATAGATGCCTGAAAAAATAAAATTTTGTCTTCTTTTTCAAGATTGTGAAGGGAGGGGGCCCTACTAGCACAGATGGTATAAATCAGTTGTAACAACCGAAATACGACTAATTTCAGTCATAAATAAGTTGCTGTAACTAAAAATGTCAAAAGTGTGCTACTTGAGGGGTGACAAAAACTTTAAAAATAATTTGCAATGGCCTGAATAAAAGAGAAATTAAGGTGTTGATAAAATTAAATGTCGTCTACAAATATTTACACACCCTAGCAAAAAAATATAATTATTGCACGCAGTACGTTCTTATGAATTTTACTGCTAAATGAGAATTTTGAGGAATAAGCAACTAGTATTTAAAAATATAGTCAACTTAATTATAGATGGTACTAAGAAATTAAATTATTGTTATTGTTGTATTAGAAAGGCTAGGTCACACTGCTAGGTGGATTAATTCTGGTTTTTTTTTCATTTCTGTTACGGCAACGTATACGAAACTATCCAACACACTATCAGTAGTAGTTTTGCTACAACTTGCACTGCATTTCATTTTGCTATAATCGCTATTGAGTGAAAGATATATTACTGGTCATAAGAAAAATGTTACCTTCAAAAGTGTGTAATCGACCATAAAAGCGCAATTTTAAATTGAATCGTTTCGGTACCTTCGGCGCACTTTTCAATCATATCCCAAGCAATAATGGCGTCGAAGAAATCGAAACGAATCAATCTAAAATAGCCTTTTTATGAGCGATTCTCTCATTTCTGAAAGGTAAAATTTTCCTTGAAATCAGCAATACTGGTTACCATTAATTTTATGCGTACTACATCTCTAATTATAGCCATCTCTTGGCGAGATCCCACTGACTGCGTTCGTCTGACCAGTAGTACACTTAACTATAAGAGTGACTTTTGCACTGTCAAGGTCAAGAACCTTGATCGGGGTACTATGGAATTCAGCATGAAGGAAGGAGAAATGAAAGGTCTGAGAATAAACCCGCGCGAAAGTCGTGTGTCTAATTAGATCAACATTTGGGTGTTTACGCCAAAAGAATCGAGCTGCGTTGTTCTGGAACATTCAGAATAAACCCATGGCCCAGGAATGGACTAGCATCTAGCAGAATTGCGATAACTCATACTGCTTCGTGGGGAATTTTTACAACCAAATAGTGTAGTATATCTAATGCTTAGCTATGATACTTGAGGTAAAGCAGTCCTAATAGCGAAGTATGTAGAATTTAAAATGAAAAACTGAGCCTTTATGTGATCCGCTTAGGGCCCATACCCATAGAGGTTCAATTAGCTAAGCTGGTTGTTCTTGTTTAATTTCCTAGCAACATATTAGTTTTACATCTCGGCTAACATGAAAGCACAGTTAATCATTCATTCCCATTTCCGCGAAAGGAAAGCTTCACATGGTTAAGCCCAGCTATCCGGTTTGATGTGTGGGTCACAAAGCGCTCAGACAAGGCCTCCCACTCTACCACCAGCGCACCGGCAAAGGGAGGTCACTTTCGCAGTTCGCAGTTTTCTGTTCGCCAGGCACAGTATGAGACTCCGTAAAATCATGAAAAGACGCTCGAAGCAGCGAAAAGAAATGCAAACCGTCGTCATCGTGGTACCACCTATAATTGCAACGACAAAATTGCACTCTGCAACTCCGGGCAATGCCGTGCGCACGTAATGCGTTTTGCGGTTCGCTTGCTTTGTAACGCACCAAAACATTGTAACTGACACGACCTGGTGGTAGGGTTTCCTATTTTTGTCCTGTTCGTAGTTCGAACTGTATGCCTGGAGTGGACACTTTGAATAGGGCCACTTCGAAAGGGTCACACTCCGTGTATGCAGAGATTATGCACACTATAAGTATAACCAACTGGTGTGACGGAGCCAATACGTGGCTACATGAGTACATACCAGGAATCCCCTTATCAGCAGCGGACTTACTCCGGTCGGGTAGATGGCGATGCCCGCTGACAGGGTATTCTTCAAGATAATACAACCGTGCAACCGAAGAGCTGCGAAACGTTAATTCTAGTGGTGTTTACGTAAATACACACAGCGATAAATATCGGTCGTCACTTGGCTCAACTTGCCTGCCTGTGGTTCGATGATGATTTATTTATTTATTTTTTAATCTGCACGGGAAAGGTATCGTAGGTTTCACGCTGTTTCAGCTTTTCTCAGCAGATAAGGCTTAAAATGTATTGTTCATGACAGAGCGGTTGGCTCAATGTCTCGTTGCTGTTAATGTGAACTAGAAAGTATGGATATTTAGTATATTTTTTACAACTGTTCCAACTGTTATTATTGTAATGCAGTTTTCAAACATCACTTTGCCCGAGTTAAAAAAACTTTAGGGTTAACGAAAAAGTAGCTCGATCTTCTAGGATTTCGGTGAACATTTTTTCCATGATAGTTCGTAAATTGTGCAAGCACCAATTAGAGAAAGTACCTACGTCCGTCATTACGTCAGTACGTCATAGTTCTTATGGCAAGAAACAGTTTAAAAACAGTTAAAAAAATAGTGAAAACAGCACTGTTCCTAGGTTACTCCCCTGAGGAACATTTGACAAGCTAACGAAGCTGTTTAATCCAACGTTGCCTCATTTGGCGCACAGCTAATGAGGTAAAATTTTAGCCGTTTATTAAAATGTATTGAAACACCAAGACGCTCAATTTTAGTCAAAAAGAAGGAACTGATTGAGCTAGGGGACTTTAATGCTACGCCAGATCAAAAACGGAAGCAAGAAGGATAAGGCTAAAAATCAATGCCAGTAGTCCTTTACGTACTTGAAACTGTAACTTTGCTTTCGAAAGACATACTTGTATTAGCCGTATTTGAACGGAGAGTGTTGAGGACTATTTATGGCGCGGTACAAATAGTAAGAGAAGAGTGGCGCAGCTGTATGAACTACGAGGTGCAGGCTCAGCTTGAAGAGATTCCCGTCGTACGCCTGGCGAAAGTCAGGAGACTACGGCTCTGTACTGCTAGAGAAGAAAAAGGAGAACTTTAATATTAACTTAGTTAGTGATGAACTAACCATTTTCATAATATAACCGCCCAGTTAGCTTCGAGGTACGATGCTGGTCTAACTAGCCAGTCGTCGGATGTTCGAATCTCGGTTGGGAGAGGCTGTTAGAGTCAATAGGATCGTAGCACTGACCCCGCACTGTCCTGTATTTTAACAGCTGGTTGCGAAATCTGTCGTATAAAAACAGAAGGTCCAATTTCGATAACGGAATAAGCATCCAGGCTTTGCTTTTGGCTATGCCCTGCAACCAGATTATGGAGAAACCGTAAATTTCCCAGGAATTCAATTTCTTCTCTCCGTATCCGGTACACGCGCAGAGTCGGCACAATCCTTGATTTTCCACTAGCGTACGTCAGTCCCTGCTCGAGCATGACTTGGCGTACAAGGACTGGTTGCAAGCTCCAACGCATTTGAGTGAAACGACGACGATACAAGGTACTGCGGAATTGTGCTAACATGAAAATAACTCTGGTCAGCTAGCAGCACCTAGTATTTAGCAGAAATAGTCTTCAGGATAGCAGAGATTCGTTGAAAATCCTATAGCAGCGAGTGAAGTGTCTTGGGGTCGGCAAGGATAAACAGTATGGTTCCTATTAGTTCGATCCGGATGATGATTCTCAGCTAATTTTCCGAACAGAGCCTATCGAAAACCAACATTCGTGAGATAAGCACCACCCAGGTAACCAATATGCATTAATAAAAGTAGTAAATCAATCGTTTATTAGCATCCCTGGCATTCTATACTGCAGGTTGCTGTTTATCAGCCTTTTGATTGCATCACTGTTGTAAATTGGCATCCACAATTCTATTTAAATTCTTCTTGTCGGTAACTAGCTGCAAATAAGCATTGTCAGCACTATAAGAGGGCTAGCAGTAAAGTAGCCGCATATTTTGTCAAAATAGCATTTAAGTAGCATTTAAGGGAACTTAAATGCTTATTGGGTTGCATTGAAATTGCATTGGAAATGCTTATTGGTTACCTGGGCAGCATCATTACACAGTTTTTCGTTTCAACAAAGGCATTACTGAGTTACTGGAAAATCGAGAACGTCATTTCGGGCATAAAGTCTAACGCTGTCGGGAAGGACCATTCACCGATTAACTCCGCAAAGTTCTTTCTATCGTTGCATTTGTCCCGCACGTTACATATCTATATAAAATGTTTGTAGAAAGTTGCCCCTTCCCTGACTCCTAAAACCTCGCTGAGGAAAAACGTAGACTTTACGTGTTATCGAAGGCTTTTGAGAAGCTTTAAAACAGCAAATGGCATCCTACATAGAAGAATGTATGACAGGTTTCCGTAAAACATAGAGCATGAAAACCGACTGTACGTCGAATTTTTACCGTCCGACAGATCTTGCAGAAATGTCGGGAATACAATGGGCCTAACGTATCACATCTTTATTAACTTCAACGCAGCGTACGATACAGTCGATCGAAATCAGCTACGGGAGATATCGCACGAACATGGGATTCCAGATAAACGGACATGACTGATCAGAACTACATTGGATCCAGTGTTGTGTTTCTTGCGCATCTCGAGGACACTCTTGAGTCTCTTCGAGGCTCACCGGGTGCTGAGATGCTTTTCAAGATCGCTCTTGAGTGGGCGGGGATCAAAACAAGAGGCACGATTTTTAGCAAAGGAAGCAAACTCCTTAGCTTCGCAGATGCCTTTGATAGCATAGTCAGAAGCTTTGCGACAGCTGACTCAATCTATGGCAGGCCAGAGGCGGAGTGTAGAAGGATCGAGCTAAAAATCAAAAGCTACGCGCCTTCCATGGACGGTGACCGTTGACGGCAACAAACTCGAAATGATAGATGAGCTCGTGTATTTGAGATCGCTGGTTACCACCTCAGCACACAAGAAAGGAGATCCAGTACCGCATCCAAGCAAAAAATCGGACCTATGTTCGCCGCCGTACGAAGCTGACAATATACAAAGCTCTCATCAGACCGGAGATTCTTTATGAACTTGAAGCTGGAACGCTGCTGATAGAATACATGCCCTTGTCGTGACGAGAGTGGCAGAGACGCATGAATCATGAACCACAGGCAGTGCTTGGACAGATTCGTGTGGCGTCCTGATATCAATGCCATATGAGAGGGTTTGTCTGAAATGTGTAACGTGTGTTGTTTACAGAATATTTAGGGAATAGCCAGTAGCATGTAACAAGAACAGAGAAAAATCGGCCAAAAGCAGTGAACAGCTTCCCCGGTAAACGGAAAAATAAACAAAGTAAGAATTTAACAATTACCATTAAACATCTGACCCGGACACGCCGTAAAGATGTCGGAGGCCAATGCAGCGAAAACGGTTTTCTCCAACAACCTACTAGCCCCTAGAATAAAGGACTGTTCGATCAAGTCGAAAGCAACTTCTTGCATGCATAGGAAATTGACGATGATTAGCCCAAGGTGATTAAAATGGACGACTGCTTGAAATAGGCAAGCCACCCCGGGTCAATGGCGACGCTGCGGCACGGCGACTTTTCGAAAGCTTTTGACACCATTCCGCATAGCCAGCTATTTTCCAACTTTAACCCATGGTTACTCGCGCTGTTGTATTTTGTACAACGCCTGCAGAACGTTAACTTTATCTCGGCCTCGGGATTCTGGCAATAAAGAAAATTACCGTTTTCAGCAAGGTTGATCCGCAGACCAAAATCTTTTAATCGGTGGATAAAGTTTCATGAGTTTTTGCCAAGTGGCGCTAGTATTCGAGTGAATTCTGCTCTATTTTAGCTTGCCTATGCATCTAAGGTGGTGCGAGTAACTAAAGGTTAATACTCAGTTCAACATCTCTTCTGCCGTCGGAATCCTGATGGAATCGAAACCTGTGTAGAAGAAGACAGACCGTTTTTTGTGTAGGTTGCTGCTCCCGTAGTATGAAAGTAAAGTCCGGTGTTCCTCAAGGCTCACTACTCGGCCTTATTCTTCTGCTGCCATATCAATGGTTACCGACGTGACGGGGGTAAAATACAGTTCGGTTCAGTTTTACACCGATGATCTGCGATTCTACGTCGGTTGACTTGGTCCTTGTTCGCGTGAGTTAGTTCATAAGGAACCATTTGGCATAATGGACATTGGTATAACGACCATTTGGCATAATATTTCTCAAACATCGTTTTATGACCAAATTTTCATGTTTTTTCAAGATGATTCGTCGGAAATGATCGGCGTCACTGCGGGGAGGAGTGTGTGGCAGACCACCTGCCACATTGCCAAATACTGTTCATAAGAACAAACACTAAACTTCAAAATCCGGCTAAATTATCAATTATACCAAAAACTTATGATGCCAAAAGACCATTATGCCAGATGATCGTTATGCCGAATGACTTTATATCATACTGGGTAGCCCCAGTCGGGATGAATAGTACTAATCTAGAGCGTATTGTGGATTGGTCTCAACGAAATAATCTTTTAGTCAATCCTGCTAGGAGCAAAACACGCATCGTTACAAGCCGATGTCGCAGAGCCAGACGCATCGTTTCACCAACATCTGGACTAGTTCTGAACGGTCAGAGTACCAAATGGTCAGAAAGTACCAGGCAGCTCCCATAGTGATTTGCAGTGGCATAGCTTGATCGTACATTTTACTGAAGAATTTGTTAAAAACCGTAGTCTGCTAGACTATTTTTCAATGGCGACGTGTCCAAACGGGTGTAAACCAATGGTAAAACCTTATGATACCAGCCAATAACACTGGATGTTCGTGCGAGTTGTTAACTGGAGCTCGTTACAACCCGGCGTGAAGCGTTCATTGACAGAAGCAATGTTCGAGGGAAGCTGTGTCAATTTTGTCAATCGTGTACTAGAGTACGGGAGAGTATTTTCAGCCCATTAAGTGGCAGCCTGAACAATATTCAGGAATTACGTTGAAACTATATTCATTCGAGACAAGATTTTTATGCCAGTTGATAGAATAATATTTACTGAATATCGGCGTTTATTTTGGTCTTAATGAAACGCTACTGAATTTGAGTTATAGTGGCGAGAAATGATGAAGTCGCTGCAGCTGAATTGGGCCCATTTTCTATAGTGTTGTCTGTGTTGTTTAAATCCGGCAGGCCGAAAAAGCCTGCACAGGGATTACTGCTTTCCAAAAACAGATCAAAAGAGAGACCGATTGGATAACGTGTCGGTATTGCCTACATGTCGGCTCATTGAAGATAACTAGTTTTGCAGTGACAACAGCTTGCTGCTGGCGCTAGTGTATCATTGAATCGTTCATATACACTAGCACCAGAAGCAAGTGGTTGTCACTCAAATACTAGCTATGTCAACGCGATAAGGGAGTTTCAGGCGCAGCTGCCTCACATATTGGTAGTAGTGTAAATAGAGCACCATATGCTGAAATTGAAAGCAAAATGCTGCAAATTGCTAGTGAATGAAAATTGATCTATATTTTCATATTAGAGGGGTATTTTTGTGTTCTTCAGTGATAAAAAGAAGTAGAATTGTTCAGTGATACCATATTCACCGTATGGACGGTATGCATAATGTGCGGAAGGCATATTGGACGATAGGCATAATTTACAAAACTTCGCCTTCTTATGAATTCGGACTTGAACCAATCATAGTAGCATTACAATACAATAAAAACCGGAGCCGTCCATTTAATTTAAATGAATTTGGCATAATGCTGTTTGGCATAGTGTCGTTTGCCATAAAAACATTGGTATAAACATAAGGCACCATTTGGCAGAAAAACATTTGGCATAGCGATATTTTAGCATAATTCCGTAAAAAATATTTTGTGACTTTTCATAGATGATTTAGGACGAAACGGCTGCAGGCGACTCGCCGTTGGAAATGCTGTATACCCAAGTAACAATTTCAATTTTAAGGTGCAGTTGAAAAGGTTTCCAGCATTTGCTGCTGAAAACCGATCACAGAACTTGTAAGTCTACAAAACTGTGATAAAACAGCAAGAAAACCCTTATAAAGCGAGGGAGGCCCACACTAATGAAGGTTCTCTAGAAAATTGCCAAAGATCCTTTTAAAACTTGTAATTTTTATCGATATCTACTTATCATGACTTCCAAGAGTCGCTTAAATTAAAAAGTAAACCGCCACAAGTGTTGATGATTTTATGGTTGCCTTTTCGAAGAACACTGACAAGACATCTTACACTTTTCACCGCCTTAAATGTTATAAATTGACCAAAAAACAACGGTCAACAACAACAAAAATGAAATATCCTTTAAAACCGCGTATAAGGTGAATTACACTTATTGATAATGTAGTTTTATGGGTGATTTTTCAAGTCTCCTTCTGTCATACTTCAGAAATATTAGTCAAATAAGATAAAATTCACTTGAGAAGAAACATTATAAAACCTAACAGACTTTGCAATGCTCTGATCAAGCTACTGTAAGAAATAAATAAGACCAATTGGTATTGTTCTTGGGTAGGTTTATTCGCTGTCCTAGGTCTATCGACTCTTGTTCCGACACCTCTATTTAGATGCATGGATTTTGCAAGGTTTACTGACTAGTAGAGGTTATCCCTTAGTTGCGCCCGAATGAGCAGCAGTGAGTAAGGACAGTATATACCCTCCATTTGAGCAGGTCGAGGGCCGCGAATATTTTCTATGACATTCGGCCATTAGTGATTAAGATATTAGATCTACTTTGTCATTTGCTATTTCGCCCATTTGAGTTTCGACCATTCGTCGGTAATCCAACTCACTCTATATGCAGTGCTTTTTTTAAACTGAGTGGATTGGAGACATCTTGCAAGCTAACGGCAGATTGCTTAACGTCCATTATGCCTACCATTCATTATGCTTTCTGCATATTATGCCTATCGTCCATTATGCCTATAATCCATTATACCTACCGTCCACTATGCCTATCAGCCAGTGTCTATCATCCATTATGCATAATGTGTGTATGCCTAAAGCCCATATGTCTAACATCTATATGCCTAATGTAGCACACCCCTAATAATTTTTATTTACTGTCGTGTAATAATCGAAGTATTTTTAAGTTTCGATGCATTTTTCTTTTATTTAAGAGCTGCTAAAATACAGGGTGTTAGGTAGCTTAGTGCAGATATTTTAGGGGGTGATAGAGCATCATATTTGATGAAAAAAATCCTTCTAAACATATGGCCAAATCTCAATCATTACAGAGTTATTGAACAGTTTTAGTTTTGGGTTCTGTTTACCTTAAATTAGCTCTGGTACAGAAACTATGCCCGCTAGCTCAATTCTGTTATTTTCATTCGAGGCTGAGAAAATTTTGTACTGAAAATTGCTTTTAAACCTTTTACTTCATGAGATTTAGTAACTTTTGAAACTTGAGTAACTTTGAAATAGGTGTTTCTTATGGCATTTTCATCGAATTTCTCCTAAAAATGTGTGATAAAACTGATTGCTGTTATTTACCAATTTAAAGCTCTAGTACTGTTAAACCATTCGTTCTTTGACGTAAAACGTCTATCTCTTAGTTTCGTTGCAATTTCATTTTAAACTATGGTTTTGGGTGTTGAATTAGTATCTGAAAACTGAACGAACTCATACATCACGCATAGCACACTAGATCAACGCGTGCGACGGACACGGTTAGACGCACATGGGAAACAGTTTCAAAACTGACTTCTCGGGTCTCTCTGGGACGTTTCTG
The DNA here is from genome assembly GCF_943734655.1 of Sabethes cyaneus. NCBI lineage: Eukaryota > Metazoa > Arthropoda > Insecta > Diptera > Culicidae > Sabethes > Sabethes cyaneus. Next base: position 64,369,902 of record NC_071354.1, read on the forward strand.
AAAACGGGTATTGAAATGTATTCTCCGGAAGGACTCGCGGACATTCACCTTTGTTGTCAAGACTCCTACCTTCTCAAAGTATATCAACTTACTGAGTGTTTATTACCAAAAATTGTGAAATTGTTACCAAACCCACTGAAATCTCTAACAGTCTATTGCAATGCTTTCTTCCAACCGATCATTTCTCGTAAGAAATTCCTCTAATTGATAGTACGGAAAAAGCATGTACAGTTCTCGAACATTTCAGTTAATTTCAATCGCCTTGCAGTGCTTTACAAACACAATCAAATTTGCTAAACGAGATGAAAGGATAATGATTTCCGAACTAGAAAATCAATACTTTCTCTACAGTCAGTTCTTCGCGGATATAGCAAATAAACAATCGAACAATAGACCTTAACTTTTTCAGCGTTACACCAAAATTCGACAATAAATTTAATTTTACGCCTCTACAGTATGGTCTTTGCATTCTTCAGGTGCAATAAAATGATTCGTTAGTATCAATCGAATCGAGAAATCAACGGTTACGGTTACATAAAATCCCATCAGAAAAATGTCCAACAAGAGAAGATAAATACTAGAAACACGACCTGGCGGTCCGGTGCGAATCGAACCGTTCGGTTCCAACAAGTTGAAAAAGAAAACGCTAGTTTCACCTCACAGCAAGCGCACCGGGCAAGATCCAGCACAATTGTAAATGTAAACATAAGTTCATTCCATCCAACAAGCACTTATTAAAGAGCAATCATTAAAGCTTCTGCGAATTGCAGTACATATTTCAGCCGCCATTATTTGACATAAAAACTCACTGCTGCCACCCTTCTTCTTCTCTTTTTGCGTCACAGCCAACAATCTAGACTCGGTTACTCCTCTGCCCTTGACCATGCTTTTATGCTATATGTAGATCTATAGCACTCCTAACCATACACAACTTCACTGCACCATCCCGTTTTTATAGATAGCACCCCACCCTTCAAAGGTCAACTGAAAACGCACACGAATAGCTTCTTCCCGGTGGAAGTCTGACTGTTTCCCAGCCACAAGTACAGTGCCGTCTCCTGTATGTGTGCCGATTTTCTGTTTTTGCGTATGTCCGGCTCGTTGCTCCTTCGTCGCCCTCCGCCGCGCCACCGCCCGGTATACCCAGCGATACAAGTAATTACAGTTTATTGCGATTTTAAATTTTTCTCCAACTTTTTCCTCGCGGGTTCAAAATGCACTGGACAACCACTACAAGCGCCCCCACTACCGGTTTGCTGTGACTCGATTCCGGAATTGTCCAGCAATTTCGTTCATTTTCCATGGTATTGGTCCACACAAAAAGAAAAAAAAAACAGAGCAAAAGTAACACCGGCGCACACCTGCAGAGAATATGTGAGATTACCGAAAAACCGCACAGACGAAGATATCGCAGCACACTGACAACCGCACTGGCCGACGTTCGAATCACTAATGAAGGCTGGTTGGCTTACTCCCGGTCCAGTGTTGTGCGTATTGCCACCCCACAGCATGTGCCCCAGCGTACCACCCCACTTCGCAGGGCGGCTACTGTTAGCTCGGTGAGAATGGGAAACTCACAGAGAAAAACCAAACTCCCCGATGTGGCTCCGTGCCCTACCGCCCGGCATGGCTCCCCCCTCCCCGTACGACCATCAGGATGAGTTGGAGCAAAACACAAACACAAACAGCCGAAGCGAAACGGCGGCGGCAACCCAGAGCAAAACAAGGAGAGCGAATTCTCACGTTGGCTCTCCACTCGAGCCAATAAATATATGATGGTCGCAACAGCACGCGCACGTTCGACGATTTCAAGGGCTCTCGGGCACGGCGCGCGGTTCGCTCTCTGCTGGGCTGCTGCTGTGATTGTCCGCGCTTTCCCGGTCCGCCGCTACCACAGTACCAACCAACCAACCTACCACCCACCCACCCACACCGTTGTTCTGGCAATGTTTTTGCTGACAATGTTTTCATTCCGAAAAATAGGGTTGGCTCGCGCTTGTTGACTGTGTGTGCCGATTTTCACTGGCGATGAGGAACTGCGTCTTACGTTGGGAAGTGGGCTTACCTACTTGATTTTGATTCTGAAAACTTTCCACAGAGTTAAAAATCTGCTTGTTTTTTAAAATTGAAATTATTGATAAATTTGCTAATCCATCGTTTCCGTTTCGACTGAAATAGCTAACAAAACGGATGCTGATAGCTGAACCATTTTAAAATACACTCAATAACGATCATTTTAAAGTTTGTTACGGTTTACAGTCATCCATAGTAAACCCCTAAACAATTATTAGCCACAGAGATTGAAAACCTATTAATTCATGATATGAAAAAATATTACACATGTTTAAGGCCGAATAGCCTTAGAGTATCATGATTCCGGCTCATCAGGACTTATTCAAGCGCTCTCTCATGCGATTCCTCAAGCTGCTTGCACATTTGGGCTATTTTACCGTCATCTATTCTACTCCGGCCGAATCGAAGTTTTTCGTCGTGACCGGAAAGCACGATAATGGTATCGAAATCTTTAGCAAATATTACGCATCTCTCCAACACGAAATTCACTCAGATTGTCCGAGTCATCCCAATCGCTCCGGCCCTGAACTCGGGGATTGGAAAGTGGACGTCCAGCATTCCTTGTCAGCCAAGTATCGTGATATCAATCATCGGAACTGCCTTTATTGATTGCATCTTGTAGCAAATACCGATCTGTGGATGTCCAGCTGTACTATCAAAATGTCGGTGACGAGGTCTTTCTCATCTGTTTAGACGAATTATTCTATGTCACTGTTCTTACAAAAACTTGACTCTGTGAGAGTATCTTGTCTTGTTAAGTATTCAGTGACTGCTACGAAGTATCCAACGGTTGTGTAGTACTAATTACTGTTAACCGATGAATTAAGGTACAATTCGTGGAGAATAGTGTTTGGGTTACAGTCGAGCAAGCGTGAGTGCAAGTCAAGCTAGGGAGTTCTTCACTTTACCTTTGTGTGCTCTAGTGTGAGTGTTGTAACGAGGAATTGCATTGAGCGGCAGTTTCCATGTCAGGGGCGGCTCTTGGTGGCTTGATTCCTCAATTTAATGAGCACTTGTACTCCAGGTTAGAAGCGATTTACAACAGTATTTGATCCGTAGCGAGCAGCTCAATTAAGGTTGGTGTTATTTCGACACTAAAGGTAAGACCACAGCCCCATCACCAGACTCGGTTGCGGGACGCTAATAATGCACCCAGCTAGCACCAACTCGTATATCAATGCACGGAAATTATCGTAAATATCTCTTAACAAACTGGAAATCGTAACTAAAGCTGGATAAAGTGGAACCAAGTTGATTTTCTATCGTATATAATGATAATAACTGACATACATACGATTTTCTGCACAAAATCGTATAGTAGTACGGAGCGACTCGCGCTTAATCGGATATTATCGTATTTAAATACTTACATAGTCGTAACGCTCAAAATTATTCGTAATCGCGAATATCGCTTCCAAAATAGTACGGATATGCCAATTTTTCGCATCAAATACGATTTATTAGTATGCATATCTGTACGTAATGCTGATTTTTATCTTTTTTATACATATAAAAATGCTAGCTGGGCAGGTTGCCTAAACCAAATTTCCAACCAAGCCTCCCCTTCTTAAAGGGGATAGGGATCATAATTCCCCTCCTAAAGAGGGGCATAGAAAATAATTTGCCTACAAAAACAGCTACATGCTAAATTTGGTTCCATTTGATTAATTAGTTTTCGAGTCATGAGGAAATTTGTATTTCATTCTAAAGGCCCCCCCTTCTAAAGTGGGGAGGGGTCCAAATTCACCATAGAAAAAATTTCTGTCTCCAAAAACGTTCACATGTTAAATTTGGTTCCATTTGCGTGATTAGTTCTCGAGTTATGAGAAAATTTGTATTTCATTTGTATGGAAGCCCCCCCTCTTAAAGGGGAGACGGGTCATAATTCCCCTTCTAAAGAGGGGAGGGGTCTCAATTCACCATAGAAAAAAAAACTTGCCTCCAAAACCACTCACATGTCAAATTTGGTTCCATTTGATTGATTAATTCTCGAGTTATGAGGAAATTTGTATTTCATTTGTATAGGAGCCCCCCTCCTAAAGTGGGGAGGGGTCCTAATTCACCATAGAAAATATTCTTGCGTACAAAAACACCCACATGCTAAATTTCTTTCCATTTGCTTGATTAGTTCTAGAGTTATGAGGAAATTTGTATTTCGTTTGCATGGGAGCCCCCCGCCTCCTAAAAAGGTAAGGGGTCCTAATTCATCATAGAAAAAAATGATTGCTTCCAACAACACCCACATGCCAAATATGGTTCCATTTGCTTGATTAGTTCTCGAATTATGAGGAAATTTGTATTTCGTTTGTATAGGAGCCCCCCTTCTTAAAGTGGGGAGGGGTCCTAATTCACCATAGAAAATATTCTTGCCTTTGAAAACTTTCACATGCCAAATTTTGTTCCATTGGCTTGATTAGTTCTCGAGTTATGAGGAAATTTGTTTTTCATTTGTACAGGAGCTCCCCCTCTTAAAGTAGGGAGGGGTCCTAATTCACCATAGAAAATATTCTTGCCCTCGAAAACCTTCACATGCCAAATTTGGTTCCATTTGCTTGATTAGTTCTCGAGTTATTAGAAAATTTGTATTTCATTTGTATGAAAGTCCCCCTCTTAAAGGGGAGAGGAGTCATAATTCCCCTTCTAAAGAGGGGAGGGGTCACAATTTACCATAGAATAAATTCTTGTCACCGAAAACACCCACATGCCAAATTTTGTTCCATTTGCTTGATTAGTTCTCGAGTCATGCAGAATTTGTTTCATTTGTATGGGAACCTTCCCTCTTAGTGGAGGGAGGGGTCTCTAACCATCTTAAGAACCTTCCCTGGCCCTAAAAACCTCTACATGCAAATTTTCAGACCGATTGGTTTAGTAATTTTCAATTCTATAAGGAACATCCCGACAGACAGACAGAAATCCATTTTTATATATAAGATTTCCCAGATTCAGGAGGAGGAGAAACTACCGGAGAAACGAATGGAGGGTCGCATCTATAGAACGTTGTAGAAAATTGCCTAGTTGACCGATTCATTTCAAACTTTCAGACAATAAAATATAACCCATTAGCAATTAGCACGAGGGGTTCTTGTGTGACCCCGTTGGCTTCGTATCACTCCAGCACATCCGTTGAATAGTAGCATGAAACTAGATCCAGCCAGAAGATCGTAGGACTTTCGTGTTGCTTCAAGAGAGGAAGCAGACGCTTGTGTAGACACTCCTTGAGGTAGATCTGCCCGGTGACATTCCTGATAGTCACGAACGGTGCATTCCGTTTGCCACATGAGCAGATCGCTTGCCAAATCGTGTATTTCTTGGCAATTTCTTTGAAAGATTCTGCTTCCTTACTTCTTACGGAATATCAACCTCGTACTGGGCGGTGAAGACCAGTAGCCCCGGAAGCTGCCGGAAATCTGCCTTGGCGTAAGTCTCATCATCCATGATGAGACAATGCAACTTCGTCAGCATCTGGGTGTACAGTTTCCGGGCCCGTGACTTTCCCATCGTATTTTGCCGTTCGTCACGATTTGGAGCTTTCTGCACTTTGACAAGACTTGGACAGACTCATCTTTTTGGCCTCATCCCTAACCGAAGCATTGGGATTCCGTTTAAACGCTTTCACGACACGCTTGTGATCCTGATCACTAATAGAACATCCATTCTGACCGCATTTCTTCTTCGGTTCGATGCCCAGAGTTTCGTAGTAACATTTAATCACACCGTTCACAGCACGATTCCGAGTTGTTTTCCGATGCTCCGATGCGAGGGTTGAGGATTTTCCAGGTGCTTGCGCAAAATCAATTCGCGTTGCTGCTGCATTGCGCGCGCAGTTGCTTATCGGGTTACACCATTTTTTCCAATTTTCTAAAAACTGACAGCGATAAAAATGCAATGTAAACAATACACTCTAAACTACTTCTACCCAAATTTTTAAGAAAAATTACAGGGAAATTTTTTCAGCGTTTTTTCTGTGATGCAATTTCATGTAGGACACTCTTTGACTATAGAATTGGTGCGATACCCTACTAACACAGTTGTTTCAAAGTAGTTGTAGCTACCGATATTTGACTAATTCTAGTTATGAATAAGTTTATGCAACTAAAAGAGCTAAAATTGTGTTTCGTGGGTAGTGTCAGGTGGGTTTTATGGAGGCGATATTATTGATCAGATATTCACATTCCACCGGTGTCATATAAAAAAGCAATACCTAGGTGCTACATTCCGCTGTCGAAACTTAACCTTCTGTTTTTGTTCTACAGACTTTGCATCCAGCTATTAGAGTACAGCACAATTGCAGTGCTAATGCTACGATCCTATTGACTCTAACAGCCTCTCCCAGCCGAGATTCAAACATATGACGACTGGCTTATTAGACCGGCATTGTAGCTCGAAGCCAACTGGGTGGCTTCATCGGTTCCTACATGTTATGTATAGCGATTCAAGGAGTGATCCGGCGAGCGAGAATAAAAACGAGAGGAACGACTTCCAACAAAAGTACCCAACTCCTTGGCTTCACAAATGAGCTTGACACCATTACTAGAAACTTTGGGACGATGAAGGCAATCTAAACCAGACTAAAAAGGAGGCTCAGAGCAAACCAATGGTAGGAATAGGTTCCAGAGAAAACAACATTCTCCTCCCACCGGCGGCGGCTATTGACGGCAATGATGAGTTGTGATTCCTGGTTACCACTAACAAAACGATTATGGAGTAGAGATTTAACGACCCGTTCAAGCTGAAAATCAAGCCTACTTTTCCTTCTAGGAGATATTTTACTTAAGGTGTTCCTCGAGTGCCGCGGGATCAAGTCAGAGCCTTCGTAGTCATCGCCGTTGGTGGTCCTCCATCTAATTTGGCCCATGGTAGCTGGTCTCCAGCTCCGCGAGTACCCGGTGGTCGCCAAATCTCGCACCATCTGCTCTCGCCACCTCACTCGCTGTGCCCCTCTTTGTCTTGTTCCTTCAGGATTCAGTTGGAAAATCATTTTTGCAGTATAGCTGTCCGGCATTCTAGTGACATATCTGCCCATCATATCCATCCGGCTTTTGCCACTTTCTGTATACTGGAATCGCCATAGAGACGCGCGAGTTCGATGTTCATGTTCGTCTCCATACACCGTTGGGCTCTTGCACCAGCCGTTCGAAAACGGTTGATTGACAACGCTTTACGTCAATTGAACATGTTCCATTAGGATGTTGATGTCTGCTAGACAAGCAAACGTGAGTGCCGTGACCAGGATATCGATCGAGTCACTTTACTTGCGGGACTTCAGCTTCGATGATCGACATACTACACCAACACTGACATTGGGATACTTTCGGTAACCGTACTTAGCTTTTCTACTTACGAGACTTCAAGTTCAATGACCGTGTTGTAACACTGCTGCAAGAAATAGGACGTTCGATCAATTACCAATGGCTATTGTATTAACGGGACTTCAAGTCCATCAATTTCCTATCAAGAATACAATGGGCTCCCTTTCCTGCCCCAGATTCTATCAGTTGCAACTTGCAAGTAAATCCAAATATGTATTTCATGACGAGCTCTAAGTTACTAGGTTCTGAATAAATATTTAATCCCAGAGTAGCTTGTGGAAGAAACTCGTAGTCGTAATAATTGAAGATATTAGTACGAATAGAACAGATTATTCTCTTTCACATATTGCTACCGACTTTTGTCAACCAGGTGGGCAATGCTCTCCGATAGACCAAAAAGACTAATATTATCTTAGGATCGTTCCGGGTTAGAGATAGCAAGACTTGTCTCGTTTGCATACTTTTTATTAGTGGGTAACCTAACTTAACCTCGTGGCTTGTTATTGCTTAGTAAGTACATGCGATTTATATCTTAACCTAGTGCCTCGCACTGATATCGACTGCTTCCGTGTCCTTGTAGCCACATTTCTGCTCGTATGACTCTCGTCGCGTTGCCTGGCTTTCGTTTCGTACAGCTTTGAACAGCTTTCCGGTTCCGATACGTGCCAACTGCGGGCCTTGCTTGGCACCACGTGCCTTCAGCGAGCCTCGGTCGCCTGAAACCAGTCCTCGAACGATCGCTATTTAACGTTGAAACGCGCTTGGAGCATTCTAAGTCCGTTTCGGGGCACATAGTCGAGTATTCGTTCCGATTGATTCCTCGATTTTCCGCCCAAGTGAAGCGGCGAACTCGTCGCAAAAGAATCGCAAAGAAAGCGTCCGAAATTATCGTTTTTGGTATAACCAACGGACAAAACATTCCATTAGCTTTCATATTTTTGCCAGCTCTTCTTTAGCAGGGTAGATGGAGCCAGATGGAGTCTTACCTGACTCAATATACGTTTGGTGCACAGTATGTGGTTCGCATAATGGACACCTACACTTCTATTCTGTATTTCGAACGGATTGGTTTTTCCAGTAGATGGTATTCTTCATTCCGCCAGCAAAATCAAATGGACAAAACAACTCGTTCGAAACAAGTCGGACGAAATAAAGATCCGTTCGAAATATAGAATAGGGGTGTTATTAAAGCACTCTGGCGATACGATTACGCCAGTCAAACGATCGAATCGCAAAGACGGGATATAGTGAGCGTACGCTGCGGATACTGGCCTCGATCGCTTACCGCATAACGTACTTTCTTGATCGATAACGGCATCAACTCTTCTTATCTTCTTATCTCAGCCAATTTCCCACTTGAAAACTGTCCACCGACATCAGATTTAACGTGGTAAAAGTTTTTCTCAATTTTAAAATCCATATTTTATTCACACTTCTGATATTCTTCTGATCTTTTACGCTATTCTATTATTGCAAGACACCGTGCCAACTCAATAGCAAAACACGTGCATTGAACAAATAGTTCACTATAAAACTTATGAAAGATCAAGTTTGGTTAGAAATTGCTTTACTATAAACCACTTATATTTGAATAATGCAAACGAAATGGGAGATCAAAACATTTTGACGCGCGGCCTTTTTTTAAAACGAAGCCCATTTGAACTCCTCGTTTAAGTTTTTTAAAGTTGGTAGTAAACAAAACAATGCAACATCGCAATGTGTTATGAGGTACTATTACGAATTCAGAGTCGTCTAAAATACGAGTAAAGGAGAATTTTGCCTATGTAATGCCAAAAAATCACTAAAATTCACTACAACTCTAGATTATTGGAGATACGAGTGATTCACATCACATTTAATTTCAGGTAGCGCCGTTATAGTTGTTTAGTAAATAAACACGTGTTACTGGAAATATACCATGTATATTCAATGTGGAATAGAAATTATTTTCGTAGTAATCAGTATGTAACAATTAGCATTGAAAGCCACATTCCTAAGGAGAGAATTGTGATATCATATCAGGTGATATTCTGCAAGAAAACTGTAAATCTTTGCAATATTTGAGATTTAATATATTTTTTCCAAAAACTACATTTTAAGTATACAATAAAATGCAAAAGAATTGAATTAGCGATGCTTACTTAATATCTTTTGGAGGACTCTTATTAAAAAAATATGTGAAACAGGTTTGTACTTATATATCTTTTTTATGAACCTGAAGGTTAAACTTATCAAACCCTTCATAGAATTCAGGTAGACAAAAGTACGGTGAAAAAATCGAAACGAAAAAATAAATGAACGTGATTTGGGTTAAATTGGAGCAAGCGTTTACAGCACGCTCTAAAAAGTGTTCGACATACTCATTAGCTCGCCCGGCACAGTGTATAATTAAGATGATATATTTGATAAAGCTCCTTTCTTTTCTCAATCGCCTAGTGTACAATTCAAACTACTTTGGAATTAATTGTTCCCAATCAATGATTGTAGTATAACAACCTAGACCTTACACATAACATTTCGATTCCTGCACCTAAAAACAACATTGTTTTCCATGTTTCATACAGACAACCTATATTGTGCAATAAATAACGATTACTTCTTAATTTTCTAGTAAAAGGGAATCAATACGTACTAAACAAAATATTACGACTTTCCACCTCTTATATGTTTATTTTCTAACCTTAGCATACTGCATTTAACACTAGAAGGAATATAACCTGTCTATTCGAACCGCTTCGTAGATTTCTTAATGTTCTCGCAAATTATACTCTAAAACTGATTGTTTGAGCTTTGTTAAAACATACTAAAGTTTCCCTCGAACTCTGCCGTCCATATTAACTAACATCATTTTAAAAAAATTATTACATTTGCGGAACTAAGCATGAACAAATAGAATCACGGCATAACCTGACAAAAATATGTTAGACATTTTAGAACATCTCCGTCAGAAGTAATTTTTCCTCGTACGCCAACAAAACAGTAACAATCTCCCATCCTTTCAATGTCTTCTCATCGCCTAAAAAAACCTTACATCCTAGAACCCCTAATATGTTGCTATTGTATAAATTTTTATAATTGTCGGTTGCTGCTGCCGTTTGCTGTTGCGTTTGCGCTGCCGTTTGTTTGCTTGATTCAGCATTGATTTGTATTGCGGCGCGCGCTCTGTGCCAGAAGAGTGAAATATTTATCGCGGAAAAGTAGTTGGTGCAACTTACCCCTAACTATCTAAATCGATGTAATGTTTCATCATGTTCTACTATCTAAGCCAGCAGTTCGCTCTCGTTGTTGACGTGCGAGCTCAGTTCACCGTTGAACTGCAACAGACAACCGATAGCACCGAAATAGCCCTCGTGCTCGAGGAACAAAGCCTTCAGTGTACCCTTGGACCAGTAGTCCATCGCGTACGCGAGCAGTTTCATCGAGATCGGGTTGACGCGCAGGAAGTTGCCGACGAATACCACCTGAAAGTTGGAGAGTTGGAAAGTCGATTAAATTGAATTACAGTTGAAAATAATAAATACGGTGCACACCTAGAAATTTACACTTGCGTGGATTTCATTGGAAAGACTTATCAGAAAAAGATTGAAGTCTGAACAAATCTTCGCTATTCTACTACCGAAGAGATTGTTAACGAGACAAAATCACTATTTTTTATGTCAGATTTCGATTTTAAAGACTTTTCTGATTATTTTTATACTAGTTTGGAGACGATCCGACCGCGGGAAGTGAGCGAAAAATAATAATATACCTAAGTATTTAAGTGCATTGCAGAACAAATTCGACGCGATAAAACGTCGCTCTTATAAAATCATGGTTTTCAAGCTTTACGTAACCTTTTCTCAAAAATTAAAAATCGGCGATTCACTGGGGCTCTAGAGAAAAGTTTGAATACGGTTATAATTGGCTCCTATTCCTCCAATCGATCTTTTTTAATATCTGACCATCAATTCTATAATCGAATACGATCGACGATTTAATACGGTGAAATGTCATTATCACACATTTAAAAGTGCTGATAGTCAAGTAGCTTGATTTCACCAATTCACAAATGTATCCAAAAGTGTCTGAAGACGACGACACTCCTCGATGCAACGAATCGTCAAGTAAATTTTAAGATTATCAGCATATACCAATCTGCAACCAGTTCCTAGAGCAGATGCAGCGTTGTTGAAGAATATAATAAGCAAAAGTGGACCCAAGTTACTGCCTTGAGGAACACCAGATTTATTTGTGAACGGCGACGATAATTTAGACTCAAGTTTCACTTGCAGAACTCTATCGCACAAATACGAGCGTAGCAATTCGACAAACTGTTGCGAAGCAGTCAGACGTAAGACTTTGTCAAGTAGTATTCGATGATTGATGCGGTCGAAGGCCGCGGGTAAATCAGTATAGGTCACATCCACTTGTGCCTTACGTTTTATTTTGGTAATACAATTACATTGTATTAAATTTCCGTAGTCGAACGTAAAACTCATTTTTTGGGAATTGAAGAAGCGTTTGGTGCGAAGTGATAAGTTGGATGAACAGGAAAATTTTCAAATATAGACCAAAAATATATTCGGGTGGTGCAATGGCAGATGGGATTTCAACCCACAATCTTTCGGTTGGTGCCTGAAGAATTTTTGCGTTAAGCTACCGTCAGTGGTCGCTTATATTAGATAGTCCAATATCCAATTTTATTCTCCAAATGCTGTCATTACATATGTACCATAGGCTTCCTTATCGACGGTAATTATTTTCAAACAACCGCCTTTTGTTTCTATTTACCGTAGAGCAGATAGACAGTTATCGTACTCAAGTTAGAGTGCGACAGAACGGCTGTCTTTGCCGATCGTCTGCAGCAAGCTTTATGGTTGTACCACCACGGAAGGTAAGATTGTGGGTTGAAATCACACCTTTCATTGGACCACCCGAATATATTTTTGGTCTATATTTTGGTCTATATATCGAAATTTTCCAGTTCATCCAACTTATCATTCTTCGCACCATATGCTTCTTCACTTCCCGAAAAATGAGACGTAACCTGCATTGTTATTTAAATCAGTTTTCTGAACAAATATGGCCACAGTTTATTTCGCTAGACTGAATCGTACGCCGCCTGTAGAATATACCGGCGAACTTTTCGAAAACAGACACTGAGGAAACCTGCAAGTCGTAGGCGAAATACGTATCTGTCAAGAATAAATATACATAGTAGAATTAAATTGGAGTTTTCTTTTTATTTAATTCCAGTTTCCAGATATTAGACTACACAATACAGCGCAGCAGGAGCGAAGATGGTGTAGCGGGATTGTCATTTACTCCCACCAAAATCTTTTGTGCCGTATTAGCGACGATATCTTTCTGCTGTAGCCCGCCCAGTTAGCTCCGGGATACGATGCTGGTCTAACAAGCCAGTCGTCGTATGTTCGAGTCTCGACTGGGCGGTGCCGTTCTAGTCAATAGGATCTTTGCACTAGCCCCGTAATTTTCCTGTACTCTAATAACCGGCTGCGAAGTCTGTCGATGAAGAAGGGTCAAGATCTTAAGGACGTTTATACCCATGGCTTGGCTTTCTATCTTTCCACCGTTCTTTAAATGAACTTACGCCAATTAGCATACACCGGTTCTCATATGATAGCAAAGTACCAGAATTCCTCCACGGTAGCATATGGCATATTCTTCCTTTCTGTATCTTTCGATGTGAGAAGACGAATTGTCAAATTGGGAATCTCAGACTGCGCAGCTAGTTTCTAGAATCGAGCGTACCAAGGAACAGTCCAAAGAGCGCAATGTTCCGGTCTCTTGAAACTCTTTACCAATCTTCAATATCATTCTCAGTTGTCGATTAGTTTTGTTGAAGATCATGTCATAATGTTGTCCAAACATTAGTTGCGTATCTAATACAACTCCGAGATCAGTATCTATGCAGTATTTGAACATCAATGCAGTAATTATAAAAGTGTCGTATGAATCCTTGAAGCCTCATACAATCATCAGTGTAACGAATAACTACGTTGATGTTTGCATAGAGTAATCTTGTGCCAGATGATAATAGTCGGAATACGGAATTCTACAAATAGAATAGGTCCTTGAGTGCTACCTTGAGGTACTCCAGAGTGGTTTAGAAACCAATATGGCCTTCAAGTCAGTGAAAATTGTATCTACCTAATCACGCTGGTCCATTGTAGGTCTGCCATAGAAAAGTACTCCATTAAATTAGTCCAAACTTATCTTCCAGGAAAAAACATTCATGCTGTGGGGTAGAAATATAATTCTTGACGAGAAACCAGAGATGGATGCAAACAATTGCGTATAAGATTTTCGAGCAAGCGCACAGAGGAGTAATTCTCAGGTAGTGTTCGACATTCCACTAGTCACCTTTTTTGAACACAGGGAACAAGAAGGACGACCTCCAATTCCGAAGAAATCAATGATAATGCATGGACAAATTAAACAATGAAGCTATTGGTGATTTCAAAGTTGCACATTTCTTTAACAGTTTGATAGGTACATAAGTAGCACTGCTTTATTCTACCAACAGCTTTAGCAACTTCAGCTTCAGTAACCTTAAATGTTCGAGTTGCAATCGCATTACAAGGAACAAAACGTAGAGCTGCTGCAATACTTTCAGATGAACCACGGCCGTCGTCGGTCATAAAAAGATTGAAAACATCTGAGAAATTTTCAACAGCATGTTAATCGCCGCAGGAAATACCCAGCGCAATGTTGAATAGCAGACAAGAAAGACCATTGTCGAAGTCCCTTGCGAGATTCGAATACGCCCGACAGTCCACCCGTAATTCTAAAGTTGCGATCAACTGGACAATTTTTTGGCAATAAGTGGAATGCAACATGCGGAATGCGAGATGTTCCTAGTTGTTGCTAAACGTTGCTTCTGTCGCCACCTGAATACTTGTGATACGTTGCTATAGTTGCATTGAAAAATCGGGCAACAGTTTGGGAAAAGTTGCATGCTAAACGCACCTTAACACAGCACTAAATCTCATCAATCGTTGATCCAAGGTGATAATAAGTTTAGCCACCTTCTCTGAAGACCCGTTTTCGTGCAAAATTTTCCACACCTCTAGTCGGCTTACACTATCATAAGCGGCTTTAAAACCAATTAAAATAAATTCACGTCACTTCTGAAAGATCTGTCCTGACGCTGGCCTGATAACTTTTAACGTATCTGTCGGCTACTGGCGAGTTGATGGAAGATGACTTGGGAAAGCCCTTTGTATGTGGTATTCAGGATAGTGATCGATCAATCCAGCTTATCATCATTTTTCTAAATAGAGCAAATGGCGCGCAATTCCAGCATTCTTCGTAGTGCTGCTTCCACGTTTCGGTCACGGAAAGTCAAAGTCTGTAAAAATACCTCCTTCCTTATCTCTGAACATTTCGGCCCACGGCCCTTGCGAAGTACGTTGAGTTTTTGGTGGAACTGCCGCCTATCACGAGAAAGGTACAGCTGCTCGAGTTCTTAGCACTTTTTCTCCTTCTTGTGGCGCTCCTTATCCTGAAAGAGTCGAGTTTGCTGCCTATCCGCTTCTATTTACATCACTATATTGAACTGTCTTTTCTGGATTTGGGTCATCACTGAATCACTGCAATTTCCATTTATCGTCGCTAAAATGCTCAACTAAGGTAGCCAGCTTGTGCTACCGAATTTCCAATCGTTAACTTTAATCGTTTCAGTGTTCCTTGCATTTCCCGATTGATATATACTCATACAAATTCAAACTGATTTTATTTCGCATCAGTTGAGGCAAAGCTTATAAAATTTATTATTCGACAGACTTTATAGTCAGCTATTAGAGCGCAAGGCAACTGCGGGGTTAGTGCTACGATCCAATTGGCTTCCTTCCCCGGGCGAAATTTGAACATACGATGGCTGATTTTTTGATAGGCAATATAACGTTAATCAATAGCAGTATATGTTTCGGAACAACCCCGGCTTTAACCTTTTTAATCAGCTTTAAACGTGTTTCGAACTCGTCATAAGCGGCACGACTTTCATAGATATTTAGTCTTATACTTTTTTTAAGTCGGACCAAAGTATCTACTGTGCTCGTTTAGCTTAGAAAACATGTATAACTACTACACAACTTGGCCAAATAGCAGGACAAATTTCGCAGATGTGAAACAAATTCGCAGTGTGGCTGACAAAGCAGGTCCGATTTGCTGAAATACGTAATAATTCTTTCCGTACATAATTCTACGTTTAATCTGCGATATTTTGAACACTTTTGTTGTTCATCCGAACAGACAAACTCTTTCCCAGCGAGCCACGCCACGATAATAGAGTTGCTTTTTTAAGCGTTTTTCATCTATTATGTTAATATTCCACAAAACTTACCCGATCGATCTTCTCGTTGCTAGCACACATCCGTGCAATCGAACCAATATTGTTGGTAATGGTTACGAGTGTAGCATTAGCCAGATCCTCCCCTGAAACGCTTGCCCTCCGTTCGGCAAGATTCATTTGGCCAAAACTAAAAGAGAAGCAAATAAAACATTACCACACACGTGTACACTCACTATATGCAACAATTGCGATCTTCCACCTACCTGGAAGCCACCAGATCCCCGGGGAGCCCGAAACGCTCGTAGTCACCCCCGTAGATATCCTTGACCAACTTATCGACTCGTGTGTGGTCTCCTTTGGTAGCAAGCTGAATAGCCTCCTCGAATGTATTGCACCCAGTCAGTAAGCAACATAGGCCCAGGAATGTTCCTCCACCTAAACTGGTGCCGGAAATGCGCTTATAGTTGTCCGGCCCTCGTACCGCTAGCACCGAAACGCCCGAGCCGACGTTCACCAGAATGAACGGATAGGGTTGACTAAAATCAAACTTTTTCTTTGAACTTATACTGCAACAAAAGAAACGGTTGATTAAATTGACGTGAAAAACAATTGACATTTAGATAGCTTACCTAATATCACTAGCATTTGCCCAATAGTAACACTCGCACGGGTTATGCATCTCAGCGAACAGGATCCCTTTAATGAGGGCATCAAGTTCGTCGAATTTAGCCAACTTCATGTTAACCTCACGTTTGAAGTTATCCTCGAACTTGAACGCACCACCTCCGGTGGCACAAACCGTCGTCACCAGTTGGGCCATACCTTTCCGTTTGGCCAGTGCCAAGAATGCATCCATTTCGGCGGTCGGGAATCGGATAAAATGCAACGATCCACGCCGACCCCGTATTTCCACGTCATCCATCTGCAGATGCGTGTCCCGGTGGCCGGTTTCACCGTAGGCCGAATGTTTCGTCAGATACCGTCGAATGTTGCGCAACACTTTGGCTTCCTGGTCCAGCTCGCCCGGGGTGATGTCTTTTGGCTCAAAGTAAACCAGCTTCGTCAGGGTGCCGCCGATATCCATACCGAACCATGGCATGGCTGTAAATTGAAACAAACAGAAAAACCTACACGTCAATGTGATGATGATGGAATCGAGTTAAAGAATTAGGTATTCATTTTAAAATATTATTAAAATATAATATGTGATATTTTACCATTCAAGAGAATGGATGTTAGGTCTTGCATCATCTTGTGCGCAATTATAGTTTACGATCTCGCACGATACGACAGTGTGCGAGCAATCAAACAAACCGGACAAAGTCAAGGACTAAAGTACACAGCTTGCAGCGCAGGCAATCTCAATAGGAAAATATGGGCGTTCCTTTGACTTCCATTGCAGCAAATCTCTCGATGAATTTAAGCCTCGTGTCGTGTATGAGCTAGGTCACGTGCCGGATCGGCGATTAGAGAAATGCCGATGATCTGTTTAATTAACTTTTAGTTTAAGTTTAGTTTTGCCGAACAGGCACGTTCTTTAATAATAGAAAACAATATTATTGCGGCTTATCTGCAAAGGAAACCGGTTCCGTGGCAAAACTCAACGCTCGACCATCATGGGCGGGCGTATTTACTAATCAAGCCTGCGAAATTGAGCCCAGTACTCACACGCTGTCCGGTCGGCGCACTATACGCTCTCCCAAGGTTCGGTGGGTTCAAGGCAAGAGGGTAGTTTCCCGTGCATTGTTCGTGTAATGAAACCAGCTGCACTTGAACACAACACTTGAAATCGAGCCTGATTGTTTGTGTTTACTTGTGCGAAACGTTTAGTAGAATAGATATTAAACAAACAACGCGGCAGTTGTTTATTAAACAGCGGCACTGAAGCCGGAAACAAACATTAAAATATCAAATTATTTGATTCTTACAAAATCTAATATCGAAACAATTTAAGAAATTTTTTATTTTTCGCGTTACAATCTCGAAACCGAAGGAAAAAACAGCCAGAATATAATGAAGAATGTTTCAAAGGGTCAAGAAAAATAGGGAATAAAGTCATAAAAGAATTACTGGCATTCAGAACAAATAAAGTTGAGTCATAAGTTAATTTTGCTCAACAAATTTTCGAGTTTCTGGGATAGATAAATTGATAACATTAAAATCTAGTGCACGAAGATAATATTTTTCCAGTCATTGAATCAAACTGAGGAACTACCAATAGCAATTAGATTGTACGACGAAAAGCAAACATATCGATATTTAAAAGCTTCCCGTTCCTGTTGACAGAAAATGTTCTGCTACCTTAAAATAAAGTTAGCAGCACAATGTCCGGAAATAGTACTAGATAGAGCTATCTAGTCTTTTATGCATCGTATTTGAAAACTACTTTAATCATTTTTGTTTCATTTTGTAGCATATAGGTATGTATCTTTCCGTATCACTTTTGTTTTATTCTTCTGTCATTTGAGTATAATTTTTTTTTTATTTTTATATTGTTGTCATTTTTATATTATTTTTACATCGCTTTTTTATATGTTTTGTGTCATTTTTACATCAATATTTATTTTTATTTTTGTGTTTTTTCCGTATGATTTTTATGTCGTCTTTCAGTCATTATTTGAGTCACTTTTGTCGTCTTGGTGTCAGTTTGAATTTGATATCATTTATGTATCTGTTTTTGCTTGATCGTTTTTTTAAACCTATGTAGCGTCATTCAAAATAGGAAACTTGTAATTTGTAACTTTTTTAAGCTAAAAGTCGGTCAAACTAATTTTTGTACCATTTTTGTGTCGCATTATGTGATTTATGGTACTTTTATATAATTTTCATGTCCTTTTTACCTTATTTGTGTCATTTTTGTATCATACATGGATTTTTTGTCTCGTTTTCGATTTACGCTTGATACAATACAATCATTTGCGAAAACTATTTTCATCATTTTTTTGCAATTGTAATTTCATTTTTGTATTCTATTTAAATCTTATTTTTCTAATTTCTGAATCATCGTTTATTCCATTTTTCTGCTATTTTTGGGTCATTCATCAGTTATTTATCGATCATTGCTATGTTTATATCACCGCTTGATTTTTGTAATTTTTATTTTATTTTTATATTAATTTGCCATTTTTATAGACCAGCATCGTGTTTTTATCTTAACCTTAATAATGTGGTCAGGCATTTGAATAATTTTTATATGGTAGTTTTAACAATCAATGGAGGGAACGATAGAATAAAGTAATGGAGCAAAGGTGTTTATAGTATCCAAACAGAGTGGGACAAAACGTGAAGGGGAAAGAGCCGTTCCTTTTTATCCAAGCCGGGGGAATCGCTGGATGGATTCTAGCTTAGATCGATCAGCGGATCGACCCACTGATCAATAAATAAAGAAAAATAATATGGCTCTGTGAAACGAATATAATGAGCCGTGTCGAATGAATGTTTTGGAGAAAAAAAACATGACGATATAAGGTTCCCCGGGGGCCAGTGAGACCCATATCGAAATTTGCTTAAAAAGCATAACAAAAAATTATGTACCTTAATCTACAGCAACGTTAAAGCATAGAAAAAAGCAACCAAAGATAATGTTTTCCTTATAGTTCATTCAAAAATGCCGTAACAAAATCAGATTAGTATCAATGCGCAACGGGCGACATTATTATTAATATGACACACAAAAACTAGACTCCCGGCTCCCGATCTCGAAGCTCAGCTGAAGAATGATAAAACCGCCGGATAAGGTCGACTTCCGGTAGAACTCTACAAAAATGGCTAGGAACCGCTAGCAACGGCCCAAGTAGCACACTTTAGGTTCATTTAGTTGAAGCAACCGGATTACGACTGAAATTAGTCATAATTCGGTTACCGCAACTACTTTGTAACAATCGGAGCACTTCATTGAATAATTTCAAGGATTTGGGAGGGGGAGAAACTACCGGAGGAGTGGATGGAAAGTGTAGTCTGTCCTATCTACAAAATTACCGCGGCATCGCGTTGGTCAACGTCGCCTACAAGGTGCTCTCCCAGATTTTTTTGCGTCGTTTATCCCCACTAGCAAGAGAATTTGTATCAAATGGGCTTTATGGGAGCTCGTGCTACGACGGATCAAATTTTTACTCTCCGACAAATCCTCCAGAAATGTTGAGAGTACAACGTGCGCGCATCATATTTTCGTGGATTTCAGAGCAACATACGATACAGCTGAACGCGAACAGCTATGGCAGATAGTGCACGAATACAGTTTTCCGGACACACTGACGCGGCTGATCAAAGCTACTCTGGAGTGAGTGATGTGCTACGTACGCGTTTCGGGGACACTCTCGAGTGCTTTCGAATCACGCAGAGGGTTGCGGCAAAGGGATGGACTCTTCTGTATGTTGTTCAATATCGCTATTGAAGGAGTGGTCCGGCGAACGGGCATCGAAACGAGAGGATCGTTCTTCAGCAAGAGTAGTCAACTTCTAGTCTTCACAGACGGCCTCGACATCATTACTAGAAACGGCGCAGGCAATGTACGCCAGACTAAAAACGGAAGCTACGAGGATAGGGTTACAAATCAATGCGTCTAAAACCAAATATATGGTAGGAAGAGGCCCCAGAGAAAGCAACGTTTACCCCCACGGACAGTGACTATTGACGGCGATGAACTGGAAGTGGTTGATGAGTTCGTATATTTGGGATCTCTGGTCACCGCCGATAACAATACGAGTAAGAAGATCCAACGACGCATTCAAGCTAGAAATCGAGCCTACTTTTCCCTCTACAA
The DNA here is from genome assembly GCF_943734655.1 of Sabethes cyaneus. Taxonomy (NCBI): domain Eukaryota; kingdom Metazoa; phylum Arthropoda; class Insecta; order Diptera; family Culicidae; genus Sabethes; species Sabethes cyaneus. The sequence continues at coordinate 64,390,339 of NC_071354.1, forward strand.
GACGCTTCGATCAAGGAGCATACGCTGCCGCACACAGCTAACGATGTACGAAACGCTAATCAGACCGGTAGTCCTCTACGGACTTGAGACAGTAACTTTGCTTACGAAAGACATACGTGCACTTGCCGTATTTGAACGAAAGGTGTTACGGACTATTTTTGCCGGAATACAAACGAAAAGCAAAGAGTGATGGAGGCGTATGAATTACGAGCTACAGGAACTGCTTGGAGAGTTTTCCATCGTACACCTGGCGAAAGTTGGGATACTACGATGGGCCGGCAACATCGCAGGGATGCCGGACGACTGTGCAGTGAAATCCGTTCTCTTCAAAAACCCCATCGGCACCAGGAATAGAGGGGCCCAACGGGCTAGATGGCTCGACCAGGTTGAATCCGTTAATGCCGTTTGTCAGTTGCGTTTTTGTAGAAGGTATTTTAAACAACAGCTATCATGAATTTATTTTTCTTACATTATTTTCCCCTACTTAGTTAATTATATCAAATGTCTAATATGAAAAATGAACAAACAAAAGGTCCATTTTTTATTGTCCCCAAAGTTTACACCATTTAAACCCAATTAAGATCAGTTTGAGCAAGTCAATTTATATTCGTTCCATGAACGAATTTTAATTTTCAATTAAATGTTTAAGTAGGGGAACTGTGGGTAAGACGGACAGGTGGTTGATTCTACCAGTTAAGCATTAAAATTCGTAAATGTTTTGATGGGAATCCAAACAGCTTGCTATCTCATGATGTCTGAACGTTTCAATCATCATTTAAAACTTTCCAATTTTGATAAAGTACAAAAAAACTAAAAATTGGAAATGATTCTGCGTTTGGATGTAACTTTTTTCCGTCCGAATTAAGCTTTTTGAGTGGTTTAATTCCAAAATGTTGCCCATAGCATGAAGTATTTCGATTTAATACCTTTTCAAGTAACGTCTGCATTGAAATAATACGTAATTTCATTTGCGTATGAAAAATTGTGAACGCTTTAAAAAAATGTATAATGGTGGGGTGAAATGGACAACTGCTAGTGTGGGTAAGATGGCCAGTGAACATATTTTATTAAAATTGTTGATTTTGCTTCTTAGTGATATCTCAAGCATATAAATGAAAATTTAACCGGAAAACTTCAAACAAATCAGCAGCGGCCAGGCATGAAACAGTTTTTGGAATGCTTGTTCATATTGCCGCTGCCAAACAACTTTCTATTGGCTGCCTCTAGTGGGAGGGGGCGGACTGCCCCCTTCATTTTTTGCACGCTACACCACCATATTTTACGTATTCAATTTGTTAAGGGTCAAAAATAATAATATGCGCTCAGTTGGGGCGATTCACAATACCTGTCCATCTTACCCCCACACATTGTCCGTTTCACCCGCAGCACTAAAAAAGTTCACTTTTTCGGACCATTTTTAAAACTCAAAATACACATTGAAAAACATTTTTTGTTAAATATTTCACTAGCTCCTTTTGAAAACAATATGTTGAACTGAAGTAAACTGTATTTAGGTTTTATAAATCATAAGTTCTCTGTATTATATTAGCTGTTCTTCTTAACCTGTTCGTCTTACCCACAGTTCCCCTACCACATAACGAAAACTGCAGGAAACTGGAGAGATTATTATAACTCTAGAATTGTCTAAACAGTGACAGAAGTTTTAGACTAATTTAAACAAAAGGTGAATGTGATGTTTAGCTTATTCAACTTTACAAAAATCTAGACAGGTACAGATATACAGATTGACTACTAGACTAGATTGCGGCAAACGGATGACTTCTCGTAAGCTAGTTAGCTAGAAGGATTACCTATTACATTCATTAAACATCGAAAAGCATACATTAGCTGCATGAAGCAAATTGTTTTTTTACAGGCATTGTTAGTGCAAAAATAATAGTCTAAAAAGCAATATCTTACATATCGGTCCATCTTCCATCGCGTCGTCATGGGTGCGTCCATTGATAGCCCCGGCGGACAGTCGGTCAGTCTCATCTACATCGTAGTCGGAATCCTCGGAGGACGAAGAGGAGTCCTGCCGTTTCTGTTGCGCTTTCTCTTGCTTTTCCTTTCGATCGTCCTGTTCATCTTCGTTCGGCTTGTGTTCGACCTTACTAGCTTGCTGTTGCGGTACTGCCCGTCTCCTTCGGCGGCGACGGCGCGGAAAACGCGCCGCACCGCCACCACTGGCACTGCCCGACTGACCCGCGTTGGACGAGATGGACAAGGTCGACGAGGACGTCGACGGCGAGCTGGAGGCTGTCATGCCGAACTCCTTGTGCGTTTTCGATTTTGGGCTAGCCTGGGGAGACATTTTGCGCTGTAGCTTTCGTCGATTGTAACGGAATGCGGCGTAGGTCCACCGTGTACTGACGGTGGTGGCGATGACGGGGTTAATTACGGTGGGATACTCATTGCAGACATCTGCCAGCGAGCCGTCGTCCGCAGGGGCATCCGAGGGTGGCGTGGACGGCGGTGTCGGCGGCAAACATGGCAGCGTTGCCGGCGGACAAATGACGCGACGCGCACGGAAGCGCTTCTCGATGACAGCGAATAACGCCACCTTGGAAGAGAAACGAAACGAGCAAGGAAAATACGGGGATGATCGGTTACTTTGGTTGTGCACACTAGTTTTATAGACAAACAATCGTGTTTAGTAGCGCAGGAATGTATTAAAGCAGATGGTTAGGTTAATAAAGACATAAATTACCAAACACAGTTTATAAATCTAAATAATCTAGTACAATGCAATTAATACTGCTTAATTTGATGATAAATTGATACTAATGCCAACTCACAGCGATATTTTCTGTACATTTTTTCAAAAGCACGACAGATGATGGCGTCATTGTATACTACGACCAATGCAAATGTGTAATTAGCTACGATAAGATGCGATACAATTTCCACGTTCCGCTGAATTTGACATAAGTATTCGACGTTTTGCAAACCATTAGTAAGCGGAAAAAATAAGGTTAGCAGCGATAACGATTAAGTTAAACAAGAAACAAGGTGTTGTGGCAGGTTATTAATAAATAAAATACATTGTCTCAGATGGGATGATTTATTATCGCTCCCAAAGTAAGTTTCAAATTTACCAAAGGCATTGACGTTTTTAAAGTTCAAATAATAACTTCAGCCGACCGTAGGACGACAAAAAATGCAAATATGAGCAAAATTTGATGAACAATTAGCGACAGATTCTATCAATATTTTATGTTTGAATAATAGGTTATCAGTTGTTGTTGTTATGTATCGAGGCTATCTATTTTTACTTGTTTATTGTAGACCGTAGATAAAATCGAATCTTGCCGGATAAATGTCATAAAGAATCACAAATAAGTATTGATAAACACGAAGGACGATGACCATCATTACCATTCGCCTGGAATAGTGAGGGATTTGATTTCAATTGAATTTGTGAAAAACGGAATGCTTAATGCCGACTCTTCTACGATCAGACTTCATTATTCTGGTGAATGCTTTACTATTCGCACAACATTTGCGTTGTTCGTTCGAGATTTATTGGCATTTATCGAGATTTAGATGACCATTTTGCGAAGACTTGTAGGCCATATAATCCATCTTCAGAAAAAAATTCATCACTTTTCGAGATGGCCTTTTTTGGGAAATCGATTTTTCATTTTTAAAATGCTTTTTTTAGTATTTTCAGTATATTTTCTAAAAGCCACTCATAGATCATTTTTTTGTCATAGGTCCTATAGTTTTCGAATTACATTTTTTAATAAAATATAAAGAGAAAAAAAATTACGCCATTTCCAAAAATTAGTCTAGACCAATTTTGAAAAAATAAGCATGCAAAGCTGCTTATTTACATGAACTCTTTACACACACACACAAAGTTTCATTGAATTCTGAGGTCCATGCCAACTTCTGGTCGAGTTGGGGTGAATTGGTCTCTCTGAAGTTCTAAGCGCAAAAGTCTTCTACAAACGGTTAGAGGACTAAGTATCTTAGGCTGGGGCACACGCCCAACCTTCTCTTGAAAATTCAATATAAAACAAAATATTTTCTGTAGCCTAGAAATTCGCTCTTTACCAAATATAAGGAAAAAACAGACAAACTGAAAACATTAGACAAACAGGATAGAAAAAGAGGAAAAAACAGAAGAACAAGAATAAACTAGCATGCAAAAAAGAAAAGCGAAAGAAAAATCTTGACAAAATGGAAGGGGTTTCTCTTCGGAACGCAAAAAGAGAGAAAAAAAGAAGAGATAAAAATATATGACATTGGACCGAAAAAGAGAAAGAACGGAAGAGAAAATAATAAAATAAGAGAAGAGAAGGAAAAACGATAAGAAAAAATTAGAAAAAAAAAAAAATTACGGAGCAAAAAAGAAGAAAAAATGGGAAAGAAAAGAAGGTAAATAAAAGCAGAAAATACGGGAGATGCAGAAAATTGAGATTGCAGAGCGTTGAGAAACGAGAACAGAAAAGAGAAAAATGGAAAGAAGAAAATGCAAACAGAAGGCGAACGGAAAAGAAGAAAAACGGTGCTGAAAATGAGGATAAACAGAAGGCAAAAGACGAAAAACGGAACAGAAAAGCCAAAACAAGAGGAAAATCAGAACTAATAAGGGCAAAAAATGGGACAGGAAAAGAAGAGAAATAGGACACAGAGCGGAAGAAGGGAAAAACGAGAGAGAAAACGGGCAAACGATAAAAAAGAGGAAAAACCGGACAAGAACCAGAACACAAGAAAAACCGCAAAATAAAAAACGAGAGAAACCAAAGGGAAAAGAAAAGTAGCGAAAGAAAGAAGAAACCCGATCCTCTATCGAAGAAAACGAGTAAAGTGGACAAAATAAGAATGGGAAATGGGAATGGCATGGGAAAACGGGACAAAAAGAAAAAAAAACAATTTATTAAAAATGCATCCTAGCGACAAACAGTCTTAAAAGAAAATGCTAATATAAATGCAAAGTTGATGAGAATTGATTTGCAGGTGCTTTCTTCAAACAAATCATTATATTTCGCAACCAGTGAGAGATAGATGGTGACAATATTCAGTAAAGTTGCTTATTTTAGTGTGTTCAGCAACTTTTCTGAAGACACAATTTTTTTTGAAAAAGACTGACTTTGAAAAAGAGGGGCGTTCCACTGAGGAATATATATTGTAAATAAACCTTTGTTTCCATTATAGTGATTTTCAATGAACAAACCGATGTATAATAAGCTATGTGACAGAAGGGAGATCTAACTGGGAAGGAACTGACATGTAGGGGGATGAGGAACGTGAGTATGTATGTTCCGCCATAGCTCCGGAGCTTCTGCACTGTTCTTCACGTTCTTCATCAAACGACGTTTGTCAAACACATGTATTTTGGCATAAAAGAAACAGCAACGAGGGGTTGACAAAAGAGGGAGACGGTCTCTTGCAAGAAAAGAGAAAGGCACTAATGGGTAAAGGGGTGTGTTTCTCTTGCATTTGGAACGATAGCAGTTGTACAAATTGTTTTGTTTCTGCAAGGGGGAATAGGGTAGTCATTAAAAAGGGGGAGGTTCAAAACCGCAAAAAAGGCTTTGTGTCGATTTATAGGGATTACCGAGAAGAAGACAGATTAACAAATGGTTAGGAGACAACGTGAGAGGAACTGACAAAGAGAGAAGACATATTCAAATGAAACAAAAAGGTTTTGTTTCTTGCATTATTAGAGTTTTCGTTACAAAAACAGATGTACAAGTGACTGGGTGATAAAGAGGCCCCGAGTGAGATCGGGCAATCATACAATATATGCATAAAAGGGAGCGTGAGTATGTTTGTATTTTGGGGGCTCTGTAGCCGCAAGGTTACCGAGTCTGCTTTGACAAGCGAATGTACCTATGAACCACAGAGGCGCCGGACAAAAGGTGCACAACCACCCTTATTAACGTAGCGACATGGGTTGGGCTATTTTTAGACACAAATTGTGCCTCTTCTTCTACCTACTGTAGAGACCACCGAGCGAGAAGTTTAATCTAACTTTGTGTTTACTGGCGGGACGACGACACTATGCAGGCCCTTGCGACTTACAAGGTACTGTATCTGTATGTGAACGTTGTTCGTCTGTCAGCGTGCTAGCCGCGGTTCTCAGGGCGGGGTTTCGGGGGAAGGCCCCGTTCCTGTGAAAATTGACCAAACCTCGCGATTTTAGTCATGACCTTGACATGCGGTCAGGCATATATTAATTTTTTTTTTGAAACGATTATTTAATTCCATTTGGCCGGCCGCCAGCACAGCTGGGGCTATATGGGATTTTTGAAACGATGGTTCTACAATTGATAAAGGGACGGTAAGGGAAAGTAATGAAGAAGGATTTTATAGGTAGCTACGCTTAACAATTTGTCGTTGTGACTCCTACCTTGTTAAGCGTAAACTGTTAACGTTGTTAACTGTTTTTACCAGATAACATTGAACGGAATGGCAATGGGTCAAATTATCTTCAAAGGCTGTAAAGAACTAAATGAAATACAGAGCATCGTTTACCCGACAGCCTACCACAGCAATCAAAATCTGTTAGTTTTTGCCTCAATCAAGGTTGTGTACGTTTTTCCGGAAAAAAATACTTGCAGCGAAAATGACCAGCAATATATCGTGTGACGATGATATAAAAATATGTAAATTTTTAAGTGTTAAAACGTTAATTTTAAGGTGGAAAAAGATAGAATTTTATTTCAATTATAACTTACTTTCCACAATAGCAATTAGTTTTTCGATACTGCTAGTGGACCAATCCACTAGCACCCTTTTCCGTTTTGATGATGTATGTTCTGACTGGGACTGGGATGACTACAAGTCCCCGTCAGACATGTTCATTTCGGTCTCAATCGTAACCGACGATTCACGTTGACCGCCCATTTCACTTACTGATAAGCCGTACCAATATCAAAGGAATACAATACCAATATCTAGTGATGTCCAATAATCGCTCGATTAATCGAGTAATCGATTATAACATGAAATAATCAAATAATTTGCAATCAAATACTGCCGGCACGAGTAATTCATTAATCGAATAGTTCAAAGGGGATAAAAAATGCGAATCCCCATTAATCGTTCATAATCGTACGATTAATCGAATAATTTAACGAAATATTCGAATATTTATAGTCGAATACTACTAGCACGAACGATGAACTAATCGATCAGTGCATACGACGCTAACCGATTAATCGGTAATCGAATAATTGAAAATTTCGGACATCACTAATATCAATACCAATGTCAGCCGTGTCGCTTTTGTCCAATACAAATATCAGCCGAATTGACCATTTTACGAACTAACAACATTGCTGATATTAATTTTGCTATTGCTTTCCCCTGGGGCATCTGCAGTGCGGATTGACCAAACTCGTGATTTAGTATTTGACCTTGAAATGCGGTCAGGCATTAATATTAATATTTTGACGTAGGACTACGTCTTACAGCAAGTTTTGAGATAAGGTGTCATTCCAAAAAATCGAAAAATGCGAGCGTCACGTAAAATGATAGGTTTTGAGCGCTAATAGCTCAGCGGTTTTCCGATCGATTTTCAATATTCTTACACCAATCGATCGGAAAATCTTCTAAAAATTGACGTAAATGAAGAAAAGTATGGATTCTTGATCTTAACTATTGAAAAATTGAAAATAATGAACCTATGTTGTAGCAGAATTCTCGCTTCGTGATTGGTTGGAAGATTCTTTACGATGATCTAAACCTATACCAATTTGATATCTGTGCTTGGGAAGTAAGCCAAAACAAGTGACAAAGTTTCCTCATTTCAACAAGATTTCTTAACACCACGGTTCAACCTAGACCATTTTGATGTCCTTGCTTGGGAAGTACGCCAAAGAGAGTAACTAACAAAGCCTCCTCGTGCCAACAGATTTCTTACGAACGCGATTAAACCTAGTCCAATTTGATGTCTGTGTTAGGGAAGTGTGCCAGAAAAAATGACAGAAGTACGTTGTCCCAACAGATCGCAAATTCTTTACTGCGAGACGATTAAACCTCGGCAAACTTGATATCTTGTTGGAAAAATGTGCTACAGCTGTAGTGTTCGGTTATAATACGATTCTGTATGAATACGCATGCTTGCCGTTTCATTAGAAGGGTAGTGAAAAGATGTGCTGTTGATAAAATAGGATTGAATTGGTAAAATCCCTTCAAAGTGGGAAACCATAGATAATAAAAACAATCTTTAATTTCAGTAAGGTCAAGCAATAGTTTGTGTTCTTGATTTTGTTAAATTGTTTTCAAATGCACAATCTTTTGAGAATCAAACGTATGCAATGTTACTACTTTGATAAATGTTACATACAACGCATGTAGCATGTATATATGTTGCATATAGCATGTATACATGAAGAATCGAATGATTACAAGCATGAATACATGCCACTATCACTACAAAGAGACTTACGTAGTCCTGCGTCACCTATATATGCGGTCATGTCTTGTACACAACCTCTGATTTTTGAAACGATGGTTTTTACAATTGATGGAGGGACTGTAGGGGAAGGTAATGAAAATATTTTGGGAAAGGAGGGGAAAGAGTGCAAAGGAAGGGGGAGGGGGGGATAATAGGTAGCTACGCTTAACAAGTTGTCGTTGTGACTCTTATCTTTTGTCCAATGCTGGAAGGTGCATGAGACGAACCAAACTATAATCAGAGATTATAACCGGATTTGAACCCATACAAGTTGACCCTATCATATCCTCCGCAATATTTAATTTTTCTAGTGTATTTTTTTCTGTAATATACATAGTACTTAAAGTACAAGTACTTAAATTATCAGACACATTGGTAGAACCAGAACTCACAGCAACTGACATAATTTATGCGTGTGAAAAAATCTGTGATTCTGGCATCTATGCCCACAACACCTGCCAGGGCGTGTGGCTCGCTGGTACCCGTGTACCTTTGAACCATACAGGCGCTGGACAAAAGAAGTCAGCACAACCCCCCATATTAACGTAGCGACATGGGTTGGGCTATTTTTAAACACAAATTGTGCCTCTTCCTCCACTTACTGTAGAAACCGCCGACCGAGAAGTTTAAATCTAACTTGTTTTTACTTTCAGGACGACGACACTATGCAGGCCCTTGCGACTTGCAAGGTACTGCGTGTGAGGTTGTTCGTCCGAAAGCGCGTTAGTCCGCGTTTCTCAGCGCCGGTCTTCGGAGAAAGGCTCCGTTCCTATGAAACTGACCAAACTCGTGTTTTAGTCTTTGACCTTGAAATGCGGTCAGGCATTAATATTAAAATTTTTTTTTGAAACGATGGTTTTTACGATTGATGGAGGGACTGTAGGGGAAGGTAAAGAAAATTTTTTGGGAATTGAGGGGAAAGACCTTTTCGCGTGCGCAATGGTGGCTAGTGGGTACAACTTTTGGAGAACGTTAGCATGCCTATGGCAACTTTATTCACGTCAAGTTGATATTTCCAGCCTTAGTTGTTGTTGTAGAACTTTCAAGCATACGTGAGCGGAGTTCCCAAAAGCAAATAAACATTGTCGAAAACTGTACCCATTAGCCGCCATTATGCGCGCGAAAAGGTGGATATGCATACAATTATTGTTATATTTTTATTGTTATATTTTCCAGTAAATTATCCATGTTAACAGAAACAGAATGTAATTAGCCTTTCGATCCTGAAATGAACGTTTACATGCTGACTATTTATTTACTAGATTTACTAGAATAATGTTTGACATATGTAGTATTATATACGTAGTAGTGCCTAATTTTAGAGGGTATTTAAGGTGAAATTAGTCATCATCGATTCTGCCAATTTCAAAAGCAGTTTTTTTGTTTGAAACAAAATTGCTGTTCATGAAAATATATTCGCTATGTTCAGATTGGCAAGAAGAAGACAGTATTTACATTTTTACAACCAGACCCCAGCTATTGGGTCCAAAAACTGCTTCCGAAATTGGGCTCTCCGACGAAAAGTTAATGACTGCTAATTTCCCGTTAAACAAATCATGTTCGAAAAACAGGTCTATAAAGTGATTTCCTCATTATTCATGAATTTTTTAAACTTTCACTATTGATTCAATAAGGTCCTGATTTATTCCAGTGTCGTTTCCTTTGCAAAACTTCCTTTCTGCACTATTTTTCCTGTACCCAATTCGATTTTGACAGCAATTCAAATAATAAACATTGTGAGCTTTTTTGATAAGTTTGATGCAAACAAACCGGCGAACAGTGCAAAACGTTACGAAAACAAATTTAATTTGATTGGCATATTACACTGTTTTACAAACAGCCAAATTTTATTGGAAAAGCTCGGCGACATTTTGAAAAATAAAATTTGTTCGAATATTTGGTTGGGTCAGTACAGTCAGTTGGGTTTTCAAATTTATTTGATGAAATAGATCAAATATTGGATGATTCAGCAAACAGTGTACTGGTACCTTACCTTAATACAGTCACTGTGAAAACGACGGGTGTCATATGGCTTAGACTGACGAACCCCAGCTAACGATGATGGTGAAGTAATTTTAAACGATCACTTTAATAAACAAACTGACAGGCGGCAATAAATTTTTATCTCTGCGAAAGTATCTTGCAACCGAAGAAGTCAACAAAACGATGCATAAAATTAAGGTAACATTCAAAATGGGCATTATTTCTTAAAGCTTGCGTTCTGTTGTCTGTTGCTCAAGCTTAGTTCGACATCCGGGATGACAAAACGCGAATGGTTTGCAAGTTTCTTAAGCACCGTTCCATAATTGGAGATCGCTTTGAAAAGGTGTTCAGCAGCATGTTTGACACATCGAAAACACCGAACAACTCCACCAGATATAAAAAACCAGCTACGCAATGCTTTGTGACGATTTTTCCGGGGCGGCTCACGATTATTCCGTGATGTCACCACCGTCACCATCTCCGACGAAATGGAACTCGTCGCACGCAAGGCGTGGTATACCACAATGATGACGAAAAAGACGGAACCGTCAACAGACAGTATGGCGTGACCCGACGCCAGCATCACGCGATATTTCAAACATGAAGGAGCACGTTTGGAGGCAAGGCAGCTGAAATATGCCACACCGAATAGAAGGAGCTCTTCGTGACGAGCTTGAATACAACAAAATGGGCAACTGCAAAAACCCGCTCTTCGACCCAACACAATCGCACAACACATTAGAGGTGCAAAGTATGCTAATTCAGCGGTGTGGCTTTATATAAACTCACTGTGATCATGTTATTTGGATCAGCACCAGTCGAAAGAAATGGGCTGTTGTCGGGTTATCGACGTGTTTGAGAGACTTCAACAGAACGCTAATCAATCGTTATTTTTGCAACTAATTTTCAATGTGCAAAAGTAAATCTTCTCTATTAAGGCTTTGTTCAATGCTGTGGTCCGAATATAAATTTGAGCTTCAGATCAGATGCTGCAACTCTGGCAGTTGCAGTTGAAATCTAACAACGCTCGATCGAATAACAAAACACAAAACTCTTGCATTGCATTGACACAATAGTGTCAGTAATAAATATCATCATAATATCAAGTTCATAATAACCAGGATCTGTTTTCTCATTGTCGGCAGGTTACTGCCGGTGATAATTCACAACCTTTGCCATCGACTGACGTCAAAGGCTGAGTTAACCAGCGAAAGCAACTGACGTGTGATCTTCAACTCTCCTCTACTTTATTGTACCTACTTGCGGGCTGAATCGAAAACCCACGGCGCGCTAAAGGTGCGAAAGAGGCAAACGTGAATAATGTTACACACTTCAACGTGCAGGGTTTGAAAAGTAAACAGAAACTGGATTCCCAGGAATGGCTTCTTGTTTTATTTATTTTTATTTAGTCCCGCTTCCAGCCTCTTACCGATCATTCCGCGAGCTCGGGCTTTATGTCAGCTACATCCGGTTGCATCAGCAATTGCCAACATTTGCCTAGTGTATCTCCGCAGCTTCAATTTCGCTAAATTAAATTTCCACTGAGTTCGAATCCCGATTAGGATTACAGTCATAAATTTATTCAAACGAGCTTTAGTTTGCTTATGATTTTTCCGCTTGTATCAAATCTCTAGGAGCAGCATTATTTTTGCAAACTTTCCTTTTACTAAGGACTGAGAGTTAATCTATATGACACATGGACTTTGGCACTGCACATGCCACATTTCAGTCAGTACCAGTATGTACCATTGAATCTTATATACTGGTGCCATAGAAATGGTGAAAATGACGGAAAAAATGTCATGTCATCAGACCCATCACTACAGTTAATCAACGAACAGCTGACCTATAACTAATTAAAAACCCCATTGCATGCGGCTTGATAAGCAAATTGTTGGTCTTACGCTAAGGTTAGTTTTTTGCTGGTGAGGAAGCAAGTAAGAAAAAAGTTGAAAATTAAAAATTCAAACAAGAAAAAAAATATTATGATTAGAATTTTCGACATGTCTATATCATGTTTCGAAATTTGCAGAATCATCATTGCATCATTGTTTATGAAGTGGGCTAACCCCAATAAAAAAACTGCTCGCGGGACTTTAAAATGTATGTGTCTACGAGCACCCACAGCCCTATAGGGTCGCAAATAGGTTGTCAAGTTGAACGTGGCGAAGAGACATCGACGTTATTTTGGGTTGTTGTCAAGTAACTCTCCACTTTGCAAAAGAAGTTTACTCAGCTGATATCTCCGCAGGGAATGCTCAGGCAAAGAGGTCCAGAAGCTGGTTACTCTTCCCGTCGACCGGCACGTTCATAATGCTCAAGAGCCGAACCAACGACAAAACTTGACGCTGTGAACGCTCCGAGAAATTCGAGAAACAAGAGCTCTCGAGTACGCTAAGTGCTTTTAGAGCAAAAACTCTACGCTAGAACTGGTTTCTAAACCATACGGCCTAAGTTCATGATTGAAACGGCAATGACGCACTGCTTGGGTTATCACACGTCCGGGACCTAGATTATTCATAAGATATCAGAACCAGAACAAATATTATGAGTACGCCATCGCAAAGTGATAGGGATCACAGTCGAACTGCTGATGAAAGTAGATCAACAGTCTGCCGGTCAGCTTATTGAGTAGTTCAAAATTATTCAATTGATCGAATTAATAAAAGAAATATTCTAATATTTTTTAATCGAATACTACTAGAATGAATAGTTGAATTAATCGGTTAGTGCAGCAGACCTGACCTTTCATAGGTTCACCAAGATCTGCGGAGCAGAAGTTGAGCTCGAATCCGGTTATAATTGGCTTCAGTTATAGGTTAGTTCAATCAGTGGGTCCCTTAGCTTAGGTAAAGAAGAAAGGTACACTACTTCTTAAGTGTTGCTTCAATTGGCCTCCTTTACCTAATTTTTCGCTTTTTCCGCGTCACGCCTTGTCCCATTCTGTTTGGACACTATCAACACCTTTGTTTCATTACTCTCTGCTACCGCCACATCGTAAAAACTACCACTATAAAAAACAACATAACACTAATAATATGAATATCATTAGGGACATTTATTATTCAATTATCTTACAAATCTCAGCCGAAGATCGCAATTTTGAATGCGGGTATAGTAAAATTAATCTACAAGATAAGAGCCTCCATCGGCCTGTAACCAAACCCAAACCACTAGTGCCACGCGTACCTGTAGGGCATAAAATAGACCCCGCAGTCATCCAGCAACTCCTATCTCTACCCCCTCGTGGTACCAGCCGGAATATGAGCAACCTTAGCGGAGATCGTAAGTCAGGTCGTATACCGACCCAGGAGGCACTCCTGGGGTGACAATGCGATTCTCGTTTCGAGTGATTTTGGTTCGTTTCGACCACGTTAAACAAATGCGCGAAACGAACCAAAATCACTCGAAACGAGGATCGCAATGTCACCTCTGGTTAGGGCGGCTCATGACGATGATCCCACTGCACGGATCGTCGTTCTCTTATCGAGTACGTGGCTGGATCCCAGGTTAGGGGCGTCGCACAACAGCAACAGCTGTCTCGCCAGCTATACCCAAGACGGTAGACCTGTCTGCGAGATTAGACGTAGGCGAACAAAAAAGGATAACGATCATTGGAAACTTGGCACTTGGAATGTCAGGACTCTGCTTGAACCTTGAAATTATAGAAAACTAGCTGAGTGCCCGATCTTACTCCGGGCGCCTTTGTCTCACAGCCACTTGTACACTTGTTATAACGAAAATTCTCATAATGCAAGAAACAGTAACAGAAGAAACAGGGAATCCTTATAAATCGACAAAAAGCCTTTTTTAAGTTTTTGAACCTTCCCCTTGTTAATGGCCACCCTATTCCCCCTTTCAAAAATCCAGCCACTTGTACAACTGCTATCGTTCCGAATGCAAAAGAAACGCACCCCTTATCCTATTTTAACCTTTATCTTCCGTTGTAAGAGACCGTCTCCCTCTTTCGTCAATCCCCCTGCGCTGATTCTGCTATGTCAAAAAACACGTGTGTTCTTTACCGATGGAACCCCCCTCCTCAAGACACTCTATCCAGCGCCTCCTAGCAGATCTATGTCAAACGATGTCGATCGATGACCATAGCTGGAAGTATTCCATGTACATAATTACACAGAAGCAGCTAGGCTAGGGGATGCGACCTCCGACACCTGTTCGCCAGGTGAGATATCTGGGTACCGAAACTCTTACATAAAGCGAGTTCCGTCCAGTAGACCTCATTGAAAGCATTTCCCTCAAGTACCATATCTACTACTGTGGCGATAAAAAGGCGGAATATGGAGTTGATTTCGTAGTGTTGAATAAATAAACGCAACGACTTACCCGGTGAAGGCCCGTAGAATACAATATATATGTGTTGAGAATTAACAGCAAGTTCTTTAACAGCAGTCTGATTAACGTTTCCGCGTCGACAAACAATAAATTCTATGGTGTTGAGGATGAGTTCTACGACAGATTGGAGCAGACCTATGACGTCGTTGAGGACATCATCGTCATCGAAGATGCAATGCGCAGATCGGGAGGACAGAGTCCTTTCGTCCTGTCATTGAAACACATACCCGTAACCTGTCGATTCTAACCATGGTCTTGTCGCGTGTAAGATTCACGCAAAGGCGACGAAGACTCGCACCTAGGGAACGTTGACGTTCGTTGAACGTTCCGAATCCGGTTTATTTATTTATTTATTTATTTAACATCAACAGACTACAATTGTCCTAATGATGGTTTCTTATACTATTACTAATCACACAGTCAAAAAATTACAAATATACACAGATTTTCTTAAACGTCATTGATAGAGAAAAACACAGAAAAGTTTCGGCGGATAGTTTCACGTGCCAGATTAAAATCAAAGACAGCAGCAACTCTATTCAAGACTCGCTGTACTCCGGCCATAGCACTGTTTTGTCCATAGTTGGTGCGTTGAAATGGTAGTCGCAGCATTGCGTCATTCCGCAGTGCCCTGGAACGTACATTCAGATTAATCGTTCCCAAAATAGCAGGACAATCGATTCTTCCCTGCAAACAAAGCTCTTGCGTCGTTCCTTCGCACCTGAGGTGTTGACATCATTGAAGTATAACAGGAAGATTAACGGTCCCAAATGACTGCCTTGTGGGATTCCAGACGAGGCCGAAAACGCGTTAGATTGAAAACCTTCAACCGTCACAATCAGATTACGACCTACGAGACAGGAATTAAACCAACGCAGCACACCTCCGCTGATACCGAGTCTTTCCAATTTGGTAATTGCAATAGCATGATTGATTTTGTCGAACGCCGCAGATAAATCAGTATAGATGACGTCCGTTTGAGCACGATCCGCTAAGCTTTCCGCAATGTATGATGCGAGACACATGAGATTTGTAGTGGTTGATCTGCCGGCAATGAATCCAAGTTGACCATCACTTAGGTATTGTTTGCAGTGTGACAGCAGCGGAGTCATGATTATAAACTCGAATAACTTCGAAATGACACATAATGATGAGATTCCTCGGTAGTTATTGATGTCTTTCCGATCCCCTTTCTTATGAACAGGAAATATATGGGCAGTTTTCCATACGGACGGAAATACCCCGCTTGAGACGGACAGGCTAAACACCAGCTGAAGGGGAATAAGTAGGTCAGCGATGCGCTTTTTTAAAAACTCAGACGGTATACCATCTGGGCCGGCTTTAGTCGAAGATTTTAACGTTGAGGCGGCTCTAGAGATCATTGTTTCGTCGACGTTAAGAGTACCCAGCGTATTAGCAGTCATTAGCGGAACATTGTTGGTAGCCAGAGTAACTTGGTCGTCTGGGATCACTTCATCGCAAAACGTTCGTCCGAATTTATCAGCAAATAGTTGACTGACATACTGAGGATCCGAAGCAACCTCACCATTCAGGGTCATGGTTGAGGGAATCCCTGATTCTTCACGCTGATCGCTAACATACTTCCAGAAAGTTTTCGGTTTCAACTTCAGATTGCGCTGAATTCTGAGTAGGTGTCGTCTATAGCATTCCCGACTGGTTCGTTTGAATACAGCGTTCAATCTTATGTAATGCTCACGCAGCGAAAGGCTGCGAAACTTGGAGTATGTCCTAAGCGCAGTCTTTTTTTCTGTCTTCAGAATACGAAGCACGCGGGTCAACCAACTGTTTGGCGAATGTACTATCTTAGGTACATGACGATCGATTGCGTGCCCAATTATGTGCGAAAGAGTCAATGCTGCGTTGTCGGCATTGTTTCCGTCGAGAACACCAATCCAGTCGATAGTTGCAAAGAATTCGGCAATGCTTCGGTGATCAGCATTCCGAAAGTCGTACGAAACAGGTGGGATGATTTTCATTTGATAAGAATAATGGTCGTGGAGGGCTTGGATGAGTGGAGGGTGGTGTCTAACTAGCTTAACCAGAGGCGACGGAGCGAGCGAAATCACTGGGGCAACATGCTGTACGCTGACGAAGCAGAGATCCAGACTGCGATTGTTCTCGTTGGTCACGTCGTTTATTTGTCGCAATGTGGCAGAGCTATAACAGTCGACAAGCCGTAAAGCTCCGAGGTGTACAGTGGAGTGATCGGGATTCGGATGGAGAAAACCATCGCTGGATGGTTGCCACAGAAGTCCTGAAAGGTTGAAATCCCCGATAACAATTAGCTCATCGGTTGCGGTAGCCAAATCGATTACTTACATAACCGACCGGGAGTGAACATCGATTAGAGCATCATCGCGTGCTCGAACAGGCGGAATGTAAATTCCACACATAAAAAGCTTGCTGTTTGCGAGTTCGATACACACCCACACCTGCTCAACACTGTTCCATTGATCATTTTTAATCACTTTTGATTTCAGTTTCTTGTTCACCGCAACAAGTACACCGCCGCCCGTTGACTTTCGACTGTTTCCAGGTCCACGATCACAACGGAAGACTTCAAATTCAGGACCGAACACCTGACAAGCGAGAGTTCGCGGGTGAAACCAGGTTTCAGTTACCATGATGATGGCGTAGTCAGGATTCGCTAGTTGTACATTGCTTGTAGACGAAATAGGGCTGAAATTTTTCATTTCATCAACGAGGGAAAGTCTTGTTTTACACGCATACTTGCCTGAAAGTACAGGCTGGGAGACTTCTTCCAAACCACCGTGAACAGGGCCAGGACGGCTGAGATGACAGCAAGCAGATAAACAGGCATTATTTTTGAAGTTAACCAAGGAACATGGCTCGGCTGCAACGGGGTCAGAAGGAGCTCCCATCGTGCCTCGTTGCGTGCATCCTGGCAGTCTAATATTTCCTGTACATCCATGTCCAATGAGCTGGTGAATTTGTCGTTTCAGGATGTTCCGTTAGAGACTTTCGGTAAGTTTTTTGCCCGATTGTCTTCAAATTCCCGAAACCGGATGTGTTCGGGCCATGAGTCACAAGATAGCGCTTTTTCTTTGAGTCGTCCGCATAAGTCGATTTTGAAAGAGACATAATTGAGCGTATTTATGTCCTTTCCCCTAGGAACCAGCTTGACAACTTTAAGTTTTACGTTAGCTTCCAATTCCAGACACTACGAAACAAATGAAGCAATTTATCTCTCTGACGTGGGTGTACGGAAGGCAGATAAATAGATCCATATTAATTCATCTTCGGAGCGAGGATCAGGGTGGATGGAAGTTATTGTACTAGCCGCTTTTGTTCCCATCTTGATGGCGTCACCAACTACGGTAATAGAATTCCCATCAGAGTCTCGGAGACGTTTGGCTGATTTTACAACGCGATTGGTCCGATG
The DNA here is from genome assembly GCF_943734655.1 of Sabethes cyaneus. Taxonomy (NCBI): domain Eukaryota; kingdom Metazoa; phylum Arthropoda; class Insecta; order Diptera; family Culicidae; genus Sabethes; species Sabethes cyaneus. The sequence goes on from NC_071354.1 coordinate 64,408,509, forward strand.
GCTGTCAGGCCAGGAATTTGGCGAGGAGAATAGTGTAGGGGTGATGGGGATACCGTCTACTTTAGCAGATAAAGCTTTCATGTTGTTGTTGAGCTTTTCGATTTCAGCCTGCATGGATGGAACAGCTGTTGGCATAGCGGAAATTTTATTGCCAAGGCCGGTCAACAAAGCGCGAAAGTGCGCGTTAGAAAACAGCATTGCACACCCATCGCATAACCAAAACAAATTATTGCGATACTGCTCTAGATGCTGTCGAAGGGGTACGTCGACATTAACGCAGATAGCATGGAACGGTAGTGTATCCTGTTGTGCTGTAGGCTGGGGTACCGTTAGTGGAGTCCTTCGTCGACAAAACCAAGCCGGTTTTCGTAAGGATCGCTCCACGACGGATTAAAATGTTTACCTTGCATCAATTACTAAACGAGTTCCGTGAACACAACTTCCTAACTCACTATCTGTTCGGTGACTTTAAGGCTGCGTGCGATTCAATTAAACGAAATGATAGGTGACAGATAATAGTAGAAAGAACATGGTTTTACGACGAAACTAGTTAGGCTGACTCGTACGGTACTAAATGGCTTAAAATCACGAACATCAGAATGGCGGAAAAGACATCTGTCTGTATCAGGTGCGACGTGCGACAAACTGAGGGACATTGTCAACGGTTGAGCAGTCAAAGACACGTCTAAAGAAATCAGTAAACAAATGAAGGTGGCGTTCATTATCTATCAATTGTTTTAATCCTGTTTAGATCACAATTCAGTATATTGTATTTACTACTATAAGGTGTACCGGATTTATCCTAATCTTTACTTTCGTGATCTGCCTCTTTGCTAGAGTACTACAAAGTCTTTTATTCTATCACTGAATCTGACATATGCTAGGTCACTATCCTGAGAAGTTCTGAAACTAGATGGGGGTTTCTGCAAATTTCCAAATTTGGTGAATAAATATTAGCAAACTAAAAAGTCACGATCACATTAGTGACTTTTGCGGTACATAAAAATGACGTAGATCTTAAAGGGCTTAATCGCTTGTATATAATCATTATATGAACCTACAAACACCAAGTAACAGTAGTTAAAAAACCGATTTATAACCTGTAAAGCGAAGCACAACAAATACTGACCGGCAGAAGTACTGCACAATAAGTTAAACAGTTTGATACTGTATTTGATGAATATAAATGATAACTGATGTATGTTAGTAGGTAATCCCCAAGCGTATTTATACTACTGACTATAAGATGATCTACCACAAATGACAAAAATGATTGTTTAAATACCTTTTCAATTACTTAACCACACTTTGTGTGGTAGTTATGTGTCCAGAATTTTAACGCGCCGTGTTCCACTGGATGACCGACTGATTTAATCGCCGCTCGTCAACACTGCACTGTCCGGAGAACGAAATACAATAACACAAAACAACACACCTCAATATAGGCTGCTTAGGGTAAAACGCAAAAAAATCTAACAATCTAATCGTCGATGATTGAACGGTTGGCAGCAAACAGAAACCAACGCACCATGTCTCATCAGCGCAAAATTATAGGCACTGCACTCGTCGGTCGGTGTAGGTACCAGCAGTGTGAATAGCGACCACCAGCACGGATTATATCAACAAGTGTCGGATGTTTACATAGTTCTAAATTGATTTTTGAAGTACTCACAGGGGGATCCGATAATTGCAGTTCAATGTGCGCGGTTTGTCATAATTGCCATTGGCACGGGGCTAGAGAATAAAAACTGGTTTTCCTAATTATATAGGTACATAGAAAGATCGTAGTCTAAATGACTAAACGAAAGTTGATGAAATCTTACCGACAAACCTAATTTCGTGCCCATAAAATCCATTATCCATTTTTTATAGCTAAATCGTACGAAACGAAGCTATTTGGCAAAATTGCATCATGACCCCCCTGCCCCACCGACCGATGTTTCGGACCTCATCTCTCTGCTACGTATGAATGAATCAAATACGAACAAGCGTTGTTTTGGTCATTCAGAACAGCGAACTTTTTCACTTAACGTTAACATTTCTGCACTTATGAGGCCACTTCGAATGGCGTCGTACAGCCGCAACTTCGCGGCGCGGGTCGACCTTCAGCTTCAGGTCTCTCCAGTACTGCTGTACTTGGCTTTTCTAATGTATGTAGTGCAGCACTACACAACTATAGGACTGTATGAAATAACGCATACGCTTCCGCTCGGGTAAGTTTTTAACCGCATGCAATTACGTACTGCAACAGCCTGCACATAGCCGCGGTTCGGTTCGACTCGGAGTCATCGTAGTAAACAAAACAAAAACAAGTGGCAGCAATTTAAAAAGTGTAGCTTTTAGAGTGTGAGTTTTTATTTTACTTCACCGTTAGACTACTTATAGCTAAACCTCATTTGTATCCATTAATATGTGTGTTCATGGCGAGAAATTTTAATCACGAGCGTTGGTTGTTACTCAACTGTTAGTTTCAGTTCAATAAATGCCAAGCGCACTGCATTTCGAACATGAATTTCGGTAACACGAGCACTATGTTTGTCTGAAACCTAAACCGTTCGAGACCAAACGAAAAACAGAACCTTTGCGCTAAGAGGCACAGAAAGGACTAAACCGCGAAGGAAGTAAATTTGCTGGCACACGTTCATGTGTTTGCTCCGAAGCGATCGTTCTCGATTCGTTTCGGCAAAACAAATTAAGTTAAAACTGTGGAACAGTGCTGGAGCAAAACGTGAACGAAAATAAAACATAGCTGTGACGATATTGAACAAGAAAAAACCAAATCAAGACCCAAACAAAAACAACATTTCGAAACTCTGGAAGTCCGATACATTTCCGGAATATGGGTTTTTCCATAGACTTTTTAACGACGTAGTGAAAACCGAATGCATTATGATTGACCCTTTTAAGTATCATTAAGATAGGTACATCTAAAACAGAAATACCTTGCAGCTGAACTGCAAAACTAAGTTCATCCCAAAAATAACGTTTGTTGATGGCGCTTATTTGCTGTGTGTAAACCCCAGAATCATTCAAAATATAGCGTTCTTACATATTATTGTTAAGTTGATAAGCATTAACGCAAATATGAGATACAAAGGTATGTACAACTACCTGTACATGCTCTTTTCATTGCGTCGTTCGAAATCTCAGTTTACTTTCGTCAGAATCATTCATTATAGCTTACACAGGATGTTTACCTCGGCTATTCTCGAAAGTGCAACATCATGTTACTCAGAAGACTGCTTCTATGCAGTTCGTTGTAATCTTTTGCTTACTCTTCGAGTTACTACGGAAGCAGCTTCTCTATCAGCTGTTTGCGGTGCCATTGATTTGTTACTATCAGTTGTTCTCAGAATTCGGTTTGCTCTGACGATCATAATTTCGGCTTAGAAAGGTCAAATCGGAAGCAGGCTTTACATAAACTGAAAATAATGCCACACTTGCTGCACACCTTGTTTTGGCCAGTAGCAACAAGGAAGTCGCCTGCTTCCACACGAGAACCTACCATGGAAGAGGGAAGTTTTGTAGTAAACATATCAGGAGACTAGCCTTAGTAAAATTACTAGCGCGATGTTCGCCCATCATGAGATAAGCTAACTTTTTCGTTCTCACAAGTTAACATAAATTGTCAATTTCATTCCGCACCGAATACTCATTACGAGCGTTGGACGCGTTTGTTTGCTGCGCCGCTTGTACGACACCATTATGCTGTGCATGGACAGCAGTGAACGAGAATTGACAGCCCTGCATGAAGGCGAATTTGAAACGCATTCAGCGCATACAATTTTATCCCTGGTAGTATTCTTTTATCTGTCAGCGCATGGACATGACTACTGAGCTGCTGACAGTGTTTGTCTTTCTCAGTTTTCTACCCTTTAAAACCATTCATTCATGAATTGCAGTGCTGAATGTATGCCCAACTAACCTGTCAGTCAATTTTCTTGCTCTTGACTGATATTTTAGATCTCAAAGTTTAGATTTTTAAACTGCCTGCTTTAAAAAATCAACCAAACCCTGGCTGAAGAAAATTAATTAAAACTTCGGAGCAATGTTTACGTTTATTGTAATAGCGTTTACCGTTCTCGGCAGTTAAAAATGAACGAATGGTTCACTTTTGATTTCATTCACTATTGTCGACAATGAATGAATGTAGAGCATTGGAGCATAGTTCAAATGATTTCTCGCGATCTGGTTAAGTTTAATTCAGCCGTGACTAAGATTCTGAAAGTCCGGCCAAGCAAATTTTGTGTTTCGGTTTCGAGCCTCGCAAATAAACGAGATTGCTCTTTCGGAGGACTGCCGCACTTGCACTGCCGTCCGCGTAGTAGAAATTGACGATGTGACGTCAACAATCCAAGTCTGACCGTGAAGGACCTGTCTGACATTGAAGTTGGCCGATTCAACTTAGCTCAAAAGAATGGTTTCGTGCGACTTTCACCGGATCTGCTCTGCCTAGTTTCCGCTTTTTGTGCCGCGAGTTATAAACTGCCCTTATTGTAAGCAGCTGTGCGGTAAGTGCGGAGAAAATCATGCGAATGGCAACTGCGACAAAGACCCTGAAAAGTGTTTCTGTTGTGGGGAAACTCTGCATGACCTCTCAATATGCCTAGCATAAAAATTGTGCTTCAAGCGGCCGTTGTAGGACCGCTTCAAACGCACCTAACTATTCGAACCCCTATGAAGGCTTGTCATCTGAGGACTTCCTTCGCTATTCATTGCTGGAGAGCTTAGGAAAATCAAAAAATTTGCTTCCTTCTGACTTACGAAGACATCGTCAAGTGGAATCGTGACTACTACGGAGTCCTGCAAGGAAAGCAATTAAAGTTAAATCAAAGCCTTGGCCTTAAACGTCTGTCTAAGACTAGACCCTTCTTTATCGACAGATTGTTGGAATACAGAACTTACGATCCTACTGATTCCGTCTGGCAGCACCGCATAGCCGATATTCGAACATACGACGACTCCCGAGTAACAATATGGGTTTTATTACACTCTTATGATGGCATTTAAGACCAAAATTGGTATTGAAGACCACCATAAGAGTACAATAAAACTCACATTGTTACTTGGGCTGGCTTGTTGAAACAGCATCGTATCTCGAAGCTAACTGGGCGGTCCTCGGAAGTCCGCCAAGACTTGCTAAATTTAAGTCGTCCGAGGAGTTCCCAGCACTTCTAGAAACACCAAAGCCCCGTAATGTTTTTTCACTTTCATTTAACATTTAGCCAGAATCTGAAGTTCGGAAATTTTCAAAGATTGCGTTTTGAACCCTTTAACACCACAGATTCTCTTAAAGTTATTCATTTTTTCCTACAGTTTGAAAATTTTTGAAGCAATTGGTTGCAAAATAGCTCCCCATAGCAGCGATTGCATCCTTCGAAGACTTCAACTGCCTTAGAACTGTCCTTATGCTCGACATAGCTATGGTAAAATTGTCCATGGAGGTTAATTTTTGATCCTCGCGGTAGTGATTATCTGGCTATCTTAAATTCATTTGTTAACGAGTCAAACCACACACGGTCGAACCCAGGATATGTTAATTCAACCCAGCATCTTCCAACGCTTGAAGAATATAACCTCTTCATGGGTTTGATTCGCGACGCCGCATTCCAAACCTAAACAGAGCGAAATTTCGGCGCTACGTTCAACTAGTGGTTTCCTAATCCGTGGTGGGACAAGAGCGCTTATGTCCAAGCGCTAAAAGTAATTGCCTTTAAAATATTTCGTAAGAGAAAAACACCCGAAGACACTACATGAAGTTTGAGAGAGCAGGCTTAGAAGCTGGGTCCAAACGAAGAAAGACAGTTAACGCAGCCAGTTCGTTAACGAATTATTGAAGGCTCGAGATTTAAATTCAATTTGTTGAAAAAACTGTCTGGCTCTGGCTAATAGACGGCCACCTCCTTGCTTTATGTTACAGGACCCAGAGCTATCGTTTTAAATGGTGCTTCGAATAACTTATCCAAAACGTATCGAGTCCTCTTAACAGAATTCCACTAAGGAAGTAACTCTTTAAGCGGCACAACGCAAACAAACGCCGTCTACAAAGTACAGATTCTATTACGCCGTCCGTCACCGATAGCACAAGCACAAGTGGTCAAACCTTCCGACAAAAAAAAACCATTCGACAGATCTTGTAAAAATAACGGGAATACCTACAACCTGCTCACGCATCACAACTTTGTTGACTTCAAAGCAGCATATGATACAGTCGATTGACTCCAGTTATAACAGATAATGCACAAGTACGGTAGACCGGAAAAATTGACACGACTGATCAGAGCTACATTCAATCGATTGATGTGTTTCGTGCACATGCCTCTTCAACATCGCTCTTGAGGGGGTGATCCGACGAGCAGGCATCGAAACGAAACGCACGATTTTTAGCAAAGATAGCCACTCTATCCACGGAGTCGCTATCCACGGAGGATAACTTGAGCATCTGTCCCTAAAGTGAGGGTTCAAACTGGGACTGTCTCGGAGCGAGCGGCTGAATATGAAATGCAGTATCCCGCAAGCCATGCCTAAGATGGTGAACCCAAAGCAGGGCTGTCCTGCACTCAGTGTTATCCACGTTGTTATCCAATGTAATCCACAAGATTGCCGAACAAAGTATTGCTCTATCTTAAGTATTTACGGCGCACTCCCAGTTCACACTGGGTGGTGTGCGGAGAGCGCTCTTGGTGCACCACCCATTGTGAACTGGGAGTGCGCCGTAAATACTTAAGATAGAGCAATACTTAGTTCAGCAATCTTATGGATAATAATAAGCTCTATAAATGCTCCATACATAATATTGTCGAATTTAGTTTGATCGAGTTACAGTTAAATAAGCAAAATAGGTGCACTGAGTGCAGGACAGCTCTGACCCAAACAGTCAGAAAAAAGGTGCACTTCCAGACGCTATTGAATGGAGAGCTAACATGGAGGTCAGCAGGACCAGGATTAGAATTGTGAGCGATAGTCAAACTGTGGAGAGACCAGCACAGGAGAAGGTTAAGAAAATACTTAGTGAGTTGAAAATGGTAAGGCTGCTGGTAAGGACGGTATTCCGGCTGAACTTCTAAATGCGGGGAGCGAGCGGCTGCACGAAGCAATCCACCAGATTATTGCCAGCATCTGGGAGAAAGAACTACCCAGCTAACACAAAGTTGTACATCAATGTACGAAAACTATCGTAAAAAATTTTGAACAAACTCGGTATCGTAACTAAAGCTTAACAAAGTGCGCCCAAGTTGATTTTCAATCGTATATAATGATAATAAATGTCACACATATAATAATAATTTTCGGCAATTCTATAGCAGTACGGAGCGATAATTAATCGTATAATTATTCCTCATCAGGAATATTGCCTCCAACATAGTACGGATTTGCCAGATTTGCGCAACAAATACGATTTATTAGCATGCATATCTATACGTAATGCTAATTTCCAACTTTTATCTATACCTATAAAAAAGGATTTCTGTCTGTCTGTCTGTCCCTATGTTCCTTATAGAATCGAAAACTACTGAACCGATCGGAGTGAAAATTTGCATGTAGGGGTTTTTGGTGCCAGGGAAGGTTCTTATGATGGTTAGGGATCCTTCCCCCCACTAAGAGGGGGGGGGGGGGGCTCCCATACAAATCATAACTCATAACTCGAAAACTAATTAATCAAATGGAATCATATTTGGCATGTGGGTGTTTTTGGAGGCATAAATTTTTTGTATGATAAATTGAGACCCCTTACCTTTTTCGGAGGGGGGCTCCCATACAAATGAAAGACAAATTTCCTCATAACTCGAGAACTAATCAAGCAAATGGAACCAAATTTAGCATAGGAGCATTTTTGTAGGCAATTTTTTTCTATGGTGAACTGAGACCCCTGAGAATAATAACCCCTCTCCCTTTTAAGAGGGGGGGCTTCCATACGAATGAAATACAAATTTCCTCATAACTCGAGAACTAATCAAGCAAATGGAACCAAATTTGACATGTGGGTGTTTTTGGAGACAAGAATTTTTTCTATGGTGAATTGAAACCTCTTCCTACTTTAGGAGGGGGGCTCCTATTCAAATGAAATACAAATTTCCTCATAAATCGAGAATTAATTGATCAAATGGAACCATATTTGGCATGTGGGTGTTTTTGGAGCCATGATTTTTTTCTATGATGAATTAGGACCCCTCTCCTTTTTAGGAGGAGGGGCTCCCATACAAATGAAATACAAATTTCCTCATAACTCGAGAAGTAATCAAGCAAATGGAAGCAAATCTGGTGTGTGGGAGGTTTTGGAGGCAGGAATTATTTGAATGATGGTTTGAGACCCCTCACCCCTGTGGTAGGGGATAAGAACTCTCATACAAATAAAACTTGCGTAACTCAAAAACTAATCGAACTCGAGAAATTTTAGACTCTTTCATAAAACATTAATCAATAACAAGACCACCAAAAACTATCAATAGTAACATTAGATAATTCAGCGCAAGATGGCCACAGGCCGCGAGTGTTGCCGGCGACCTGCCGTCGGAAGCGCCGGCCACTGCGGGGAGCAGCCTCCCGTAGATATCACCTCTATCTAGGTTTATTTATTTTCCTAGATCTACTGACATCTATTACTTTTCTTCAGTTGGGTCACCCCTGCAAAATGGTACTTTCTACGAAAAGATTTTCCGTGAAATGGTACATCCCGCGTAAGGTTTTTCGCGATATGGTATTCTGCGATACTCTATATTCCCCGCGTCTACCGAGAATTGGTGTTCCGCAAAATGGTATTCGGCGAAAGCATTTGTAATGATGGCGAATGTCTAAATGCTATCTGCTTTATCAGGCTAAGCAATGGGGGGAGTCCATTTTACTGTGAGGAAAAGTTGTATATTAAAACACCCATGAACTCCTCAGAAAGTTGCAAAACTCGAGATTGTGATAAAGGTCATCCGAGATTCAGGATTTATGTACAACACAGTTTAATTTGTGGTAATACGAAGTTTGTCGGGTCAGCTAGTATACATATAAAAATGCTAGCTGGGAAATGCTGGAGCAGTGGTTGGATGGCTCATTTGATCTAAGAACCTAAGAACATTTGACCTACAAACGACATCGACTCCTCTATAAAAATTATCGAGGCATTATATTGCTCAATCCTGCTTATAAGGTGCTATCACGTATTGTGTTCTCTAAACTAAGGCCGTTAGCGAAATCCTTCATCGACGAATATCAAGCTGGTTTTCGAGAGGGTCGCTTCACTACGGATCAGACGTTTACCCTGTGTCAATTTCGAGAATACAACTCATCATCTGTTTATGGACTTTAAGGCGGCAAACGATTCAGTCAAACGAAATGAGCTGTAGGGTAGCAGATAATGTTAGAACATGGTTTGCCGACGAAACTGGTTAACCTGATTCGTACGACGCCGGATGGGCCAAAATCATGCCTCAGAATCCCGGATGAGACCTCAACCAGTTTCGTGACGTTGGATGGGCTGAAGCAAAGAGATGTACTCTCTAACCTTCTATTCAATATTGCTTGGAAGGTTCAATATGAAGGACGAACGTGGAAAGGAACGGGGCCATCATCACGAGATCTCACATGCTTCTGGGCGCTTTACAGAACACTTACCCTCCTGGTGGCCCTTTACAGACTTACGGACATGAATCTTGGCCGCTAAAGGAAGCTGAGTGACGAGTGCTTGGGGTGTTTGAGCGTAAAATGGAGTGTAGCGCAGACACATGAACCACAAGTAAACTTGATACAATACAAATATGCTGGTATAGTGAGTATAATGTAGAACGATGGAACAGGCTACAGTGGGCTGCGCACGTGGCCAGAATGCCCGATGAACGAGTAACCGAAATGATTTTTAGCAGAGAGCCAGGAAGAGTCCGTAGAATTACCCCAAAAAATCATAATGGACCTTTGAATTTAAGGCGTTTTATTGGAATTTATTTCGCAAATCGATTGGAATCAACCTGCTTCGATTCATATAAAAAGATACACGATTATTCGATTATTACCCGTGGCAAAATATGTTACAAAACATTACGGCACAATTTTGAATCACGTTCTATATCGGTAGTGAGGTGCTGTGAGGAAAAATTTTGAAAAGTAGCAAACTTCAAGTAATATAATGCTGAAGACATTTTATACAAAATTGAGCATACTTGATTAATGACTAATGAATTTTACCATTAGTATCCAAGAGAGCTTAAGTAAGCGATAATCCGAAGCCTGCGGTCGGAAGTGATAAAAAAATTAAAACGGGATTTTTAACCACTGAAGAATTAGTAGCAAAAATCACGGCATAAAATTCCCATCCCACACTGAACAAGAAATACACTAAGATTGTCCTCTGAAAAACCACCCGCGATATGTTGATCCACACGGTCGGGTAATTATTGTGTCAATTCAAAACTCTTATCAGTGTCCCCAGGCTTCAAGGTTCAAAACAAAATCCCTACCAAGCCTATCTCAGTGCTTGGTGATAAAGCTTTCCGTGCAACGATAAGTGTACCTGAATCACTAGGAGGAGCCTGCCAAAAATTGCCTGTGATATCAAATAATCAAATTCGAAACAACAGCCTGTTATCACCCTTGTAATGAATCGAAATGAGTAAGCAAGTTTAAAACGTACCCCAAATCCATTACACCTTGAAGTCTAAATGGTTTTCCTGTACCTTGAACTAAAAGTGCCGCTAATTGCCCAGTTTCACACCTCTATCCACTGACTAACCCTATGATGATGCAAAATCTCAGCTCAGATCGCCTTACTGATTCGCGAACCGATCGACAGGCCGGTTGTCCTCGCAACTCGCAAGTGCATGAAAGGAACCACCACACGTTATACACACTTCCCCTCTTCGAGATATGCGATAGCTGCAATCGGCGCAGACCGGAAGCGGAATTTTAAATTCTAATTTGTTATACTGTTGTGAGCTCGCTCGGACTGTGATTAAAATTTTACGCGTGCTCAACGTCGAGTTGAAAACCTTTCACTTAGGTACGGGTCACGGTTACAGAAGAAATTACCCAATGACTTCGGGTTTGGAGTTTGGGGCGAGTTTGAAAAATTCACGCACATTGAACTACACTATTTACTCCACCTATTATCGGTCGCTTTTTTATGGGATGTCGGAAGTGTACGAAGACGAGACATTGTGCTATAAATAAGAATATTAAATATGTTATACTGACACTGCTTCAATAGCGACGAGCACGCTTGGAAATTACGCAATGAGCACAGTAGTGTCACTCGGTCACAGGTATTCAGACACAAAACGGTTGCACCAATTCACTATCAGAGCACAACTATGGAGCGAAACACTAAAATGAGTGCTTACGGAGTTCACGTTATATTTAGACTAAACTGTTTCCTCTTCCTTCCACGACAACAGCATCGATGACTTTCAGTATCAACAATCGGTCACAGCGTCCATTCGGTGATAAGCGAGATCAGTGGAATCTTCATCTAATAATCACCACTACACACTATAAAGTTGGGGCACTATCACCGTTGTTTTTTTCTTCTAAGATTGCGTGATACAACGATAGACGAAATCTTCAACTCCGTTAACGATGGAGTAATGACCCACACGACTGATGGATGTAATATCAGGGTCCCGCAATCGAAAACACGCCACAAACGCGTGCGTACACCGACCGAGGCGTCCTATCGAATCGTCCACTGTGCTGTGAGTTGTGTCCGTTCAAATCAGCTTCCAAACTTGCACTGCAAAATTTACAATCAGCACAGCGGCCAGCTGTTCGCCGCGACGATTCGCGACTCCTTCGTTCGTAACTCCCGTACGTACCTGTGTATAGCCTGTACCCTGTACGCGACGCCTGTGTGGCCGTGTGCGGACGAAGTGTTCGTAAAGAAGTTAAATTTCAAGCTTCGACGGTGAACTCTGGCCGCTTGGCTAGCCACGACAACACACAGTTGTGAATGTATGCGTGCCCCAACCGATTCGGACGATCACTTGTCATGTTGGTCCAACACCTAGTTTAGATCGGTTTTGGAGTGCAACCGGCCAGCGCAGCGATCCAATACTCTACCCACTAACACTCAAGTTTGAAGTGTAAATGAAAACAAATCATTGTATGTTATTCAAGCGCATTTCAATTAACAGAGCTTTGTTTGTGGACCCCTGAGTTTCATAACTTTCTGATCTATTTCTAATAAAACAACTGCCTGAAATTTTAAATAGAACTGGTTTTTCATTTCTTGAAGTAAAAATGAGTAACAGAATCGTTTTGTATAAATGTTGTAAAATTAGAAACACACTGGACGTCACTCGTGTGAATTTGTAATTTGTAAGCTTAATTGTTATTACATAGATTTGTGCTTTTCTGTCTGTAATTCAACTTTTAGTCCAATTTTTAAATTTTTCGTCTTCATACACAAAAGTCGAACAAATGAAATAATTGCAACTTCAATCGCAAAAGATTTTAACTAGATTAGGTAATTTCTAGTACCCAATCTAATTTTTGCAGTTCTATTTTTTAAACGTTCTGCTGAAACTGATGTTGTTCCATCCATTCCTCCGGTAGCTTTTCCTCCTCCTAAATCCTCGAAATAACCCAGTGTAGAGCCTTTGCTAGCGTTTGTCCGCCATGTTTATAGAGCTCTGCCGGTAGGCGGTCCTTCCCAGCGGCTTTATTGGTCTTCAGCGGCCCGATTTCTCGTTTGACTTCTTGGAGATCAGGTGCTAGGACATTAATATCTTCCATGGGCGCTCCTAGGTTAATTTCCGTTCCGACTCCTTCTGCGACTTCGCCATTGAGGTGTTCATCGAAGAACTGCTTCCATCTGTCGACCACCTCGCGCTCGTTTGTATTTAGATTCCCTCCCTCGTCCCTACACATGTCAGGTTTCGGTGTGTGGCCTTTCCGAGTTTGGAAGAATTGGAAATGCATTTTCATCCACAAATAAACCCAATCCAATTGATTGCTCTTTGATTTCATCCCTTTGTTCTGCCGGCCAGGCGGACATGGACCAATTAGTAAGTAAATTAATTACAATGTGGATGAATCAGGCTACTCAGAGCAAGTTGCCAACAGAATCTGTTAAAATATCTCTATGAAGTAAGCTATGGTGCTGGTGCTGGACGGGTTCGTCGACAGCGGGTCTTCGTCTACCTCCCCGTCATAGGGACGGAAAAAACAGCATTAGAACAATCAGCTTCGATGCGAATTACATTCAAATTAACGGGTGACAACTAAAATTTTGGAATTTATTTCGCAAGCAAAAACACAAAGATATTTGAGGAAGATCTGATTTACTAAAATTAAAGATCTTCTTCTTCTTTAGCAGCATAGAGCCGGGGTGGCTCGTGCTATTTCAAGCACTCGTCTCCATTCAACTTGGTCTTGGGCCACTCGTCGCCAATTTCCTAGTCGTCTCAGGAGTCGCAAATCGCTTTCGACCTGGTCGAGCCATCGTGCACGTTGGGCCCCCCTGTCTCTGGATCTCATTACTAGTGTTGTTGTCCGCGGTCACCAGCGATCCCAAATACACGAACTCCTCTACCATTTCTAGTTCGTCGCCGTCAACGGTTACCGTCCGTGGGAAGCGCGCGTTTGTTTCTTTTGAGGCTCTTCCTTTCATGTATTTGGTCTTCGACGCATTTATTTTCAGCCCAATTCTCCTAAACTCCGCTTTCAGTCTGGCGTAGATTGCCTCCGCCGTCGCAAAGTTCCTGGCAATGATATCGAAGTCATCTGCAAAGCCTAGAAGTTGGCTACTCTTGGTAAAAGTCGTGCCTCTCGTTTTGATGCCCGCTCGTCGGATCACCCCCTCAAGAGCGATGTTGAACAGCATGCAGGATAAACCGTCACCTTGTCTCAACCCTCGCCGCGTCACGAAGGGACTTAATAGTGTCCCAGAGATGCGTACGAAACACATCACTCGATCCAATGTAGCTCTGATCAGTCGCGTCAGTTTGTCCGGAAACCCGTATTCGTGCATTATCTGACATAGCTTGTCTCGATCGACTGTATCGTATGCTGCTTTGAAATCAATAAAGATGTGATGCGTGGACACGTTGTACTCCCGACATTTCTGCAAGATCTGTCGGATAGTAAAAATTTGGTCCGTAGTTGCGCGAGCCCCCATGAAACCCGCCTGATAATTCCCTACGAAACCTTGTGCTATCGGTGACAGCCGGCGTAACAGAATCTGGGAGAGTACCTTGTAAGCGGCGTTTACCAGCGTAATACCACGATAGTTGAAACAGTCTAACCGATCACCCTTTTTGTAGATGGGACAAACCACTCCTTCCATCCATTCCTCCGGTAGCTTTTCCTCCTCCTAAATCCTCGAAATAACCCAGTGTAGAGCCTTTGCTAGCGTTTGTCCGCCATGTTTATAGAGCTCTGCCGGTAGGCGGTCCTTCCCAGCGGCTTTATTGGTCTTCAGCGGCCCGATTTCTCGTTTGACTTCTTGGAGATCAGGTGCTAGGACATTAATATCTTCCATGGGCGCTCCTAGGTTAATTTCCGTTCCGACTCCTTCTGCGACTTCGCCATTGAGGTGTTCATCGAAGAACTGCTTCCATCTGTCGACCACCTCGCGCTCGTTTGTATTTAGATTCCCTCCCTCGTCCCTACACATGTCAGGTTTCGGTGTGTGGCCTTTCCGAGTTTAGTTCACCTTCTCATAAAACTTGTGCGTGTCATTAGCTCGGAATAGTTGCTCTAATTCTTCACGATCTCTGTCCTCCTTTTGGCGCTTTTTTCTCCTCAGGATCGTGGTCACCTGGTTCCTAGCTCGTCGGTATTTGGCCAGGTTCTCTCTAGTGGCAATACTTAGATAATTTTTCCAAGCATTTTTTTTCCTCCACCGCTTGTTGGCATTCCCCATCAAACCAATCATTTTGTGTACTCCGAAAATTAAAGATACATTGTTCATTACAAATAAATTTTTTGTGCAACGTAAGAGCACCACAATCACTAGACACAATCCCGGACAGGACACTTCTAACTCTTACAAAATGTTAAAATAAAACAAATTACTTTTAACTTACACGTCGATCGGTTTCAGGCATCATATGCCTATCTTCAGGACCAGAGCCGATGTCCAACCATCGGCAGACATTGTCCATTGTTGAAAAAAAATTAGTGAACATTTGAAAACGGTCCGTAATCGGCTGTTCGGCGAAGCATTCGTTTAATGCCGGGACAGGAACGTTGTACGACCGTCATGTCAACTTTGTGAATGCATCTCTTGATTCTACCAATCAAATGTTTGCAATTCGTGGCTCTCCAATTGTTTTTGTATACCAAGCAGCTCGAAATCCCGAAGAAATCTTCGACTGGGCAACACTGAGGCAGATTTGTAGGGATGTGCCCCTTATGTACAAATGGGATCGAATGATTTGCGTGAATTGGGAAGTTAGAAGTTTGAAATGTGGAGTGTGCAGAATTGGGCACCATGCGCAGAATTAGATGCGTTCACGGTATACTGAATAAGCACCCCCGGACAAGCAGCAGAAGCTCTTTGAAGTCGCGAAATGCGTAGTGGGCCCTACAAGCCTGTCCTAACGGCTTCTTAAAGGCGAGTAGGCGCCGCCATTAGCACCTTAGCCCACCGCCACCGGTGCGTTTGTTCTCCAGAGAAGCGACTGAGTTTCGAAATGCTGTGTCTCGCCAGCTACATTTAAGATGACAGACCCGTCTGCGAGGCTAGGTAGCGCAGCACTGGTAAAGCGGCCTACTGAACAACCAACAAACACCCCCAGAAAAATGAAATTAGGAAAACAGGATTGGACAATCGGCATAAGACACGACAATGTTTATTGGACACTGATTGGAAACTCGGTACTTGTAACGTCAGAACTCAGAACCCACATTAGTTTAACTTTAAAAAGTGATAAAAGAGCTTAAAAACGGAAAGGCTGCTTGGAAGGACGGAAATCTGGCCAAACTTCTGAAAGTGGAGCAGCTGCATAAAGCAGTCCATGCCACGATCTAAAAAATCTGGATGGAAGAAGAAATGCTTTCAGACTGGTTTAATGGTCTCAGTTTTTCCCGAGTCCCGACAAGAAGGGACACCGACTCGATTGCAGTAACTATCTGGGCGTAACACTTCTAAATTCCGCCGATAAGGCAGTCTTCCGTATTCTGTTTAACAGATTGTGACCGTTATCAGAATCCTTTGTCGACGAGTACCAGCGTAGTTGTCGAGAAGGAAGATCGACTTCGGATCAAATATTCACCTTGTGTCAAGTCCTTGACAAATTTCGGGAATACAACTTGCAGACTCACCATCTGTTTGTGGATTTTAAGGCAGCGTACGATTCAGTGAAAGGACATGAATTGTGGCAGATAATGCTCGAACACGGCTTTCCGACCAAGCTAATAAAACTGTGTCGCACAACGCTAGACAAATTAAAATCAAGCGTCAGGATAGCTGGTGAAATATCAGATGCATTCGTGACGTTAGACGGATTAAAACAAGACGATGCACTCTCTAACCTACTGTTTGGTGCTATATCTTGAAGGGGCGATACGAAGAGCAGGCGTGCAAAGGAATGGAGCCATCATCACACATGCTCCTAGGCTTTGCGGATGATGACGACATTGTTGGTGCTGATCGTAGAGGTATTGTAGAAGCATTTGTGCCTTTCAAAAGAGAATTTGCGAGAATTGGACTGATCATAACCACTGCCAAAACGAAGTATATGGTTGCTGGTAGAGAGCGTGGAAGTCTGAATGATGTTGGAATTGAGGTGGAAATAGATGGGGAACGGTACGAAGTAGTCGACAAGTTCACATAGTTGGGAACTCTGATAACATGCGACAATGACGCCACTCGAGATGTGAAGAGACGTATTGCTGCTCCAAATAAGGCTTTCTAAGCACTTCCTAGCCAGCCAAAGTCACGAAATTTGCGGACGCGTACAAAATTAGCTATGTACAAAACATTAATATTGCCGGTGGCCCTTTACGGTTGTGAGTCATGGACGTTGAGAGAAGCAGATCGGCGTATACTTGGTATACTTGAACGAAAAATTTTGCGGTCAATACTTGACGGCAAGATTGAAAACGACGAATAGCGTAGTCGCATGAACCACGAGTTGTACGAGGTGTATAAATATGACATTGTGAAGCTGATCAGGCGCTGGCGGTTACAGTGGGTCGGGCATGTAGCCCGAATGCCAGAAGAAAGCAAAAACAGTGGTCAACAGAGAACCTGGGCGAGCTCGTCGGCTTCGAGGTAGACCACGCACTTGTTGGGTGTGTGCGATCGAGGAAGATGCACGCACAGCAGGAGTGCAGGGCGACTGGAGACTGGCAGTGCAAAACCAAGAATCCTGGAAATCACGAAATACATTCGGCTTGGATCCGCTGATATGGATTGTCGGCCATTAAAGTAAGTAGGGATTGTTGTCTCGACCATTGTAATGAGGACAGGCAATAATTCATTTTTTATAACGGTACTGTTTACAATAAACAAAATGCTCCAATCAACTCGGTTATGAGCTACCATTCTCCATTTCCTTAGACACGTTCGCGCCGGATATCGATCGAGGTTTAACAATCTTGCTAGCTGCGCTCCTGGTCGTCCTGTTCCTACCGGATTTGGAGCAACCAACAATCTTCGCAGGGTAATTGTTCGGCATTCTTGCAACATGCCCTGTTCATCGTGTTCCTCTTTAGCTTTAGCCACCTTTTCAATAGCTCCTGAATTCGTCCGATTAATTGTTCTTAGCATTCGTCTCTCAAAAACTGCAAACATTCCCAAGTCTACCTCGTCTCCGTTTCCTGTTTGGCCCTCTGATATTTGCGTTCGAGGATTCGAGAAAATGCTTTTCAATTTAGGGATCATATGCTTCAAGAAGTGCTTCACTGGTTGACTGTACTTGGTTTTTGTCATCAGCTATTGTGAACCAATTATCGATGTGTGATTAACTTCATCTTCATAAAAATCACCAAGAATTTGATACTGTTTTGCAGTGGTCAATGTTCTTAATTTAATTTTGTTCTAATCGTTTATGAAGCAAATTATTATTCTCAGTTTTTGTTAGTGGAACTGAGGTGTTCAGGTACTGAGTGTTTTATTGTAAGGGACCAGTATTGCTTGCTTTCGTGCCTCGTTCGTTGCAAAATCGTTGCAAACCTTTTTCCGAAGCCATGGCAGTTGCGTAGAGGCGGTCAGGAGCCCAGATACATTACTTGCGTGATTTATGTATGAAACGGTAAATGGATTAAATGTAATTAATGACACGTGCGTAGTTTCGTTGGATCGTGTCATCTACCAAGATGAACCTTGATCTGCACCTTCTCCTACTAGCACAAATCTTCTCAAAATCAATCCCGTGATACTTATAAAGATGCAGTGGTACCGGCGGTATCCAGCAATAAGTATCGGACTTTCTCAGCATGTAGTTAACCCTCTTGGTCGTAGCCGGCGTCGTTACTGGATCAACGAATCATGGAGTGCAACTACGGGCAGACTTCTTAAGCTAAGCTAAGCTCGACCGAAGTTACTTATGAAGCCCATAGTAAGCACGACTTCCGCTGATAATATAGCTTCGAATCACACGGATGGTGTCATTGTCAGTCATCACCAGTGAGTCAAAGTAGACAAATTCGTCAACTACCTCGAACTCAGCGTCATTCCTTACACTACTGTCCAAGTGGTGTCCGGCAGCTTGTTTGCGCTGGTCAGCATGTAGTTATCTACGTATCTTCTCTGCTTCATGCTTTGAATATCGTACCATGCGTGTTTATATCCGCTCGGTTCATGACAACTGCTAGCGCTTTGTTGTAGCCAGCTGAGATCCCGTAGCCTGTAACTCCGTACGGAACTCCTGCGCTATAAGATGTTAATTCTTCCGGAGGTGCTCCACGGCCACGAAGTTAGACGTTGAAGGAGAGCGACCGACGAGCTCTTGGTGTTTTGAGCGTAAAACCTGCGATCAATTCTTGCCGGCATATTAAAAGATGGAGTATTACGCAACATTAATCGCGAAATACACCAAGTATACAAACATGTGGATATTGTGAAGCGAATACGACAGACTACAGTGGGCTGGCCACACAATAAGAATGCCGGATGCGCGACCAGCAAAAATAAAATTTTGCTGAGAATCCGGCAGAGACTGCCACAAAAGACGATCATTAAGACCGTCGCAGTGGCCTTTTAACCCAATGCCCTTCTGGCATACAAAAATAAAATCCGGCAGACAGGCCGACGACTTCGAGACAGACCCTGTACCCGTTGCATGTGCGCTGTTGGAGGATGCTAGAACAGCGGATCTGCTAGATCTGCAGATAAAATTGTCGATTCTTACTTCTAGGTGGCGATCGGAGAGGAATGAATTAAACCATCGTATCAACGAACATAAAGCCATGTTGATCATCTAATTTTGCTGTGAGCTGAATTTTTGGCGAACTCCTGCCCACCCAGTTAACTTTGGGGTATACGACGAGCTCAAACAGTTCAGAATTTTTAGCCCTTGATTAAAAAAACGTGACGTACTGTGACCGAGAAAAAAAAACTTTGTGCTGTTAAGAAAATCGACATAATAGGCCATATGAATAAAACAGTTTGCTTTGCTTTTCCCGTATTAATCTTATGGAAGAGTTTGCTCTAACTCTTTTAATCATACGGCCTAATGTATTGGAAATTCGTTCATTTAGCATGTACAACAAGCACGATCTACACCGAGTATGATCAACAAAACAAACTGCGGATAACATATGTTTATTCAACCCCGCTAGCAGCACATTGTTATGTATACATCTATATTGATTTCACCATAAACATCGCGTTGCGTTCTGTTGGAATAAGTTTCATTTGTACAACTCCATTGTTTAACATCAAAACATAGCTATAAATGTAAAATACAGAAAAGAAAACTAATTTAAACGAATGAGCTTTATGTGATCGTTTTATTTTACTAACAAGTTCGAATCGACTTAATTTTTGTTGGAACTCTATAATTACAACAACAGCCTAAAAGCTAAAAGTTGCGTTTATCACATTTGAGATCTTGGTGTAGATTTAGATTTTTTCGCTTGTATGATCTAATCACAGTGGCAAGTAGGCTTTAATCTATTGTGGTATTGTTTTTTGAAATATCGCTAATTTTGCCCTTCGTCTGAAGCTTGTTTTACTCTACTAAATCTCGCTTCTTGAGTCAGTATAATTCATTACAATTCGTTACAGTGACGAGTTCTTTTTACGCTAAACAAAGAATGACCTTGCTTTGTCAACAGGTTTAATTGTACTAATTTAGAAAACAACGTAACGTGGTTTGAAACTTTCTATTGTTTACCCGTGAGCCGTGACTTCCTTTATTTTTTTTTTGTAAAAATCATCATCTGAAATACTTCCTTGTCAGTATTTGAAGATCTCGAAATTTAGAATAATACAAAAACAGTTCATATTTTGCTTAATTTGGAGAAAGAATCATTCCAAGTTAACAGAACTTGTATCTACTAAGCTGTGGCAAAAGTAACAAAAAGTTCAAGTTGACAAAAGTTCAAAAATATCATCTATTAATAGAATTAATAGAATAAAGCATACATTTGTACTCATGACTTATGATTTTCGAAATTTTCTGCTGTAAATAAAACCAATGCTTACCTTTTCGAACGACACTCGATGAGCTTCCGGCAGCAATTTCCATAACGTTCAACTATCCAAAATATTATCGCCAATGCACCTTACTTCGTCAAGATATAGCTGAATATTTTATCGTATCAATTGTTACTCTCGACTAGCGAAAATTTCTATAGTGACACAGCTTTCGTCAAACAGTTCACTTTAACTCATTGACCTCCACAGATAACTCAAATTTCAAACCGTTTGCAATTTGTTGAATCACACCACGCACCAGATAGTTCTGAACCAGAATCAAAGCGGTCGTGACCTAATTAACCGTTATTCTTCTACCAGCAAAAAAGAACTCTTACTTCTGCAATCACTCTTCGCGATGACTAATATTTAATTATTTTGCAGATTACGCCGAAACAACAGCCAGTCGTCCATTTCCATGCACATGATGCGACACGATGAAGCCGCATCAGCCATCATAATTTGGCAACTGTGTGCCATCCGCAGTAAGAAAACGGCCTTCCCACGGGCCAGGCAGTAGCTCTTTTTGCAAACGTCTCACCGATTGCGAAGCCACGTTGCTGCTAGCCTACAACAGTTGCGATATAGCAAAGCTTTGTGAAAATTGAGCAAAATCAATTGGAAACATCCAATAACACATTAATTTACATCACACCACTGTTCACTGGATGTTCTACTTTTGCGATTTTCACGTAAATCACTGTACTACAGCGCAGAGACGGCGATCAGACGATAATCACACACGCACTCGGAAAAATGGGAGAAAGTTTTCTGTTCGTTTTGTTTGTTATGACGTTTCTTTTGACAGCTGTGAGGACAACCCTCCTAAGAGCATCACCATTGGATGTTCGTATTGCAAGAAAATACCATGCAAAATTCTAGATAGAATTAACAAAAGGGCGAATGTCGCAAATGTTAACAAAACGGGTGAGAGTTATTTTTTGCTGGACCAACACAGGAAAATCATCCCTTACTCGGTGTGCTTACGCTTGTAACATTCGCCCCTTTGTTAATTCTATTTTCGATTGAGCTTACTGACGTTTACCGTGAATATTTTAATAGCATTTTTGACATTTCTGCATACATCGCACATTTCCTTTCCCCACGTTCTCACGGCAAAGCTATAGGAACGTGCGTAAAGACGGTGTGCGAGGTAAACTGAAATGTCAAAAAGGCTGTTAAAATAATACGAACACGGATTATGCCCTCCGCCATTATGGTTCGGAAAAACTGGATAATGTTATGGGCAAGGTTAGTCAAGAGAGGTTTTCTGATGTTCAAATTTGTTTTTCAGCCCCGCTGGGTTGCCCTTGACGATCACCGAAATTTTCAAAGCGGAAACTGTTGAATGTATAAACAACGTCGATGGTTGCTAACCCATCGTTCCGCTCGTTTGTGTTCTATAAACTATGAAAACTAGATCACCTATTTTAACTCACCTTGGTTATGGGCAAGGGGTTTCCAACAGCAATGATTACTACGCACCTTTGAAAAAAGTTACTTTTGATTACTTTACTGATTACCTCTGATTACCAGTAATCAATCTCTTGTGATTACTAAAAATTAATCATGATTACTCATGATTACTTAAGATTATCATTGATTACTATACTGATTACCATTAATTACTTAATTAATTCGTAAAAGATTACAAAAGTAATCACTTGTTACTACGCACTTATACGCCGTACTGGAAACCCTTTAATTATGGGTAACATCACCCCATCGACATCTCTATATCAAACTGCAGTAAACGTCAGCGACAGCATGTCCGGGGCTCAAAATTTGACAGCGGGCCCAAATCAGATTGCTGGCAGTTGGGTGAAACGCAGTGCTGTCATGCTATCTCATTTTCGTACACACGAGATGTTGGCGGCGAAACATGGTTGTCTGCCGATGGGGTGGGTAACATCGAGGTATTGCCACAGAGAACAGATTAACAGGCTCGAAGGAAGTAATCGAATTTTTGTGTGTAAAATCTGTCGGTATAGCGCCCTCCAGAAATAGTTTGCCAAACGCATCAAAAAACACCCATGTACCTTTATCAATATTTCTTTGTGCTGGAGTTACATAGCAGCGATGGCAGCGACATCAAGGCTGTGAACCATTTCGCGAAATTTTTAACTTTTTGGTTAAAATTTGACAGTTCGATGGTTTTTCGAAAATAACCGTGCTCGGAAGCATGGTTAGTTTTGACCAAGGTTTTGACAGTTCGATGGTTCGCTTCAGAGCCAATGAGATATGCACAGGTGAGGAAGAGAGCTTCGACGTGTTTCACTGATTTTTCGTTGGAATTTTTTTGCATTGGTATGGATGCTTATAGCATAATAAATTTGTTCAAACAACCCGGGTTGAAATGAGATGACTTTTATCTATCAAATAAAAGCAAATCAACATCAAAAATCCTTCAAATTTAACTCGGAAAGAATAAACAATATTTTCATCCTCACCTTATATGCTCTCATTGAGCAAAAAAACTATCAATCCGTCAAATATGAAATGGTTTGCATTCTGAATTGATTTTAACCACTCGAGGAGAAATAACCATCGAACTGTCAAATTTTAACTAAAAAGTTAAAAATTTCGCGAAATGGTTCACAGCCCAAGATTTAGTTTGCCACTTCCCAAGTAACCAAAAGTTCGAATAATGGTGTCTAACAAGGGTTAAACAGCTTTATGTATATCAATCTATAACTTGCTAAGCAGCGTCACTTTTAAGTAATTAACCGAACTTTCAAGCTGTCTTGGGTCCACTGCATAGAACGCTAAGCAGCTTCGAAATAAACTGTCAAAAACTAAGAAAAAACAAATTTAGCAGCACTTCTATGTTCTATTTTTATATTTCTACCTAACTTCTATATTCGTTGCATTTGCCTGCTGTTGGGTTTGAACCCGGGTGTTCCGCGTTGCAAACCTATACCGATCCACTGCGTCACCTTTGCCGTATACAAGCGATGTGAATTTTGCCAATGAGTTGTTAAGTAAAAGTTCGTTTTAGAACTTGCAGCAGCTTTATGCAGCGCAAGTTAATTATAGAACATAAAGTTTGGAACCAGGCAATTAACTATAGTAGTGAGATACCGACAGCATATGCTACACAACACAACACATCACAATAATGAAGAGCATTTGATTCTAATTTATATTTGTAATTAGAAATGTGCGAGGATTAAATTTATTCAAGTGAAATAAAAATAATTAATCTCCAATAGTTTCAGGTTCTGCTGGTTTGATCACCAGAAATATAAACAAAAAAGCAGCACGCAGAACTTGTTAGCAACTAAAGTTACTTCAGAACTTCATGTAGCATCCTAATAGCTTTGAAGTATCTATGAAGTACTCGCAGCACTTCTTAAAGCATTTAGTTCCACGTATACTTGATATACACTACTAATCAGCAAGAAAGTTCCAGGGAACTGAATCTGAACTAATTATGAACTTTCGAGTTCGCGTGTCAAGTAATAATCGAACTTTTGGTTGCTTGGGTTACTGCTCGAGGGGTGCTCTATTGAAGGATTACTCGTAGATTACATAGAAACCTTTTACACACTTCTTGTCAATTACCTGGTAGTCTGTTCTCTGTGGTATTGCCCCTTTTGTGACTATTTAGACTATTGTGATAATTATTTAATGCAACGTACCGCATTTTGCACTGTTAATCTGACACTAGAGTCGCTTTTAGTTCGATCTATTAATGAGTTTGACTTAAGGGGTCGGTCACTCGGCACAGCCGTTTTTATGTTAGGCGACTTGAAACGAGCCGAACTGTGCCGATGCTGTACCGAAAGTGCCGAACTGCAAGATTTGTTAAATTCGTTAAAATCTGATAGATCTGGCAACCGTGCGAGATGATTTTGACAACTGGCAGTGCTCCCATTTCATATATCTAGATAGAATTAACAAAAGGGCGAATGTCGCAAATGTAAACAAAACGAGTGAGAGTTATTTTTTGCTGGACCAGCATAGGAAAATCAACTCTCACTCGGTTTGTTTACGCTTGCGACATTCGCCCTTTTGTTAATTCTATCTTCATATGTAAAATTGAACCGGAGGTGTGTAAAGCGCTATAAATGTTATCTTTATAAGGCTTTAGAGGTGTGCCGTTTGATATCTCTGCAGTGCCGGGACACTATGTGCTGAGTGTCCGACCTCTTGCTTATAACTTACATACAGCCAAGCAGATTTTTTCTGCGACGATTTCAAACTTTCAAAAAAGTGAGCAGCGCGTTTTGCTACCAAAGAACGGGCAATACAGTGGACCCCCGTTCGTTTGAACGAATCCTCATGCAAACTAACGGGGTTAGTTTTTAATTTGAACAACTGGTAGCCCTAAGTATGCTGGAACTTGTGTGAACTGGCTGCCCTGCTCTTTGTTATTGTTGTGGTGGTTTGATTCAGTTGGCAGATGCAAGCAGCGAATATTTCATTCTCTGATCGGATTTTTACCATAATCGTTGGGAAAACGCAATGTGAAACAGTTTAAACACGGTAGATCAGCACAAACAAATCGTGTTTATGTGCATTGTCTGGATAAGCAAATGTTGGCATATTGAGAATAACGTTTGAACCATTTTTAATTTGCACGTCGTGCAAACCAACGGGGTTCAAATTAAAAAGTGTTCAGATTAAAAACGGTCAAACGAACGGGGGTCCACGGTACTATCGGAGATGGCATCCAGTTGACAGCTATAGGCGTTTTTGACAAGCTATCGCCCGCTTAGAGGCGCTGCATAAAAAAAGTGATGAAAAGTAAAATCGCTGTCAAACTCCATACATTTTTGAAAAAAACTGAAATAAAATGCATTTTTTGATTAACCCTTTCAATTGTCAGGATTTTAGATAGCGAAATATTGGAAGAAATTTGTTTATCTACGTTAAGGTTAGTGAAAATATTCGAATTAATTAACTTTATGGCAGAAAAATGTTAATGTTTGATTTTGTACCGCATAAAACAAAAGTACATAGAGTCAGCTGTAAAGTTTACATATCCTGGATAGAGAATCACCAATTATTTTCAGTCTTCAGCGTTTTCCAATGTGTTTTTAAGTGCTAACGGATTTATTTTTTTGATTAGCATCATCTGCACCAAGAACCAAACATATAACCTATCAGTTCGTAACCATAAATACACTTGCGAAGCTCTAATAATCTCCCGAAGCAGGAACAATATATATCAAATGAAAGGTAATGCTTTTTCTTACCTCTATTATCCATTTTCATCATTCCCACTTTTGGTAATTCAATAAAATATTACATTTAAAGTCGAGTTCCATATAGGTGCCAGCAAGCATTTTGGGAATTGCACTTTTTTTGTAGTTCCAATAATCACAACCAGGTAGCGAACGGTTGCTCTTAGTTTTGCTCGAATTCGCCTATCGTGACAGAGTGATCTGATTACCACATTGTCCATACCTGTATACATCTCATTGCTTCTGGTTTGCTCACGGGCACGGGGGCACGACTCACGCAGCAAACTCACAGCTAAAAACATGATAAAAAGTTTTAAATGTTGAATTCAATTCGATAGTTTTGCTTTTGCTTATATTTTAGTTAAACAATCAACTAAAATGCCAGATGACGAATCTGTGTTACTGGTAAGGCCTTGTATATGTGTTATTTCCGTAGCGCTTGGCTTGATAAAATTTAATCTAACAGGCAGAAGCAGTTTGCGAGTTATCACAACTGCAATCTAACGTATCCACGTTGTCAACCGTCTTTGCAAAACATGCGGCTGGACCCATCCAGCTGGCGCAGCTATATGGGGAAATTGGAAAACTGCAAACAACGACAAACGTATTGTGCTCAAGCTTAGAGAGAGCCCTGAAGTTTGCTGTACCGACGCTAATTGAAGGTACCTATTCCAGTTTAGGATATATGTTACAATGAATAAACGTACGGTTTAAAGCTGTGTTGTGAAATTTCTGGACGGATTTCGCACAGGCTTTACGCTAGAACTTTGAATTTCCTGATTACCGTTACTCGAATGTTTATTTTTTTAGATCTAGATTCCAGAAACCAAACGCTAGAGAATTTGATGGTATACAAAAGAAATGCAGAACAAACCATAAAACAGCAAACTCAACAGATTACTCAGCTAAAAGCGGAACTAGCAGCAATCAAAGAGTAAGTTAAATTTGAGCACGTTTGAGTTAGAACGAAATACGAACAACACTAAAAGGTTTTTCCCCAGACAAGCTGTTGGTCAAATCGAGTCAATATCTTGGATCGGTTCGATAATGGCAGCATTGCTGTGGAAAGCGTGCAAACAACAAGAGAGCGTGAAAGCCTTGATTGGTACTGACAGCTTACGAGAATTTATCGGAATGGCCAATTGTGTTTTGAGCAGTTTTGTTGCACGGCACCAACAAAATAACGATTCAGTCCAACTTTCCTCCGAAAGTGAGGATTATAAATTTTTGGCATCACTCTGCGGAGCACTTACCAACTTAGCAGCTTATCCGGAAGGTAGAGCATACCTAGCCAGTGAGGCCGACGGTTTATTATTTGCTAACAGTCTTCTCCACGCGGTGCAATTGTTTAATATGCCGGCTGGCAGGTTGCTCAAGCGGATGTCTCTGACCTTTGTTTACAATATATGCTTAGAACCAATCGGCACTCAGTTCGTAATAGAAGACGATAATCGATTACGGAACGTCATTGCCTGTTTGAATCTAGTCAATTCGGAGGATGTTCTGATTTTAGCGGTCAGTTTGTTAGTACGACTGATTAAAGCAGCAGTGAGATATGACCAGAAGACTACGATATGCCGGCAAGTTCCCAAAGCCATTGTTAAATATATGACTGATTCCAACAATACGCTGCTGAAAGAAACTGCAGCGCATTTATTGGAGTTAGTAGAATTTGATTGGAAAAATGCTGCAATTGAGATTGAAAATAAAACGATCTAGAACACCAAGTTATAAACAGATGTGTTTATATGTAAAGCAAATACAGGTAGAACTGTTCACCGTGAGATTGGCGGTATAACTGCATATTTTGCACATAAATCCGAGTGACCCTTTAAGACTCCTATTTTAATATCCCGAAGAGATAGGTTTTTGCTGATCACCAGTTGTTTCTTTTTTCCGACGAATTGTGGGAAAAGCTTTAGCGTCGAAGCAAAACTAAAAAATGAAAAAAGAAAATGTTAGAGAATTGAAATAAGTCTTTCGAATGTCATTTAAAAGTTTCTTACTCTTTAAGTTTAATAACTTGATGTTTGGAGAAATGTGGGCTGAATACCAGATCGTAGAGCGCATTCCCGGCTGCGTATTGTTTGATAACCAACATGAATGCCTCGACGGGGATTTTCTCCGGACGGGAATCCTCCGCCCCGAGACCGGCTTTGTTGGATTTCTTTTTTAATCCGATCGGTTCCAAAATACCATCCTCGTTGCTTCCTAACGAACCACCTGTCCAGCCTTGCTTTTGCAGCATACGAAAACCGATGTTGTCTTCATCCAGCTGATGGTTGCTGAACGTCTGTTTCTCCGCTTGCTTGCCGGGAAGTTTCCGCAATACACCCCGTCGAGTGTGGAATGGCTTAATCCGTTTCACTGTATAACAATAGTACCGAATGATTTGTACCAATCTATCTCTGGCCTTTGTATGGGCTTCGTTCAAATCTCCTTCTGCACGGCATATTTCACGATCGCCAATCAGGTAGCGAAACGCACGTTCTTCTTCGTCGTAGCTTGTCTTCAATAACAGACCAGCTTGTTCGAAGGTCAACTTCAAGGAAATCTTATCCTCGTTATACATATAGCCTATCACGTTGTTCAATCGATCAATGTCCCGTTTTGGAAGACCTGGATCAGATATTTCCTCATGCTGCGGAAGAGCCTCTTGCGTGCTACTTTTCACAAAGTTTACGTACTGACTAGCGATGATATTCGATTGCTTTACGACGGTCTTGTCCGCACTTTTCCGTGGGTTGTCGCTTTCCACCCAACCGTCAGCAAACTGTCGGACAATTTTCTTCCTCCAATTCGCAGCGCTGGCTGCAATCTCCCGTTGGCTGGCTTTCATTAGCATAAAATTGTATAACTTTGGTAGGCTTAAAATTTAAACTTTAGAATCCACTATAAATCAACACAACCCGTGAGAAATGAAATGTAAAAGCGTACTGAACTAAAATTGAACTAATCAAACAAGCACATGAATATGACTGCATGAGCCGTAAAATTCCGTTCGTGGCTCGCCGGCAGCGAAACTCAAATGTTTTTATTTTATTCCTCTTTATCTCTCTTTATGCTTATCGGCTTGCATCTCTAATATCAGTTATTTTTGACATGGGGCTTCTAGTAAGGCGTAAAAGGGCGTTGTAATCAGAGATTACCTTTGAAATAATTTAAATACGAATTATTACCCATTTTATGACTATTTAGACTATTGCGATTATTATCTAAAATTTTTCATTCGTTGGTTTAGTTGTGCGCCTAACAGTTGCGCGCAGCTCTGATCTGGTCGCTCGCAGTCAAAGTATCTCTTTTACACTCACATGAAATCTCGTAAGAAACTGTCAACGCAAGAGTGACGAGAAAAGCAACAATATTTCTCTCTCGCTCATCAGCTGAATGCTACTGTTTTACCTGACTCACTGCGAATATGCGTATTATTGAAATAAAACGTAACCATACGTTTTATTCGTTTATACCGCATATGCAGTTAATATCGATAACAAACGATTTTTTGTAAGTTGTGCTTTTGTTATAGCATTTAATTTGTAAAAAGTTGCATAAATAACAATTCAGTTTCACAATACAATTATTGCGTACTACTCGCACTTGAAATATAACGTTTAAGTACGTTATTTTTCGTGATCAAAATTAACGATATTTTCGATACAAGGGCGATATTTTTCGAAACCTTTCGAACCAACACGATCCCGCGAACACAACGCATATTCGCAGTGAGTCAGGTAACACAGTAGGGTAGCTTGATTCGTGTTTGCCCGTTCAAACATGGATAAATTTTTTACAAACGCAATCAGCATTTAAATTTTATCATTTTCGGTTAACGTAAGACATTGTAACTGTGTTGTTTGTAAGTCTGTACGTAATAGATCAAAACAAATGTTATCTAAGCAAAGAATAAGAGCATAAACATAGAAAACTTACACGTGCTTACACTCCCAAGCAACCAAAAGTTCGAATATTACTTGACACGCGAACTCGAAAGTTCATAATTAGTTCAGATTAAGTTCCCTGGAACTTTCTTGCTGATTAGTAGTGTATATCAAGTATACGTGGAACTAAATGCTTTAAGAAGTGCTGTAAGTACTTCATAGATACTTCAAAGCTATAAGGATGCTATATGAAGTTCTGAAGTAACTTTAGTTGCTAACAAGTTCTGCGTGCTGCTTTTTTGTTTATATTTTTGGTGATCAAACCAGCAGAACCTAAAACTATTTGAGATTAATTATTTTTATTTCACTTGAATAAATTTAATGCTCGCACATTTCTAATTACAAATATAAATTAGAATGCAATGCTCATCATTATTGTGTTGTGTTGTGTAGCATATGTTGTCGGTATCTCCCTACTATAGTTGATTGCCTGGTTCCAAACTTTATGTTCTATAAATAACTCGCGCTGCATAAAGCTGCTGCAAGTTCTAAAACGAACTTTTACTTAAGAACAACTCATTGGCAAAATTCACATCGCTTGTATACGACAAAGGTGACGCAGTGGATCGGGATAGGTTTACAACGCGGAACACCCGGGTTCAAACCCAACAGCAGGCAAATGCAACGAATATAGAAATTAGGTAGAAGTAGAAAAATAGAACATATAGAAGTGCGGCTAAATTTGTTTTTTCTTAGTCTTTGACAGTTTATTTCGAAGCTGCTTAGCGTTCTGTGCAGCGAACCCAAGACAGCTTGAAAGTTCGGTTAATTACTTAAAAGTGATGCTGCTTAGCAAGTTATAGATTAATATACATAAAGCTGTTTAACTCTTGTTAGACACTATTATTGGAACTCTTGGTTACTTGGGCTGTCAATAATACATGATTTACCTTTGCGCACAACTATATAAAGCGGGGTACGCTGCTGAAAAGAAAACAGCTCAAGAAAAAATCTTGCTATTTACCGAAGAAATTTTGACAACTCCAATGCAAGCAACCACCTGTCATTTTTTCTTGTGGTAATAATTGCGCCGGATATTATTCCGTACGGAAAAGTGACGTTTTAATTCACCTGCATGTAAAACTGCGCCATCTGAACGTGAAATAATATTTCTTATGAAGTGCGTACTGCTTAAGAAATCGTAAACGAAATCGATTTCTTGAGCATTTCTTGTCCTATCTTTTTACCCATTACTTTTCAGCAGCGTACCCCGCTTAAAGCTGAAAAACGAAATATTTTCTCGGGAATCACAATACTGTGATAATCATTTAATGCAACGTACCGTATTTTGCACTGTTAATCTGACACTACTGTTTTACCTGACTCACTGCGAATATGCGTATTATTGAAATAAAACGTAACCATACGTTTTATTCGTTTATAACGCATATGCAGGCAATATCGATAACAAACGATTTTTTATAAGTTGTGCTTTTGTTATAGCATTTAATTTGTAAAAAGTTGCATAAATAACAATTCAGTTTCACAATACAATTATTGCGTACTACTCGCACTTGAAATATAACGTTTAAGTGCGTTATTTTTAGTGATCAAAATTAACGATATTTTCGATACAAAGGCAATATTTTTCGAAACCTTTCGAACCAACACGATCCCGCGAACACAACGCATATTCGCAGTGAGTCAGGTAACACAGTAGAGTGGCTTCTAGTTTGATCTACTAATGAGTTTGACTTCTTTTTCCTTCTTCCCCTTCTTTTTCACTTCATTTTCTTTGAGCGAAATCGTGTGCGAGATTCGACTGTGATAATCGTGTAAATCGGGGTAGTCTAAATAGGGGCAAATGTCGCAATATTTAAGTATATATAATCATGTGGCCCCCTCCTAAAAAGGTAAGGGGTCCTAATTCTTCATAGAAAAAATTCTTATGGTTCCATTTGATTGATTCTTTCTCGAGTTATGAGGAAAATTGTGTTTCATTTGAATCCAGCTTTTTACGAGCCATAATGGCGGACGTGTTAGTACTTCGTAATATTTGAACAGCATTTTTGACATTTCCCCATAATAAATCGCACGTTTTCTTTCCGCGCGTTCATGGTAAAACTAAAGAAATGTACGGAAAGAAAACGTGCGATGTATTAAGAAAATGTCAAAAATGCTGTTCAAATATTACAAACACGTCCGCCATTATGGCTCGTAAAAAGCTGGATATGGAAGCCTCCTTTCTTAAAGGGGATAGTGGTCATAATTCCCCTTCTAAAGAGGGGAGGAGTCTCAATTCAC
The DNA here is from genome assembly GCF_943734655.1 of Sabethes cyaneus. Classification (NCBI taxonomy): domain Eukaryota; kingdom Metazoa; phylum Arthropoda; class Insecta; order Diptera; family Culicidae; genus Sabethes; species Sabethes cyaneus. The sequence continues at coordinate 64,440,446 of NC_071354.1, forward strand.
CATAGAAAAAATTCATGTCTCCAAAAACAGCCACATGCCAAATTTTGTTCCATTTGCTTCATTAGTTCTCGAGTTGTGCAGAAATTTGTGTTTCATTTGTATGGGAGCCCTCCCTCTTAGTGGGGGGAGGGGTCTCTAACCATCATAAGAACCTTCATAAGAACCATAAGAACCTGGCCCCAAAAACCCCTACATGAAAATTTTGATGCCGATCGATTCAGTAGTTTTCGATTCTATAAGGAACATACCGACAGACAGAAATGGACAGAAATCTATTTTTATATGGGTCATTCCACGGGAAATTTACTGCCAAAATTTTTTTTCTCTTCGGAATATTTTTTGACGTAGGACTACGTCTTACGGCAAGTTTTGAGACAGGGTGTCATTCCAAAAAATCGAAAAATGCCAGCGTCACGAAAAATGAAAGGTTTTGAGCGCTAATAGCTCAGCGGTTTTCCGATCGATTTTCAACATTCTTACACCAATCGATCGGAAAATCTTCTAAGAATTGACCCAAATGAAGAAAAGTATGGATTCTTGATGTTGAACTATTGAAAAATTAAAAATAATGAACTTATGTTTTACCAGAATTCTCGCTTCGTGATTGATACTACTTTGATAAATATTACATACAACGCATGTAGCATGTATATATGTTGCATATAGCATGTATACATGAAGAATCGAATCGAAAAAGAGACTTACGTAGTCCTGCGTCACCTATATATGCGGTCGTGTCTTCCCAAGTAACCAAGAGTTCGAATAATGGTGTCTAACAAGGGTTAAACAGCTTTATGTATATCAATCTATAACTTGCTAAGCAGCGTCACTTTTAAGTAATTAACCGAACTTTCAAGCTGTCTTGGGTTCACTGCATAGAACGCTAAGCAGCTTCGAAATAAACTGTCAAAAACTAAGAAAAAACAAATTTAGCAGCACTTCTATGTTCTATTTTTATACTTCTACCTAACTTCTATATTCGTTGCATTTGCCTGCTGTTGGGTTTGAACCCGGGTGCTCCGCGTTGTAAACCTATACCGATCCACTGCGCCACCTTTGTCGTATACAAGCGATGTGAATTTTGCCAATGAGTTGTTAAGTAAAAGTTCGATTTAGAACTTGCAGCAGCTTTATGCAGCGCGAGTTAATAATAGAACATAAGGTTGGGAACCAGGCAATTAACTGTAGTAGTGAGATACCGACAGCATATGCTACACAACACAATAATGAAGAGCATTACATTCTAATGTATATTTGTAATTAGAAATGTGCGAGGATTAAATTTATTCAAGTGAAATAAAAATTAATCTCCAATGGTTTCAGGTTCTGCTGGTTTGATCACCAGAAATATAAACAAAAAAGCAACACGCAGAACTTGTTAGCAACTAAAGTTACTTCAGAACTTCATGTAGCATCCTAATAGCTTTGAAGTATCTCTGAAGTATTCGCAGCATTTCTTCAAGCATTTAGTTCCACATATACTTGATATACACTACTAATCAGCGTGAAAGTTCCACGGAACTGAATCTGAACTAATTATGAACTTTCGAGTTCGCGTGTCAAGTAATATTCGAACTTTTGGTTGCTTGGGTTGTACACAACCCATCTGATTTTTATTGTAATTTTGATGCAAAAAGGAGATATAATCATCACACAGGGGATCTAAACCGTGCATAACGTGCAAACACCTGATTTTTTACGTTCTTTGTTAAAAAAATCGACACGTATTTCCAAGCGTATTTCTTTATTAGATGTTACTGTTGGAATTCGCAATACATGATTTTTTAAAGTATTCCCAACAAACATTTTTGTTGAATAGAAGCTTATTCAACTGTTGTATAGCTAATTACCGTGTAATAGGTGCTTGATAAGCTGTTATACAACAAAAATGTTTGCAGGGTTGTGATCCGAAAAAAATACTTTTTTTTAAATGCTGATTGTCAACATAGCACAGATAGCATAGAACAGATTAACAGGCTAGAAGGAAGTAACCGATTTTTTGTGTGTAAAATCTGTCGGTGGCGCCCTCCAGAAATAGTTAGCCAAACGCATCAAAAAATAACCATGCACCTTTATCAATATTTCTTTGTACTGGCGTGACATAGCAGCGATGGCAGCGACGCCAAGATTTAGTTTGCCACTTACTGCTCGAAGGGTGCTCTATTGAAGGATTACTCGTAGATTACATAAAAACCTTTTACACACTTTTTGGTGATTACCTGGTAGTCTGTTCTCTGTGAACATAGCTTGACATAAAATAGTGATTTTTTCGGATTACAAATACCCAGGTAACCAATAAGCATTTCTAATGCAATTTAAATGCAAGCCAATAAGCATTTAAGTTGCCTTAAATGCTACCTTAATACTATTTTGGCAAAATATGCGGTTAATTTACTGCTAGCCCTCTTATAGTGCTGACAATGCTTATTTGAAGCTAGTTACCGACAAGATTTTAAATAGAATGGATCATTGAAAAAGCTAAAAAATTTCACAGATGGCTCCTGGTGGCTCCAGCATAGACACGTTCTGTTAAACACACTCGACGAACGTCTATGCCCGACTGTCAAACTGCCTTGCAATCTGATTGGTCCACCCAAGGGGTCGGTCACTCGGCACAGCCGTTTTTATGTTAGGCGACTTGAAACGGCATGTGATGTTTACCACGCGCAATGCAGCGACACCGGCATTCTATATATATTGATTATACTCGTGTAATCAGCCTTAAAGCACAGACAAACAGACATAACTCCTGGAAGAAAAATAAACAAAAATTATCGTACCTCACATTTAGCCCAAACACTAGCATAATCTATGATCGACATTCCCAAATATTAAAAAGCAACATGGGTATCCCTCGAAGTAGTAAGTATTTTTTATGGGGAATTCCCCTTCTTTCGTCAAAAAGCGCCACTTTGACCAAAACGGAGACATTCCCAACTAAGAACAAATTTGAAATGACGGTTTAATCGGTACACTCAAAAAATTCGAAACGTTTTATTCATGCTATAACGTGTAATCTGTTTCATGTGAAAGATTTGGGATGTTTTATACCGACAAATTACTTAATCCGTAATCCCACTACACATAAATTTAAAGCATCCCTCTTATACTTTTGAATCATGATTCCCATAACAAATCAATTATTATTATTTTTCTTGAAACCAATAATACACGGAACTTTCAAAGCATACTGCAAAAACATAAAGTTTATTAGTCTTTAATAATATGTTACTTGAAACGTCACACTTATGTTCAACATGTTAGTAAGTTAACATTTATCAAGGAAAAAATACAGTCTAAAGTGGACCACTTATTCATTTTAAATGCAAACGTAAATAAATGTATGCAATAGGCAGAAAAACATGTATCTTATGTGTAGCGGCTATAAAATGTATGTGTCAGTTTTTCGATTCGATTCGTATCTCTATAAATATTTTCCGCTGGGATCAATGCCAACGCCTCGATATTTACAGACATCGATATAGATATAGATTATCTATAACGATTTAAATGTATATCGCCTTATTATTTCACGACACCAAAGAGCATATACATTGAAACCATTAAAATTCAATCTTGAGAAATACAACTGACTTTCCTACTATCTAATAGAAAAATTTACGAGATTATTTATTACATTTAATTTGTCAATAATAAAATAGTATCGATAAACAATATCGATCTACACTGTACCGATTCTTTCAACCGCAGGTTTTCCGATTATTCCTGCATGCTGCATATCAAGATCAAGCAACAAAATGGCCGGTGGTGAAACACAAAAACTATTGTGTGAGTTGGATTTACCCAGCGAGTTTAAAGATTTGGTGGCAGGTACGATCCATATTCATTATTAAATTACATTTGGTATTAGATTTACATTCATAATTAATAGGCGTTTTTGACAAGCTATCGCCCGCTTAGAGGCGCTGCATAAAAAAAGTGATGAAAAGTAAAATCGCTGTCAAACTCCATACATTTTTGAAAAAAACTGAAATAAAATGCATTTTTTGATTAACCCTTTCAATTGTCAGGATTTTAGATAGCGAAATATTGGAAGAAATTTGTTTATCTACGTTAAGGTTAGTGAAAATATTCGAATTAATTAACTTTATGGCAGAAAAATGTTAATGTTTGATTTTGTACCGCATAAAACAAAAGTACATAGAGTCAGCTGTAAAGTTTACATATCCTGGATAGAGAATCACCAATTATTTTCAGTCTTCAGCGTTTTCCAATGTGTTTTTAAGTGCTAACGGATTTATTTTCTTGATTAGCATCATCTGCGCCAAGAACCAAACATATCCAGCTTTTTACGAGCCATAATGGCGGACGCGTTCGTAATATTTCAACAGCATTTTTGACATTTCCCCAATACATCGCACGTTTTCTTTCCGCGCGTTCACGGTAAAACTAAAGGAATGTACGAAAAGAAAACGTGCGATGTATTGAGGAAATGTCAAAAATGCTGTTAAAATATTACGAACACGTCCGCCATTATGGCTCGTAAAAAGCTGGATAACCTATCAGTTCGTAACCATAAATACACTTGCGAAGCTCTAATAATCTCCCGAAGCAGGAACAATATATATCAAATGAAAGGTAATGCTTTTTCTTACCTCTATTATCCATTTTCATCATTCCCACTTTTGGTAAATCAATAAAATATTACATTTAAAGTCGAGTTCCATATAGGTGCCAGCAAGCATTTTGGGAATTGCACTTTTTTTGTAGTTCCAATAATCACAACCAGGTAGCGAACGGTTGCTCTTAGTTTTGCTCGAATTCGCCTATTAATACTTGATATGTAGAAGTGCTATTCGACAGACTTTGCAGTTAGTTGTTAGAATATGAGACAATTGCGGGGCTAGCGTTACGGTCCAATTCACGCTGACCGCCTCAGTCGAGAATTGAAATAATCTTTTTGGAATAAATTTCGACCTTTCCCGGCCGGTGCTCAGTAGTCTGTACAGGCTATCCCTTCCGTATTAGAGCCTTGGAGAGATTTGTACTCCAACTGCCCATCTTGTGTTGCAAGGCAATGAGTAAAGTGAAAAACAAATTAAAAACTACAAGGTATACAGCCCTAAGGGTTGTACGAAAGGGTGACGTAGGACTGTGTCATATAATACTCATTATATTGATAACATGTTTTAATCGATGAAGTATAACTATGTCTGATCATTAAATCAAAGACTAATGTAAACTGCATTTCTGGCATATGCATATTTGAGTATTTGTGGTAACATCAACCTCTTCAGTGCAGTCAACAATCGGTGTTGCCACCAATAACCGGTCTTGCCGCTAAATGCCGTTGGTTTCGCCATCAATAGCTGTCGATGGTAAATACTGACCGTCCGTCAGTGCGATTGTGCGATGAATGAACAGACGGCGAACCAAGAGTACCATTTTATAGTCACTGGCACTGCCGCTGCTGCTTGTAAGCTAGTGAGGTGGTGGGGGAAACCAGATCAATTGCTGCTGCTGCTCGAATGATTATCCGACGCTGAATGAGCAAGCATTTTCCATGGAACGTTGAAACGTTAACCATTTAGAAAAGTGAAGAAAATTCTTTTCATTCTTCAATTACTCTAGTTCTTATAAGAACTGTTTAAGACCACAACGGCCTACTGCTGAATTTGCTGCTGCCCGTCAGTCGATTTGCTTCCATTTGCTGTTGGTTTGCGAAAATAACCGCCAAAATGCCATTGGGTGCCTCGAATTGTCATCGAAAATGACATTAGATGCCGCAAAGGTCCTTGGATTTGCCTCCAATAGCCGCCAAAAATGCTATCGTTACCTCCCGATTGCTAGCGTTGTTGGCTCCGATCGCTGGTGTTTGCCGCCAAATGCCGTTGCTTTCGCCACCAATAGCTGTCGATGGTAAATGCTGACCGTCCGTCAGTGCGATTGTGCGATGAATGAACAGACGGCGAACCAAGAGTACCATTTTATAGTCACTGGCACTGCCGCTGCTGCTTGTAAGCTAGTGAGGTGGTGGGGGAAACCAGATCAATTGCTGCTGCTGCTGCTCGAATGATTATCCGACGCTGAATGAGCAAGCATTTTCCATGGAACGTTGAAACGTTAACCATTTAGAAAAGTGAAGAAAATTCTTTTCATTCTTCAATTACTCTAGTTCTTATAAGAACTGTTTAAGACCACAACGGCCTACTGCTGAATTTGCTGCTGCCCGTCAGTCGATTTGCTTCCATTTGCTGTTGGTTTGCGAAAATAACCGCCAAAATGCCATTGGGTGCCTCGAATTGTCATCGAAAATGACATTAGATGCCGCAAAGGTCCTTGGATTTGCCTCCAATAGCCGCCAAAAATGCTATCGTTACCTCCCGATTGCTAGCGTTGTTGGCTCCGATCGCTGGTGTTTGCCGCCAAATGCCGTTGCTTTCGCCACCAATAGCTGTCGATGGTAAATGCTGACCGTCCGTCAGTGCGATTGTGCGATGAATGAACAGACGGCGAACCAAGAGTACCATTTTATAGTCACTGGCACTGCCGCTGCTGCTTGTAAGCTAGTGAGGTGGTGGGGGAAACCAGATCAATTGCTGCTGCTGCTGCTCGAATGATTATCCGACGCTGAATGAGCAAGCATTTTCCATGGAACGTTGAAACGTTAACCATTTAGAAAAGTGAAGAAAATTCTTTTCATTCTTCAATTACTCTAGTTCTTATAAGAACTGTTTAAGACCACAACGGCCTACTGCTGAATTTGCTGCTGCCCGTCAGTCGATTTGCTTCCATTTGCTGTTGGTTTGCGAAAATAACCGCCAAAATGCCATTGGGTGCCTCGAATTGTCATCGAAAATGACATTAGATGCCGCAAAGGTCCTTGGATTTGCCTCCAATAGCCGCCAAAAATGCTATCGTTACCTCCCGATTGCTAGCGTTGTTGGCTCCGATCGCTGGTGTTTTCCGCCAAATGCCGTTGCTTTCGCCACCAATAGCTGTCGATGGTAAATGCTGACCGTCCGTCAGTGCGATTGTGCGATGAATGAACAGACGGCGAACCAAGAGTACCATTTTATAGTCACTGGCACTGCCGCTGCTGCTTGTAAGCTAGTGTAGGTGGTGGGGGAAACCATATCGGCTGCTGCTGCTTAAATGATTGTCCGACACTGATTGAGCAAGCTATCGAACAATTTCGCATGTCTGCGATGGGGATAATGCAAAATGTAATGTTAAGTGCATCGTGTGGGATTCACGTTGGCTTTGGGACCGGTGTTGCCGTCAATAGCCATCGATGTTGCCGATTGGATTGGAAAAGGGGTGTGGCTTACAAAGTGGTCTCAAGGTTATCATTTGGATCCAAATCCTTTGGTGTATCTAATTGTCGTCCGTGCCTGTGAAGCTAGGCGATAACAAGGGAAATGTATGGAAAAATTCGACCTTGAATCTTTACACACATTTTCACTATTTAGCGTATAAAAAATTATTATTAGTATGTTACTATAAAATTGCTGGACATTTTATCTATCCAACGACATATTAACTGTTATGTTTCGTTCAGTAGTATAGTAGCTATTAGCGTTTGAAATATTTCATTCAAACGTTACACTTCTATTTCTCGTTTTTACAAAGTGCTACCCAGTCCCAGTATAGTAAACAAAGACGTAGTCCTACGTCAAAAGGAAATATGCATATATGCAAAGACCCTATTGTTATGGGATCTTCGATACAAGCGTATTTCATTGCAATATTTATTGTTGTATTGTTCGTTCGGTTTAATTAACCATATGAAAGCAGCGACGAAACCTTTATATATTCCTGAATTTACTATTCTGGGGAATAGATCTTTAGAAACATGTTTGCAATAACTTGTATTACAAAGGTGTATATCCATGTACTTATAAGCAACGTAACAACGTTCTATTGCATAATTTGATAACCCTTTGTATAATTTTGTTAAATTTAAATACAACTGAGAATAAAACATTGTTTATTACAGATAGCGGTCTCGAAATTTCGGATTTCATTTGTATGTCGAAGGATGAACTGGACATCATTTTGAACCAGACGGATACACTCTGGAACTGTGACGAAATATACGAGCGGTTAGTTTCCTGGAGAGAGAAGCAAGTGAGTATATCGGTCTAGTACACTGGAGTTACTTCTTAGACGGTTTTCAGATTCACGCATTTTTGTATGTTGTATGTTCGAAATTCACGCGGTTTTTTGAAGTTTTCGCAAATATACTGAAAACGGCTATTTTTTTATTGTTTCTCGTAAATTTCGGAATTTAGTAATTTTTTACGTGAATGTTGGAATTGCGCTAATGTATGTTGGCTTTAATGTGACATACTGCCATGTAAAACTTATTTCACATCATTGTAATGTTACATAACTCATAGGAAGTAGCAGACCTGAATCTGATGGTGGCAGGATATTTTGACGACACTTGCACCACTTAGTTTTCAAGTTGTGTAGTTGGAAAAGTTGTGTAATGGAAAAATTTAAGTATTTAAGACTAAAATTCTTTTTTTGCCGTTGAGTGAACAAAACCAAATTTTCATTGAATCTTTAGTTAATCATAATTTTGTATACATTACAGGGTCTTGATATTTTGGACTTTGAAAAAATCGATATTATAGACACCAGCAGCACTGTACAATCATCACACACTAATTCTACTCAGGTTGTTGAATGTCGATCAGATCACGATCCGGTTGTTGTAGCACGATCAGATGATGGTAAGTAGGAATGATACTAAATATTTAATAGTGGTTAAATTAAAAAAAAACCATTGAGTCTAATAAGCACTAACATGAATGACTTGTCTGTCTGCTTTAGACTAAAAAACAAGTGTACGATTGTTACGTAAAATCGCATACTAGGGTTTTCAATAACGAGGACTGTTTTAGAGCTATCTTTTTACTTTATTCTGGCGGCGTAGCAAGGAAGAGGGGGGTTATTTTTTCACTGAGTAGAAAAAGTGGAAATCAAAGCACAGAGAACAGATTAACAGGCTCGAAGAAAGTAGATTTTTTGTGTGTAATATCTGTCGGAAGCGCTCCCCAAAAAATAGTTTGCCAAACGCATAAAAATATATCCATGTACCGTCATCCGGGGCGAGATAGTGCCAAAAAAGCATATGTATTTATTGTTTAGCTCAGTATATACACAATTTAGGAAGTAAGTTGATTTCAAACCTGTCATTATGTACTAAATTGTTCAATTAACAACTACCGTAGAGATGGTTTAGTTTGAATGAAACCTAATTTTACTGGAAGTGCATAAACTTTGGCACAATCTCACCCCTTCTAGGGGGTGACATTGTGCCAAAAACATAAAGTTAGGCTAAAAACCTAAACAGTGAACGTAAGCATGTTTATAAACAATACACATAAATCTATACCTATAAAGAAGGATTTCTGTCTGTCTGTCTGTCTGTTCGTATGTTCGTATGAATCGAAAACTATTGAACCAATCGGCATGAAAATATGCATGTAGAGGTTTTTTGGGGCCAGGAAAGGTTTTAGTGATGGTTAGAAACCCCTCCCCCACTAAGAGGGGGGGCTCCCATACAAATGAAACACAAATTTCTGCATAACTCGACAACTAATCAAGCAAATAGAACAAAATTTGGCATGTGGGTGTTTTCGGTGACAAGAATTTATTCTATGGTAAATTGAGACCCCTCCCCTCTTTATAAGGGGAATTATAACTCCTCTCGTCTTTAAAAGGGGGGGGGGGGGCTTCCATACAAATTTCCTCATAACTCGAGAACTAATCAAGCAAATGGAACCAAATTTGGCATATGAAGGTTTTCGAGGGCAAGAATATTTTCTATAGTAAATTAGGACCCCTCCCCACTTTAAGAGTGGGGGCTCCTATACAAACGAAATACAAATTTCCTCCTAACTCGGGAACTAATCAAGCAAATGGAACAAAATTTGGCACGTGGGTGTTTTTGGAGACAAAATTTTTTTATATGATGAATTGGGACCCCTCCCCACTTTGGGAAGGGGGGCTCCTATACAAATGAAATGCAAATTTCCTCATAACTCGAGAATTAATCAAGCAAACGGAACCAAATTTGGCATGTGAAAGTTTTCTAGGGCATGAATATTTTCTATGGTGAATTAGAACCCCTCCCCACTTTGAGAGGGGGGGCTCCTATACAAACGAAATACAAATTTCCTCATAACTCGAGAACTAATCAAGCAAATGGAACCAAATTTGACACGTGGGTGTTTTTGGAGGCAACCATTTTTTCTATGATGAATTGGGACCCCTACCCACTTTGGGAAGGGGGGCTCCTATACAAATGAAATGCAAATTTCTTCATAACTCGAGAACTAATCATGCAAATAGAACCAAATTTGGCATGTAGAGGTTTCTGGATGCAAAAATATTTTCTATGGTGAATTAGGACCCCTCCCAACTTTAAGAGGAGGTGCTTCTACACAAATGAAATACAAATTTCCTCATAATTCGAGAACTAATCAAGCAAATGGAACCATATTTGGCATGTGGATGTTTTTGGAGGCAACCATTTTTTCTATGATGAATTAGGACCCTTTACCTTTTTAAGAGGGGGGGCTCTCATACAAACGAAATACAAATTTCTTCATAACTCTAGAACTAATCAAGCAAATGGAACCAAATTTGGCATGTAAGTGGTTTTGGACGCAAGATTTTTTTCTATGGTGAATTGAGACCCCTCTCTTCTTTAGAAAGCGAGTTATGGCCCATCTCCCCTTTAAGAGGGTGGTCTTCCATACAAATGAAATGCAAATTTCCTCTTATCTCGAGAACTAATCAAGCAAATGGATCCAAATTTGGAATGTGGGAGTTTTAGATGGCAGAAATTGTTTCTATGGTGAATTAGGTGTTGTAAATTGGCATCCAAAATTGTACACTCAACCCCCGCTAATATGAAAAACAGCTCGTTCAAATTGGGCGAGTTCATTTTTAATCTGAATATTTGGTAACTCTATTCATTTTCACACACGCGCAAGATGCGCACCCTATGAACTTGTTGTTTTGATTACACGAAAACAAACGTTTTGAAAACATCTCACACATGCGCGAATTCTAAAGGTTCGGTTTGTATAAAACAAAATTGGCTCGGCAGTTTCGACTAAAATGATCTATTTTGAGTGCTGGAGAGAGATAAGTTGCATATGAGCTATATTGCCAAAGCTCCTGAGCAAGAGGAAACGCATTAAGATTTTTTCCTTTTTTTTAATTTACCGGTCCACTTTAACGTCAATTGTGTGTGACGCTTGATCGGTTTTTAATGTGAACGCATTCATACCATCGGGGTACAGATTAAAAATGTTCAGATTAAAGAAGGTCATACCAACGGGGGTACACGGTATTCAAATTTTTCGTGTCGGTAATCAGCTGTAAATTAGCATTGTCAGCACTATAAGAAGGTTATCAGTAAAGTAGCTGTATATTTTACCAAAATAGCATTTATGTAGCCTTTAAGGCGATTGTGACGACAAAGATCATCCGAAATTCATGATTTATGTACAACACAGGTTAATTTGTGGCAATACGAAGTTTGTCGGGTCAGCTAGTATCAGTATAAAGTAGTTCACATGGGGCCGTCCATGAACTAAGTGGACTATCCAGCTTTTTACGAGTCATAATGGCGGACGTGTTCGTAATATTTGTACAGCATTTTTGATATTTTTTTGAAACGATGATTCTACAATTGATGAAGGGACGGTAAGGGACAGTAATGAAGAAGGATTTTTTTCCGGGAATGAAGGGGAAGGGTGGAAAGGAAGGGGGGTAATAGGTAGCTATGCTTAACAAGTTGTCGTTGTGACTCCTATCTTTTGTCCAATGCTGGAAGGTGCATGGGTCGAACCAAGCTGTAATCAGAGATTATAACCGGCGAAAACAACGCCATAGAAACTATAGTACACGTTTCTCCGACCAGATTATCTGATATTGATCAAGCTATTATCAACTATACCCTAAAATTACACAGTCGTCCCAATTTGACCAGAAGAGATGTTTCAACGATTCAACAGATGACTTCCGAATTATACGCTACCTTAGCCTCTAAAAGAGAGAAAATGCCAATAGTAATGGAACCTCAGGACTTCTATAATGTTAAGTTATTTTTAAACAGAATTAGTGGCGCTTTTGATTTTATCGACACCGACTACAAGATGTTCAAGTTTATTGAAAACATGGGTATGTTTCGAATATGAGAAATATTCGTATATAACTATTTCCTTTTTTAATAGGTATTTTTCGTCGACCAGAGGTAGTCACAGTGGAACAAGGTAGAGCTGTTTCAAAAGCTGGACACGAACTCAGTATAGAAGATGGGAAGAACTATTTAGTCGTGATGCCGCTTGCATTCCAGATTAGTTTTTTCGAATCCGAGAATGTGTTAGTCGAAGTGATACAGTTTATCAAACATCTTGAAACGTTAGACAACATTCAGAGCTTTGTGAATGGCGAGCTATACAACCAAATTAAGCGAAAGTATCCTCAGGATATTGTTATTCCGATCACTTTGTATGCAGATGAGTACGAGGTGAATGACACTCTCAGCTCACACAGTAAGAAACATTCCATTCAAGGTATTTATTCTACATTCGCTTGTTTACCGGAGAAATACGCATCAAAACTCTGTAATATTTTTATTGCCGCATTAGTTAGAAAAGTATCAGTCAAAGAAGTAGGATTGAATGTGTTTTTCAAATTTCTGATAGACAAATTCGCTTCGATTGAGAAATCCTCAATGCGATTCGTAGTTAACGGGCAGATAATTAGTGTGCGATTCGTTTTAGCGCTATTCCAGGGCGACAATCTAGGTGTGCACACTACATTACAATTCCAGTGTTTTAATTCTAATTACTATTGCCGGTTTTGTAAAAGAGCAAAAGAAAGTATGCAATGGGATTGCGACGAGCATCCAAATCTATTACGAACCGTGAAAAACTATAATGACGATTTAGAAACAAACGATCCTAAACAAACTGGAATCAAAACCGATTCAGTTTTCAATCAGCTGCCGTCTTTTCATGTTGTTCAAAACATAACTGTCGATGCTATGCACGATGTGTTCAGTGGAGGTATACTTAATTACGGTTTAACGGAAATTTTAAATTACTGTGTTTTCCAAAAACAGTGGATATCCCTCAACGGAATTAATATGATTAAAAACGAGTTCGCCAAAACTGTAGTAGATAATTGTTTAAGCAGAATGCCCAATATTACCGAATCATACTCTATAGAAAAAAAAATGCAAATCCATGACCATCAAAGCTACCGCATGTGAAATGAAGTGTTTTGCACATTATTTTACCCTTATGTACGGTTCTATTTTTCCCATGAATGATGCTGTATGGGAGTATTGTAAAATTTTGATACAATTGACAGATAAAATCCTAAGCTCGTCGTTTGATTCAAAAGATATAGAAGAGATTAAAAAATTAGCTCAAGATAACAATAGGTTATACACGCTCACGTTTAAAATGAACCTCAAGCCCAAACATCATTTCACACTGCACTATGGTACTGTTATAAAACAAAGTGGCCCATTGAGTAAAATGATGTGTTTCAGGTTTGAAGCTAAACACAAGCAATTCAAAGAATATGCACATGTGATCACCTCCAGAAAAAATATTTGTTACACCTTAGGATTGAAGGCTTGTTTAAATTATTCATATAATTTGCTGACTGGATTATTTTTTACTTCCGAAACTAAAGGAAACTTCTCTCGTTTGGACCTTAGCAATCAAATATATTACAACAAACTGTCAATTCCATTTCCTTTCTCATCTAGCGCCCCAGTTTTTGCATCTGAATGGGTGTATCATCTAGGAGCTTTATACAAACCCGGATGTTTTCTTGTTAAAACTGAAATACTGAGCATGAATCCATATGAGATCATAAGTTTGCTTAAAGTAAACCAGGATATTTATATTTTATGCCAGGCTTGGGAATTAGGAGAATATGATGAGCATTTTTTGTGTTACAAGCTCAAAGACAAAGTTAATTCTTTTCATATTTTTGGAATAAGTTACTTCGATGGTCCACCTACAGAAATTCATAGAATAAACAATGTAAATTACTTTAAAAGAAAGGTGAATTTCTCCACAATGAATTCCTAATACAACGTTATAATGTAATATAATGTTAAAATTATTATATAAATAAAATTATGTAAACATTAATGCAAAACTTGTAATAAATCGAAGCAATACAGTTTTATAAACAATTACAACACATTAGGTGAGAATACGATAAAAAAAAGATAAGTTAAAGAGATCGATGAAAAAATTATGAATAAACTAGTTCATTGAAAATGAAAATAGTTAATAAGTTCACTAAAACTATTAGATATTTTAAAAAAATAAATAGTAATTTTAGCATAGCTTAGCAATTTTAATACACTACTTTACTTTTTATGCGAATTTCGGAATTTACGTGACTGGATCAACTGGATTGTAATATCATAAGTCGTAAAAATAATACTACAGTTCAAATACGTGTAAACATGCATTTTCAACTCTTAAGTGTAATATCACATTCATTATCATGCATCAAGCATTATTTTCAATACTTTTCTATCGGAGAATTCAATAGTTTTTACCTATAGATCTTATAACAATTTTGTCATTAGCTTCTATGCGCAGTACTGTAATGTTTTAACTCTGTTAATTCATTAAATCTATTAACACCGGCGTTTTAAAATTGGTATGATGTAATATAAAAGATATAAAATGGAAACACTAATGAGTTATGTGTGGTACACATAGGTGTCATGAGTCCATCATGGGTCGAATATATGTAACGCCAGCCATACGTTGAATGTTTCACACATAAAGGACATTATGATGAATAATAAATGTATAATGTATAACACTTATGAGTTATCTGTTATATAGTTGTGTGTCATGAGTCCGTCACAATTGGTTTGTATGTGATACAGATAATACTCTGCATGTTTGACACATATTCAATGTAAAGCGTATTTTCCATTGCATCATTCTATAGAACTTTCCTTATAGCTTCAACGTTTCTTTTTTTATGAGTGTACGATGAATGGAAAACGAGTGTTATGTCTGTTTGTCTGTGCTTAAAGTTTACTCAAATATGACACATGGGGCTTTAGTGTCCATCTAGCGTTGTTCAAGTGTAAAAATGTAAACATTGTTTAATTTTGCAGATCTGCTGAAGAGGAACATAATTGAGCGGATAAGAAGTTTTATGGATTGTGGCTTCGCAGTTTTCGGAGATTTCAGAGAGAATGGTCAAACACGCAACGGAAAGTTTCTTATCAAGACGAGACGCTGAGAGCGAATTTGGCAACGGCTAGAGCAATATGAACTTAATGTTTGCCCACAGACTAATAGACGTAACACTTCGAACAAATTTTCTAACAAAACATCGTTTCATTGACACCCCTAAAACTTGGGAAAAACTCTAGCATCACCTGGTGCAGTCTTCGCGCTACGCAGAGTAGGTTGCTATAAATTTAGCAATGCTATTAATTTACTTGTATAATATCTGACATCAGCGCCAGCGCAGGCGAGCGACGTTCTCACGCAGCGACTGTTGTTTGAGTCTTGGCTTCCCAGGTAACCAATAAGCATTAAAATAAGCAGTAAATCAGTCGTTTATTAGCATCCCTGGCGTTTTATACCGCAGGTTGTTGTTAATCAGCTTTTTGACTGCATAACTGTTGTAAATTGGCATCCACAATTCTTTTTAAATTCTTCTTGTTGGTAACAAGCTGCAAATAAGCATTGTCAGCACTATAAGAGGGCTAGCAGTAAAGTAGCCGCATATTTTGCCAAAATAGCATTTAAGTAGCATTTAAGGCAACTTAAATGCTTTATGGCTTGCTTTTAAATTGCATTGGAAATGCTTATTGGTTACCTGGGTTAAGCAAAACTTTGAAATGATCGTTTTTATTGACGATGGAATGAGGCTTCAGTGTTACGTCTGTGGTTTGCCTCTGAGTGCACTCGAATGTTTGATTCGCATCAGGATTGTAAAAAGTATCCTGAGCCGCCTTTTAGGAAATCATGGCAAACCACTACAAAAGTTTGAATCCGTTCAGTTATGTTCCATCTCAGCTGATCTGCAAATTGAAACAATGTTTGCATTTTTACACTCGAACAACAAACAATCATGAATGTTTCCATAGGCTTTGAACCATTTCGCGAAATTTTCAACTTTTTGGTTAAAATTTGATAGTTCGATGGTTATTTCTCCTTGAGTGGTTAAAATCAGTTCAGAATGTGAACCATTTCATATTTGAGGGATTGATAGTTTTTTTGCTCAATGAGAGCATATAAGGTGAGGATGAAAATATTGTTTTTTCTGTCCGAGTTAAAATCGGAGGAATTTTTGATGTTCATTTGCTTTTATTCGATAGATAAAATTCATCTCATTTTAACCCGAGTTGTTTGAACAAATTTATAATGCGATGAGCATCCATACCAATGTAAAAAAATCTAACGAAAAATCAGTGAAACTTGTCGAAGCTCTCTTCCTCACCTGTGCATATCTCATTGGCTCTCAGAACTTGGTTAAAACTAACCATGCTCCCGAGCAGAGTTATTTTCGGAAAACCATCGAACTGTCAAATTTTAACCAAAAAGTTAAAAATTTCGCGAAATGGTAACTCCGTCAGGGCAAACTCGACGCTGCAATGAATGTCAAAAGATTATTCCGCCATTATCGCTCATGGAAAGCTGGATACATTAAATATATCTGACTTTTTTGTCGTTTTCTAGGTTCGAATCTCTAGAACTTTGACTTGAACCAAAAACATTCCATCAAGAAGACTGGTAACTCTGCCAGAAGTCGAGAGAAAGTAACAGCAATGCTGTCTGCCGAGTTAAAGTTGAACTAACACATACTAATGTGTGCAAATCAAAATTTGGATGTACACAAACACGTATGCAATGCATTCGCGTTGACTAACGTAAGCTGCTGTCACATCCAAAAGTTTACTGTAGGGGTGAAGCAGAATGGGAATTATTTAAAGAACGCGAGAGATCGCAACATTATGGCAAATTTTCACCCGTACTCTCCAATGGGAAGTTCTATGCGTGTGCAAGAGATCGATTAATGCCGTCTACGCGAATTGCCACGCTCGCACACATCTTTTCCTACACCAATACATGTACAGACAGCTTCAACTTTAGTTGGGAGGGGCGCCCTGTTGCTTCTCTGCCAATAAATGAGAAATTGGCTAATATGCCACGAACATGAAATTGAGAAAAATGCAATTTTATTGCTTTTGTGTGTCGAAGAGGTTTAACGCGGTAATGGCAACCTGTTTAATGTGCATATTACCCGTCATACATGCTGGAGCCATGCCGTTGAATTGAGACGATACCTGTGGCCAAACTCCCTCCGGGGAACATTTTTAGCACAGTAGCCATTTTTTCATTTATATACACAAGACAAGAAGTTATCAATTATTTTATGCTGGTGAGTCTTCAAAATGGATTTAAACTATTTGTTAGATTCAATTTAATCACGGTAACGCTAGATGATAAAGAGCCCCAAATTATTCCTACGTTACATCCCGTGCTAATATTCTATTCGACCGGTATCGTTCTTCAAAGCGCTCTACAACAACCTATGCGCTTAAGTGGCTCGCTTGCATTAGAGGCTAAATGAATACGAGGTCATTGGCTGATCGTAGGCTGATTTTGGCTCTCTACTCTGGTTGGTTATACGAGGGGAATCGGCTTGATCCCGGCCCGCGAACATTGGCTAATTGAACACATATTAATCAAGGGTTTAGTTTTAGTTCGTTTGTAAAAATTTAAATGTTTATCCCAAAATTTAGCGTACATGTGAATGCATGCGAAGAGTTCTTTACAGTGATAACGCATCACGTTTTAAAATAAATATTGGCAATCATCGTGCAATTAAAAAACGAAATTCGCTAATCGCATATTCGCATCGCCTCATTCGTGCAATTAGCAAACGAGTGCTGTAATCATTAGTAACCAATCGCATTGCCCGAAAAAGACACCGTTACCCTATATACTTGTCTAATTTTGGGATCAGCAGCTGAATGGGTTCAAGTTTTATGAACCTGCCACCGGTGTCGTTGTGCTAGCGGAAAAGAAAATTAAATATTGGGTTCGTTTCATTTATTTTTGACTGCTTACCAACTATCGTCGCTACTCGCTGTGTGTGATTCCTGTTTTGGCCATTCAGCAGGAAAGATCGGAAAGATACAGTTCGGTCGGAATCGAGTGAGTTTCTCCGTTCGCTTCCACTTTCGAGTGATTGATTTTGATATATCGTGCGGGTGATACATTCGAGTGATATAGCTTCGGTGGGTGTGTAAATGGAACATAACATTTTTCCATCCAGCTCCTGATAATTGCCCTATCAGGCAGATCTCGTGAAGGTGATTTATATCAGTACCGTCAGTAAATACTGCGGTGAAATAAAAGTGACACGGGATTTTTACGATTTTTGTTGATTTTTCACGTCTCCACTTTCGCCCGTGCCAACCAGGCCGGTTGAACTGGGGACTGGGTTGCCATTAGGGTGAAAGTTCACATCAGGAACTATGCGGCTGTTCCTCTTATTTCTCTGAAATTTTTAACTTTTGCTAGCATAAGACATTTTATTTTTTCGGAATTGAAATAAACCGTGAATTAAATTGTAATAAAAGAAACGATTTGTGATTTACGTACGGAAACATAAATAATTTTAAATAAAAAGGACCTTTGCAAAAAAAACTCGAAATCGTTGAAATGAGTCAAACATCATGCTAGTGGCAACACTGGTGTTGTAAACGCTGATGTGACGGCAGGCTTCAAGTATATGTATGCGTGTAGACACGCAATCCACAACAAGTTCTCGGCGTTGCTTGTAGCGAACGTAGCGAGCGAGTATTTTACGAAGTTGACAACTACTAGCAACTGCAGCACCGAACGACGATGACTGGTTGCGGACTGGCTACGGTTGGTTCACTCACCGACTGACTGTGTTGTGTTGATTGACAGAGGCCATCTTTCGACGAAGTGAGACGTATTTTTTGTGTTTCTCGTACGGAATTGCGTGAATAGTCTGTAAAAGATTTTTGTCCCTTTAAGACTAATTGGTGGCCCGTTGCCATCGGATTTTCCGGTGTTTCGAAGACGAAAATTTCGGAAAATATCCTACGACTGGTTAAAGTGCACGTTTCAGTTTGCAGCGAGTGTAATTTTTTTTTGTGAAATTCGAAATTTATCGGTCCGTTGTGTGTGTAGTGCATTGTGCAGTGTGTGTGCACCAAATCAACGACAAAAGCGAATGAGCGAAAAATAAGAAAAATATACTTTGGAGTACGACGAAGAAGCAAAAAGTGGATTTCTTTTGCGGTTTGCGTTTTTATTCGGTACTCTTGTGATTGGAATTTGGTTCGTTTTTACCTAGGCGTTTACTCTGTACTTATGTGTTTTATTTTAAATTTCTTTTCGGATTTTCCTGTTGTGAAGCAGTGTATAGTGGCCTGAAAGTTTTCCTTTTCAATCAAATTGCGTAGTTTTTTGTGTTATGTGTGAGCTGATTTGGCTTCGAAAAGTAGAGAGAGAGAGTGCATAAATAACAGCGAAGAAAGCCGATGTCAACAATAGGTTGGCAAGACAGATAAAATCACTGGAAGGCTCTGGCGGCATACGTGAAGTGTGCCGTTTTCCGGTAAACCAGTAGTGAACGCTCGGTTGCTACCACGGATTGGCGGACAGGGCAACGGGGTCTTCTCCGAATAACCAAGGGCAACCACGACAAAAACAACCCACTGCAGTGTGCGGACCAGCAGCGAAGTACAACCAATTTCCGGAGGGGTGCGTCCAAAAGCCAATGTTTAAATGGACGCAACATCCATCATTACGCAGGTTTCGCGCGATGACGAGCAGCAACTCAACAGCAGCTATCCAGGTGAAAAAGGTAAACATGCTAGCGAGTTAAGGAGGAGGGTCTTTTTATGGAGAAGGTTGACTGACGCACTTCCGGACTCTACAGCGGAAGAGAAATTTCAAATTTGTTTTGTCTTGTCTGACGCCTCGGGTATCGCAGAAGAAGAAAAATCATTTAATCTTGACGTAGGACTAAGTCTTTGTCTACTATACTGAGTAGCCCTTTGTGAAAACGGACTCGAACTTTGGAATAAAACGTTTAAAATTCTATAACATTTAAATTTAATCGTCTCTATATCGTTGAGTCACAACCCAGGTAACCAACAAGCATTTCTAATGCAATTAAATACAATATGCATTTAAGTTGCCCTCTTAAACGCTATTTTGGCAAAATATGTGGCTACTTTACTGCTAGCCCTCTTATAGTGCTGACAATGCTTATTTGCAGCTAGTTACCGACACGAAGAATTTAAACAGAATTGTGAATGCTAATTTACAACAATTATGCAGTCAAAAGGCTGATAAACAGCAACCTGCAGTATAAAACGCCAGGGATGCTAATAGATGCGATCTACCAACAACGAAAACTCAGAAAAATAACTATTTTCAATGCGTTTGCAGTCATAGAAGAGCTTTAAGCTTCAGTCCTATACTTTTTCTGGCAGACTGATTAAAATACCTTTTGTTTGGTATCAAAATTTTTTAAATTGGTTTAGTGGTTCAAAAGTATAACTTTTTAAAGAAAGAAATGTTGGGAAAATGACGAATGACGAAAAATTTACACTTTCTTGACTGGTTAATATTTAAAGATAACAGAATTTTATTCCCCTCAGTGCTTCGAGAAAATGCTATGAAATCGGCTCATACTGGCCATATAGGTGAAGTTGCTATGAAAAGAATAGTCAGGGATTTTTTGGCGGCCAGGAATGTCTAGTCTAGAAAAGATCTACTTTTTCTCAGATGGAACAAGCAAAAGCAAAACAAAGCCATGGGTATAAACGTCCTTAAGAATTTGACCTTTCTTGCGCTGGCGCCTGAACAACGATCCTGCTAACTACAGCAGCACCATGGTAAAGGTCCATGCAATAAATTACGAGGAGTATTGAAGAGTATTAAATACGCTGCAAGAGTAGGTTAAAGTAGCACACGTTATAACTATGGAAAAAGGTTGGTCTATTCCATAGGAACGGAGCCTTTTCCCGAAAACCTGCGCTGAGAATCGCGGCTAACACGCTGACAGACGAACAGCGTCACGCGCAGTACCTTATAGGTCGCAAGGGCCTGCATAGTGTTGTCCTGCCAGTAAAAACAAGTAGGATTAAACTTCTCGGTCAGTGGTTTCTATAGTAGACGGAGGAAGAAGCACAATTTAAGTCTATAAATAGCCCAACGCACCAGATGGTGGAGTTTACGGATATGTCGCTAGCTTAAAAAGGGGGTTGTGCAGTCTCCTTTTGTCAGCGCCTCTATGGTTCAAAGGTACCAGCTAGCCATATGCCCTGGCGGGTGTTGTGGGTTCGAATTTGGTTATAATCTCAGCTTATAGCTTGGTTCGACCCATGCACCTATCCGCTCTTTTCCTTCCACTATAAAAATTTTTCAATAATTTCGCCTTCCGCCCTTTCATCAATTGTAAATGAACTACCGTTTAAAAAAATATTACGGAAAAAAAACTTTATTCATGAACTATTTCAAAATACTCGTAAAATCAATTGCAATCGTGCGAAACAAACTTCTGGAACTCTATCATTCAAAGCTAAATTTTTTTTTTTTTTTTTGAAAAATATGTCTGAATTTCGAAGGCTTGCTGCACTGGATTCAAGCTTTTAACATTGAAAGTAAAGGTATTTTATACGGATTCCAGTGGTGGGATGTTTTGTTCACAGTACGTGTCTTTTTCTAGCAGTTACGTCAGAATGAAGGACATTCTGTCCTACTTTTCTCAATACAAAGAGATGTAAATTCAATGTTTTTGGATTTTGCTGGAGTTTTTTTTTATTATAAAAATGATTTTTTTTCGTAGAATAGCTGATATAACTTTAGATTTTACGCAAACTTTTCAAAGCTCAAAGGAATTGTGATTAAAACCAAGTGCTTAATATATCTTTTATCAAAAACGCCTCTGTTAAAATTTAACAACGAATGAAGAATCACATACAGTCAGTCCTGCGTCACCCTTTCGTACATCCCGTGAGCACGTACACCTTGAAATTTTTTTTAGCGCTGACTGCAGTTTAGTAATCTCTGTCTGTATAGCGCGGCATTCATTTGTGCTGCAAATTCCAGCGCGTAAACCTGTACCAATCGAATCACTCAACACAATGGCATTAGCTAGTTTATTCATAATTGACCCTTATTCGGTGTGATAGCAGCGGGAATTTTAACTCAGCTGCTCGGGTGGAATGGAAACTACATCGCTGATCAGGAGCAACAGCAGCAGCAGCAGCACCACCACGTAATAGGAAGTTAACCTGAAAGTGGAAGGGTTGCTGCAGAGAGGATGTGGTTGTGCATTCCGGTTTGATTCCAAGCAGAAAAGGTGTGCGGGGCTGGGCTGGGCAGGTAGGGCGGCGGTGAGAAGGAGCAGCGGCCGATTTCCAACTTGATTTCAATCGGAACAGTGTAAATATTTCTGCAGTGAAGTAATAAGA
The DNA here is from genome assembly GCF_943734655.1 of Sabethes cyaneus. Classification (NCBI taxonomy): domain Eukaryota; kingdom Metazoa; phylum Arthropoda; class Insecta; order Diptera; family Culicidae; genus Sabethes; species Sabethes cyaneus. Next base: position 64,462,968 of record NC_071354.1, read on the forward strand.
GAACAGCGGCAGCGGTAGAGCAAATTACTATTCGATACAGAATACACACTACTACAGTAATTTTGCTGCGCCCATCTCGCGTGGTTGAGTTTCACCAACACCAGTACGGGGTTTGGACCGATCGCTCGGCGGTTGCACAAATTCATCGGTACGAGTTACTCTGGCACTCTGGCAGTCCAGTTTTTATCTGTTTATTGCCGCGAGTTCGTGCCAGACATACACGCATGCAGCTAGAGATATTTTCCTTTGTATAGATAGGATAAATAAAAGTACAGAAACCCGAAATTTGATTGGCTTGTAGTATGTGTACATTCGAGTGGAAAACAGACAGCATTTCACGGACGTCGACACACAGCTACGTTGAGGCGGCTTATTTATATTTATGCCGACTGTCTCGACTCCACCCCCTACACCTTCCATCCACCATCCCGTACAGGAAACAGTTTAAAAGAACTGGCACTGTTGAAGAGCGGATTTTTTTTCACCTGGCTGACAGTAGTACTGGGGGTCAAATTGAAATTCGAAAGTTTCGTAAGCATTCCTACCTACTGCGGTTTTCCATTCGAGTATTTCCGGGTGGAAAACCTCAGTCTAGCGAAAAAAAATCTACACGTCTTCCTACTATGCCGGGTGGGCAATCGACGTTCGTTCAGTCAGACCAGGAGGGTGGATTCGGTTGATTCGCAAAACTGAAAAGAAAGCGCATGAAGTGGTTTCAGTTTCGTTTCTCTGTCTCACTTCGTATACGTACAACTCTGAACGATTTGACTTAGTTGGTGCTTCACTGAACAACTTTCGAAGAAGATAAAAACGATGATGGACTCGAAGATTACGAACGTCGGAGCGAGGTGCTGCTGACCCGGCGAGAAGCACCTGTTTCGCCTTTATTCCGTCAGTCCTCGCAAGACAACTGGAAAAAATCATTTTTGTTCAGTCGAATGATTTTTTTTATTTGAAAATGGTTAATTTTAGAATACAGTTTGATCTGTAAAACAAGTTGCGTCGGCTCTAGCAACACTGCCAGGGCGCGAGAAGGTGTGGTTCCAAGCGCTCAAGTGCCATCGAATACAGTTATGCAGCGAGCCTTTCGTTTTGTTCTTGCAGCTTTTATCCACTTTATACCTATCTAACAATTCAGCAGCACCTGAGCTCATGCACCAAAGCGACCGAACCGAACCGAACCGACGATGAGTTGACGGGAGACGATAGCATGTGATTGTTTCGCTTTTTTTATCGGTCAAACCAAAATTGGTACGTACCTACACGCGAACACCGATTTGGAGAAACCGAATGTCAGCGCGGGCTAGTTAAAATTCAAACCTTGAATCTCTGCCAACAACGACGGCGGGGTGTGTGACGTGCCTCTGTCTGTCCATAAAAGCCATTAACACTGATTGCCGTGCGATATCGCGTTCGCGACACCTGACAAACAAGATTCTGCGGGGTCGTCTTGTGTCGTTTTGTCCACCACACCACAACCAACCGTCATAGCAAAAAAAACATGATAAATGGTCGTGAAAAAATGAACGGAAAGTACCTGCGCTTGTTCCCAACATTACATTTTTCTGCAGTCTGAAAGTTTTTTTTTTGGCGATCTGGTCGGCTCACTCCAATAAAGAGCGAGTGGCCAAAAGGAACAACATTATTGTTTTAGGAGCACACTTCTTTACGGTCAATCTAAATTTAGCATTTATCGCAAACTAAAAGCAGCGGTCGATAGAAGAAAAATGCGGTTGAAGTTAAAAAATTTGCTCAAATTCGATGGTTGTGTATTTAAGAGTAGATCACTCGTCTGTGTTTGGAACAGTTCAAATGTATGAATTGAGCATTGGGATCGAAGGGTCTTCGAATTTCCTAAAACTTTGTACACGGGCATAGTGGATAAAAGAAGGTAATTTTAAAAAAATTCTAAGTATATTATTTTCCCACAACATCTCAAGGGAAATTTTCCGATTTTCTCGGAAATCGCTTTTTTCATCGTAGACGTCGTAGAACAAACATTGTTGTTGACAATAAAACCCAAGAAAGGAATTTTCGTAAACAATTTAGTAAAAAAAAAATCGGAATATACTTTTCCTGAATAAAACTAAGAAAATTTAAGAAAAAATACTAAGAAAAAATTGAATGTAAATGCGGTAGGAATGGACTAAGTATCATTAATCAACGATTTTTCCACGATTGCAACCATTTTATGTTTAAAAAGTACACCTCAAACTATTCGGCTGATGCAAGTAAGTTTTTGACTCCCTGCGGTAAGACGTAGTTCTACGGCAATAAAAATATTAACCAAACTTGTGTTTTTAGTCCTTGAGCTTGAAATGCGGTCAGGCATTAATATTAATATTTTTTTGAAACGATGGTTCTACAATTGATGGAGGGACGGTATGGGAAAGTAATGAAAATTTTGGGAATGGAGGGGAAAGAGTGGAAAGGAAGGGGGGGGTGGGGTAATTGGGAGCTATTCTTAACAAATTGTCGTTGTGACTCCTACCTTTTGTCCAATGCTGGAAGGTGCATGGGTCGAACCAAGCTATAATGAGAGATCCGGAGTGATTCGCGATTGGGGCTCAACTGGCAAATTGTAAATAAATCGTTTTATTACACCATCAGCCTTAAAAAGACTGATTATATCCTTGGCAAGAATCCTTCCTTCTGTTTCGTTAGAATTATTTAAAACAAGTTTTTATTGATGGGCGATAGAAGTGTTTAATCAAAACAAAACACAATTTGCAGTTTAGTCCCTCGCATTGTTATGAAGTGACAGGCTTTTTGCAAATCGTGTTGTAAACAGGCGATAGTAAACAGCGAAACTGCGTTGTTTTCAAAGCACAGGCGTAAACAGGCGAAACTAAATAAAAAAAAAATCAAAACAAGGCGAAACAGGGCTGGGCGAATCTCATTGTCAAAATGCTTTGAGGCTCATTCCAAGGGGTTCAACTATAAAACTTAGATTTTGAGCTTGAATGCACAAATTTTATGCAGTATTGTTTTGAAATTATAAGATTGATTTATTCTACACCAATTTATGTCTTTAAACTTGATTTTTGTAACTTTTATTTAAATTATGACTTGAAAATGTACTGGCAAATTATCACAGTGATATTTCTCATTGTTCACACTTTGTTAGTTGCGCCCTTATCGCGAATCACTCCGGAGATTATAACCGGATTTTAACCCACAACACCCGCCAGGGCGTGTGGCTCGCTGGTACCCGTGTACCTTTGCACCATAGAGGCGCTGGACAAAAGGAGACTGCGCAACCCCCCTTATTAATGTAGCGACGTGTCTGGTGTGGGTTATATTTTAGACACACAAATTGTGCCTCTTCCTCCTACTGTAGAAACCGCCATGATTTTTTCGCACATAATTGTGCACGCAATCGATCGTCACGTACCCAAGGTAGTATATTCGTCAAACAGCAAGCCCTGGGTGACCCGCGAGCTTCGCATGTTAAAGACTGAAAAAAGGGCTGAACTTAGGATATATTCCAACTGAACCTGGAAGACGCAAGAGCTCTACAGGAGCAGAGCAAGTGCGCTGAACTTCTAGTTCTAAATTGCAAAAGCAGCAAATATCGGTTGAGACCTTGCCAATTCTCTTTAAATAGCAAAGAGTGGGACAATGTCCGGTGAGGAGTCCCGTGATTGTGCGCAGTTCCTTACGCGTTAAGGTAAGTGGTTTGTTAACCACTGCAGGGTCTGGGTAGATAAACTGTTTAGCTTGTCTACAGCCTTGCGCTTTATACCAACTGGATGCTATTTCTAGCTTTTCCCAGGTCAGTAATTCGCTTTTGACAGCGGATATGGAGGTGCCCAGAAACGGTTCGGGGCCAATGAACTGATGAGTAGATCCTTGTCTCGCTAGGCTATCGGCAGGCTCATTGCTTTTGATTCCGCAGTGTCCAGGCATCCAGAATAATGAAACTTTGGTTTGGTGGGAGAGCTCCCTCAAGGTTGTGCTGCCATCCCAAACTAATTTGGATGCACATTTGGTGGACTTGAAAGCCAGTAGTGCAGTCTGGCTGTCCGTGAAGATTCCGATTTTAGCATACCTATACTTTCGTTTTAGACATATCATGGCGCAGATGTATATTGCATATACTTGTGCTTGGAACACGGTGGGTCATTTGCCCAGTGGAAGGGCTTTCTTTATTCCGGGTCCGTAGACTTCAGAACCTGTGAAAGTCTCAATTTTTGATCCATCTGTACAGAAGCCGATGGTACCGGATGGAAGAACAGGCCCTCCATTGCTCCATCCATGTTAGGTCGTACCTCCATCCTGTCAGAGATTGTCGTTACTAGGGGTGATAGTTTGACCTCCCTTAGTACTACGCGAAGGTGACCAATTTGATCGCCCTCAAGTATGTTACGACGCCTCTGCATCCTTAGTGCACCGAGTTCGGCTTCGTTCTTCACACGAAGATGTAAAGGTAGCAAGCATAACATTGCCTCCATGGCTGCAGTTGGTGTAATGCGCATGGCGCTGGTCACTGACAAACATGCCAGGCGTTGAACTTTGATTAGCTTGGTCTGCGCTGTCACCTAATTTACCTTTGGCCACCATACAAGAGCGACATAAGTTAGCCTAGGCCGTGCAATAGTAGTGTATGACCAAAGGGCTAGTTGAGGTTTCAGTCCCCAGGTTTTGCCAAACAGTGAACTGCATGCCCAGATGGCTGTTGTTGCTTTCTTGACAGCATAGTCTAGGTGAGCGGTCCAGTTCAGTTTATGATCTAAAATAATACCCAGATGTTTAACTTCATTGCTGAAGATTAGTCTGATTCCATTCAGTGTAGGGGGAGTAAAAGTATGCCTCCTCCGCCTAGTAAATGGTATCACGATTATTTTGGAGGGGTTTATATTAATTGAGGAGTTTAGAGCTCCTTGCATACGACTGGACAGCACTGCGTCAAATTTACCTCTGACAATGAATACCACGTCGTCGGCGTACGCAATGACCTCATAGCCTTGCTGTGATAGCTTGCGCAAGAGTGCGTCGACCACCAGTGACCAAAGCAAGGGGGAGAGAACTCCTCCTTGAGGACATCCTTTGATCGCTGAGATTATGATCGACGTATCTCCCAATGAAGCTGTGATTTCCATGCTTGACAGCATTGCTTCAATCCAACTCATTGTCGGCTGATCAGTTCCTTTATTAAGGAGAGCCGTGTGCACCTTCAATGTCAAGAAAAGCACAAGTGCCGTCTCTTGGTAATGAAGCGACTTCTCAATTAGCGTCACTATAAGCATGTTGATCCTCCATGTAAAGGAGAGTTCTTTAGAAACTCGCTACGGATTATCCGTGATTTTTTCCATCAACTTGAGAAGTGTTGATGTCAGACTAATTGGTCTGAAAGCTTTTGGCATAGTTTTATCTTTTTTGCCTGCCTTAGGTATGAACACCACCCTGACCTTCCGCCAGTTTGCCGGGACATGTCCCAACGTAAAACTGGCACGAAAGAGGTCCGCTTTTTGTAAGAAGATGGGAAGTATGCCATCCGGGTCCGGAGACTTCATTGGTTCAAAGGAGCTGAGTGCCCAATTGATTGAAGCCTCCGTAGAACCGAGTCGCTTGACTTGACCTCGCTCGCTTGACCTCGTAGCTCGCCAACTGATTGCGACAGTTGCAGGTTTTCAATCAAATGCGTTTGCGGCCTCATCTGGAATCCCACAAGGTAGCCATTTGGGACCGTTAATCTTCCTATTGTACTTCAATGATGTCAACTATGTACTCAGAGGTCCCCGTTTATCCTTCGCCGATGATTTGAAGATGTACTTGAAGATACGTTCCAAGGACGATGCAATTTGTCTTCGACAAGAGCTTGACACTTTTACGAATTGGTGCAATCTGAACTGCATGCTCGTCAATCCTGAGAAGTGTTTCATTATTTCTTTTGCCCGTATCAGAGAACTCGTCATTTTCAACTACAAGCTACGCGCTACAGAAATCCGACGTGTCGACCAGATAAAGGATCTCGGCGTTATTTTAGATAGCCAGTTATCGTTTAAATGGCATATTTCTTACATTGTGGACAAGGCATCTAGAACATTGGGATTCGTCTTCCGCATCGCTAAGAGCTTCACTGACGTATATTGCCTCAAGGCATTATACTGTGCACTCGTCCGTTAGACTCTTGAGTACGGTTCCGTTGTTTGGCATCCATATTACCAAAACGGGATGCAAAGGATTGAAATGAATCAGTTCAACGCCGCTTCTTACGCTTTGCTCTTCGTCGTCTACCATGGCGAAATCCGTTCCAGTTGCCGAGTTATGAAAGTCGATGCCGATTAATACACTTGGAGACACTACAGACACGGAGGAACATCGCAAGAGCTCTGTTTGCTGTCGACACGTTGCAGGGAAGAATTGATTATCCTGCTATTCTTGCGGCGTCTATTCTAAACGTGCGTCCCAGGGCACTGCGGAACAACTCAATGCTGATGGTACCTTTTCAACGCACCAACTACGGACGAAACAGCCCATTGACTGGTATGTAGGGATGGCACAATCACTTTGACTTAATTCACATTCATTTGACAGTACCGTCTCAGTCATGCAGAATTTCAAAAAGTTGTGTATGGGACGATTGAAGAACTAGTTATTATCTACAACTTTTCTGAATAAAGTATTGCTGTAAACACAAAAGTTTACGGTGCTTGTTAAATTTTGCTTGGCTGAGACGGTACTGTCAAATGAATGTGAATAAAGTCAAAGTGATCGTGCCATCCCTGCTGGTATACAGCGAGTTTTCCATCGGGTTGCATTCGCTTTTGATTTTAATTTGTCACGTGAAACGGTCCGTCGTAACCTTTCCATGTTTTTTTTCCCACAAATGACGACTAAGAAAATTGTTAGTGTTTGTAATTGTAATTTCTTGACTGTGATTGTTATTAGATTAAGCTACTTATCTATCATTGGGACTATAGTCTGTTGATGTCGACTTAATAAATAAATAAATAAATAGCATTCTGTTGAAATCCTGGAAGTCGAAACAAGGCAATGAATTTGGCTAATAATGCATTGTGATGAAGATTGCATTGGCGGTGTGCTCTCTTTGAATTCGTCAAAAATGCGATGCGGTAGTGTAATCCATTCAGTTTTTCTTCCTAAAAGGGCAAATCGAAGGTTTAAATATTTAAATTCTGCTTAGATGCAGTTTATTGCTCAAAAAAGTAGTCTTTTGTTAAACCTTAGAGCACAGACAAACAGACATAACACTCGTTTTCCATTCTTCGTGCCGATTAAACCGTCATTTCGAATTTGGGCTTAGTTGGGAATGTCTCCGTTTTGGTCAAAGTGGCGCTTTTTGACGAAAGAAGAATTCCCCATAAAAAATACTTGCTATTTCGAGGGATACTCCTGTTGCTGTTTGATATTTGGGAATGTTGATCATAGATGGTGCTAGTGTTCAGGCTAAATGTGTGGTACGATAATTTTAGTTGATTTTTCTTCCAAGAGTTATGTCTGTTTGACTGTGCTTAGAGCTTAAAGGCTTTCTTCTGAAAGAGCTTTATCTTCTTACGTCATAAAGTTAACATTCAAAACGTTGAAATCTCGAACCGAAATAAAATTGCCAAGAAATTGTTGGTGATTCTTCATGTTTGGATAATTCGAAGATTGAAAATCTAACTTTCGATGCGAAGTAATAACAATAACGCGTGATGCTATCTTTTAGCGATTAATGTGAATCTAAATATTTTTGTGATACCTATTTTTGATATGATGTATTTTCTTAAAAATCTTTTCGAAATGAAAATCATTCAACATAAAATGCAGTGGGACAAGTTAACCACAAAAACTTTTATACTGTCAGCTCCTTATTTTGTCCAGGCCATAATTTATAGCAATTCTAATAAAATCGTAAAGCGCTGAGTTTTTTTAAAACGACTTTTATGCTTATAATTATGAACACGAATGATGACTCACATATCAGCAGCATTGACACTGCGGACTTTATCGATTAGCCATTTAGAAGCTTTATCAACCGAATCGAATCCCTTTATGACACATCGGAGACCGAATTACAGGCACCCGAGACGGGTGATGATGGCCTGCACAAAACACTGAGTAAAAAAGACAACCCTGAATCTTCACAAAAAAAAATGGACGAATCGCTTCTATCTCGCATCTCAGTCTATCAGCTTAGTAGCAGGTTGAAAAGTGAGTGATTTCAATCATCGTGACTCATCTTTAACATTGCAGCCTACCAGGTACCTGCCTGCCTACTTTACTGTCAACAGCCGTCAAGTGAGCTTCGCGATAACGAACTGCGGGCAAAGAGAAATCAACACACGGACTTAAGATAAGAGGTTAGGTGAAGTCATACAGACGGTCCGAGAGCAAAACCAGAGATACCCGGCGCAGAGCACCACTTAGCACCCGAAGAGATATTCGCAGCGTATGTGGTGCGGTACGAATCAATTTGCTTTGAACAATTAGCCATCTTAGTTGGAACTGGAAAAAAATAGAAATACTGTACGCAAAAAAGTCTGGCCAAATCTGGCATTAATGTACTCTAGGACTAGCGCTTCCGACGCTTTAATTTCTTAATGGCATTGGCAGCGTCTTGGTTTGTCTCTAGAGAGTCTTGACCTTCGACAGCTGCCGACTCGATTATCTGTCTTTAAACAGCGATTATAGTGTCGCTGAGAAGAAATTATGAAAAATTTAAATAAAGTGTTGTTCTCTCTCTCTCTCTCTCTCTCTCTCTCTCTCTCTCTCTCTCTCTCTCTCTCTCTCTCTCTCTCTCTCTCTCTCTCGTTCTTCTCTACCTGTTCCATTCTGCTCTTCTTTACTCACTCTCCCATTCTCATCTTCTTTAGTCACTTCTGCGCTTCGTTATTCTCTCTCTCTCAACTTTTTTTAGGCTCCATCTGTCTTTCATTCTCCTCTCTCCAACTATCTACGTTTCATTTCTATCTTCTACTTTCATATCTCTTTCGCTCTTCATCTTTTTTCTCTTCCTAGCTAATTTTCGCTCGAATTATATCGCTTGAGGCACAGAGATTTTGAAACCAAATCCAAACCCAGTTAATAATTTTAATTGTTGTATCACTCACTGTTACTTACTTGATATATGGAACTATACACTCAAGTTCCATTAGGGTTGATCAATTTTATTTAAACGAATATTTTGACACATTACATCTTTCTTTTTTTTGTTTTTTAACACCAGTTTCATTAGCCATGATTTCTCTTTTACTACTTTCAACTACATATTACTATCATTTATGACATACTGTTTCATATGATTTAACTATTTTTAGCATCAAAGTGTAACAAGTTAACACTTATAACTGTGATTGATTTATGAAAATTCACTAGGGATGAGTTGAAACCATCTTCAAGCTTCAAAGTACATAAATAGCACATAATTGCACAATTGATTTGCATCACAACTGTCAGAGAAAGGTTTTGGGTAGATTTTTACGAGAAACACTAAAATATATTTTCATTTTATCGGTGGTAACTCCTCAAACGAGTGAAAATTTTTGACAACGCACTCTAAAAACCGAAGGCCTTGTCGCACTGCCGGGGCTGGTTTGTGATTTGTTATTTTTCCTGCCAATTATTTTCCGCCGGCTAATTCGATTTGCATAGCCCTGACATTGTACTACTTTTTGTACCATTGTTGCTGTTGTTGTTGTTATGCAAAGAAGACAAATCTGATTTACTTGTACGAGCATCAGTAACGCACAAGCGTTCGGCATGAGTGTGTTAGTGTATGTAGAGAGATTACGCGTCACTGTTAACTATTTTCTTTCCTGCATGAAGAAATGGGAAAACTTCTAGAAATTCACTATTATTCATTCGTCGAAACGAACAGGTCGTTATCGAATTATGAAGCGAAGAACGTAAACGTTAAATTTATTCCGAGATGAATTCTGGAGATGAAGCATCTGAATCATTTCCTCCTTAATTCAATTGCTGGTTGAAATGTGCGCCGAAAGGGGCGGCTGGTGCTAGTGAGCAGAAATTGATTCGATATGATAATTTACTACACAGTGAAGCGGGTGACTCACGAGCATCGGAAAGGTGAAAAGTGAACGAGTTTAGTTTGGGTTCTTTTATAAAAAAATAAACGCTGTGATGAAGTTTACAGAGAGCACACGGTTACTTCTACATGGTGAAAAAATTATAGGTAACTATACAATGAGTGGAACATGTGAATTGGCCTTGTGTGTTAGAAATTAGTTTTATAGATTTAGATTAGATTATAGATTTTAAGCAGTTCTTGATCACTCTAGGTACGGTTGCACAGCCCTCTATTTTAATGCAAAATGCAAATTTAATGTTTTACCTTTGTTATACTATATAACAAAGGTTTAGAAATTGGTCGAAAAACACGAAATTGATCCGAGGCCCGTAGGGCCGAATCACATATACCAATCGATAGAGCTCGACGAACTGAGCAATGTCTGTGTGTGTGTGTGTGTGTATGTGTGTATGTGTGTATGTGTGTATGTGTGTATGTGCAGCTCATTTTCTATCGCCTGTTTCTCGAAGATGGCTGAACCGATTTGATCGCTTTTACTTTTGTTTGAAAGGTATTATTGTCTAGTATATCACTATTGAATTGCTTTGCAGTCCGACGTTTCGTTTAAAAGTTATAAGCAAAAATGTGAAAACTACGTGACACGCGTTTCTCCTGAACTACGCAACCAATTTTAACGATCTTAGTACCAAACGAAAGCTCTTGCTGTTACTAAACTTTTTACCAAGTTTTATTGAAAATGGACAAGCAGTTTAAAAGTTAGCCTTAAAAAACCATTTTTGATAAGGTTCAAATGATCGCCTGTTTCTCAGAGATGGCCAAGCCGATTTATGCGCTATTAGTTT